>NC_051847.1:215803709-215965196 GCF_002237135.1 Teleopsis dalmanni
TAGGCCTTTTCGGTGGCTCGCAAGTACGGCAAAAAATGCATGTTGGCCTATGTTGGCCACGCGAGTCATTGACATCACTGTTGCAATCTGTCAAATGTTTTGTTTTGACAAACAGCAAATCTTGTATATGTGCATATAAATCAAATATATTTTTATAAAAATATTATAAAATTAAAATGAACACGGAATTAAAAGGAATGGTAAGAATATTGGAAATTTAAAAATAAAACACTAAGATAAGTAAATTTTTGTAGGTACTGTCGATGTAGGGAGAAGAAAGCAACGTATTGCAGCGGCCGAGGAATGCAAGTTATTTCATGGATTTTTTAAATGTTATAAATGTTCGTGTCAAGTAGCACTCTAGGAAACACTTCGTTTCCTTTGTGGTCCATAGTTTGCGTATATTTCTATAAAAAAAATTTTTAGAAAAACTTCAAAAATTATGTTTGTTTTATTAATTTTACGTATGTAAACTACAAATTAAATGAAATAAAATAAATGTTATTTGGTAATAACTAACATAATAAAAAATTCAATGTGCTTAATACTTACGATTTCTCCATTCTTATTATTTCTTCGTTACTTTTCACGATTTTTCAAATTTTTGAATTCTGTTTGAATTTTTATTTCCTCAATTTTTGACATTTGATTGCACTATTCGTTGGAATTTTCAATGAAGGTTCACAATAGTTCGCTTATTGCGTTGGTAACATTTTTTTTTTTACTGGCCGATGTGGTTGGCCAGCATAACTATGCTGGCCGAGGTAGAGAAAATAGTGTTGTTGTTTTGCGTACATTGCGGCCAGTATAGGCCTGCATAGGCCAACAACTTGCTGTTTTTTGCCGTACTTGCGAGCCACCGAATACGCCTTCTGTGTAAGGGGTTTTTGTCACAAGGATTTTAAACTGGAGCACAGTAAAGACGCGATTGTTAATTACACTTAGCAGTACCCGTTATACTCTGGTTAAAACAATAAGCGTAACCACAACAACAACAACAACACTGCTCGTTTATTTAGTCCAACCTTTTTGAAACCGCTTAACTAATAACTCAAATTGTATGGTTGCCAAGACTAAAAACTCGTCTATTGTGAACGATTTTTGGAAGTACATATGAAATTTTCAGTTCATTGTCAACGAATGATTTGTTAATTTTTTGTATTTCGTGTTATCATTGTTTGTAACAAATACATTATTTTTTTTATTTATTATTTTACTGTTAAAAGGAATGAAAATTCATATTTTAATTATAATGTAAAAAGATAAATGTTCTTACCAATAATTATAAAGAATTATTATTCATTTTTGAAATTTTACACGTTTTGCATATGTAAGCCTAACAAATTTTCCGTTTTGTCCAGAGTTGCCATCTAAAGTAGTACTTATTTTATTTGTTCTTTTGCGACATGCTTACAAAAGAAAAGGCCTAAAAACAATAAATAAACAAACTTTAAGAAATACATGCAGTTATATTTTAATGTTTGATATAATATGGCAACACTGTTTTTCCACTTCATAAACATTGAACACAGCTGACTTTTCCTACATTTTTGGTTAAGAAATAGATGTGTTGTTAGGTTGATTTGATTATCGCAGTTTAAGATGCCGCAGGATTCAAATAAAGTTGTGGACTTCGGTAATATTATTTAATTGAATTTATTCAGAAATTTTAAAAAATATTTTGAAATAAAATCTGATGAAATTTTAGATGTCGTTAAGTACTTCCTAAAATTGCTGGAAGAGGATAAGGATCTGTCATCTGGTATAGCAGCTATTAAAACGTTGCTAATGATACTTGAGAAAAAACAATGTATGTTGAATATATAATACATATTAATTTTATAATAATTGTAAATATAATAGTTGGCACTATACATATTCTACACACTACCATGCGAGAGGCTGTGGCAGCCATGCGTAATACAGATTTGTCCATTGCGGCTGTAGTGTCTGGCGGTGAGCTGTTCTGCCGTTTCATTACATTAAGTTTGGACGATAAACATATGGAGGAATGTCGGCAAATTATGTTACATCGTGGAAAAATATTCTTAGCAAAATTGTTAAATTCGCGTAATGTTATTGCACAACAAGCGCAACAGTTCATTACGGATGGTTGTCGTGTGCTGACGCACTCGCGTTCACGTGTTGTGCTTAAAACACTGATCAGTGCTGCAAAAGCCAACAAGGAATTCCATGTTTATGTGACACAAGGTGGACCTGATAATCCAGGGTAATATTCAATATTTCTAAAAACTATAACTATTTTGAAATATCATAATTTATGCATTTTTTAAAATAGTGAGCAAATGGTCGCTGATTTAGAAAACGCAGGTATTGATTCAACACTCATTTTGGACTCAGCAATTGGTTACGTTATGGAATCTGTTGATTTTGTAATGGTAGGCGCTGAAGCGGTTGTTGAGAGTGGTGGTATTATAAATCGTATAGGCTCGTTTACTATGGGTCTGTGTGCGCGCGAAATGAAAAGACCTTTCTATGTACTCGCGGAAAGTTTCAAGTTTACACGTTTATATCCTCTTAATCAAAGAGATTTACCTAACGAATATAAGGTATGCTTCGATGTGTTACTGACTCTTTATTATCAATTCAATTCTTATTACTTTTGCTTTCAGTATTCACGTAAGGACTTAAGCGATGTTTCGAAAATTCATCCACAGGTGGACTATACACCACCCGCGTATATAACATTACTGTTTACTGATTTAGGCATACTAACACCTTCTGCTGTGAGCGATGAATTGATAAAACTGTATATGTAGAGACAATGATTCCCTTCTTATATGAAATTTGACCATAAAATTTATAAAAGTGAAAGTAAATTTTTGTTGATTTTCAATTTAATTAATTATATCATTTATTGTTTTAATATCAACGGTTTACATTTCTTGTTAGTACTTCTTTCTGTGCGATAATAACACTAATATGGGAGCTAAATATTTTATATATTTAAATTCACACGTAATTATTAATATATACTATATTTTATATATTCAATTTCAAATATATGTTTATATTAATTATACTGTGTTTAACTTGTACGTAACTCAATTGAATTGACAATAATAAATTTCGTTTACGAAATACGAAATCCTTTTCTCTGTGACTCCGAACCAACTAATATAATTAATTTAAAGCATCAATGCGAAGTTGTATTTGCATCGAGACTATTTCTGTTTGTGAAAAGTAAATAAAGTGCATTTAGTTTTGCTTATAATAAAGTGATAATAAAAAAAAAAATATAAATTCTTGAAAAATAAAACATATTCGTTAAATAAGTACTTCCTTTTTGGAAAGGAAATCATACCATACATTATATGTGTTGTTTTTTTAATTTCAGAAACTGACAAAAAATATATAAATATTAAAAAAAGCGATAACATTAAACAACAAAAACTTCTCTAAAATAATCAAACGTACAAATTAGCAATGTCCTCTTCATCAGAACTGTAGCCATCTTGTACGTCCAAATCTTCTTCCTCGCTCTCCTCGACTTCAGCCTGTACCAAAAGTAATATATTTGAAACACATAAATGAATAATTTTTATAAGTATACGTACAATTTGCCCCGTTTGTACATTGATTTCTATTTGCAAACGTATGTCAAGCACAAGAAAAGCTGAAGTAATCAGTACTGGTATCGTCAAGCGGCTCTTATAAGCCAAATCCGTTAAAAATAAAAATAATTTCCCAAATTGTGTGTCCATACTGAATCCTCTATAAATATTTTAGTGGTATGTTGTTTTTAACGACTTGCTCGTCCGTCCGTTTCCTTGCTTTCGTCTTCCAATTGATCGTATTTAACAATATTTACTGTTTCGCCAATCGTAATCGGCTGCACAGGCTGTATATGTCGGCAAATCTCTTGCACTGTAGACTCAGCACCACTCACTGGTGTATCCAATTCTAATATGTCATAGTTCTGTGTACTTGCGGGAAAATCGTCTGTCAGCAGAGTCCTTAAGCAATCTTCTCGCTTTTCTGCTAACGCCTTCACAAGTTTTGAATCTTTTTTAATTTTTTCAAGTTTACGTTCTGTCAATTAAATATTTTTTTTTTTAATTTAGATGAAAAAAATTATGGCTACTCTATTTACCTAAACCACGTAAGTAACTATCGGAATCCGGTAGCGGCTGATGATTCTTAGACTTAGTACCGTTAGAATTGTTGTTTGTGTTGTTAGCGGAAGCAGAAGATATAGTTGTAAAATTATCTTCGAATTCCAAAGATGCTGTCGTTGCTTCTGTTTCCGGAGCTTCGTTGCTCAGCTCGTTGTCTTGTTCGTTATTTTTAAGCTTATTATCGCTCAGCCAAGGATCTGACATTTTCTTACTTCACCAAACAATAGTTATTTTATTTCTATTTGGAACTTAATAGGTACGTCATATTTTTACTTCCAGTATTTACTTATTTACTTTAAAAAGTATTAAAAAATACTTTTGTTGCAAAAGTAGTGCTGCCAACTTGTAAAACTTTTAGCTTAAGCAATGGCCCAGCACACAACAAAAGCACGACAAGCTTTACAGTAAAAAAAAACAACGATGTGTAACGTGACGTCATGGATCTTTTATTCATAAATTTCGTTTGACATTTTGAAATGTATGTTAATGCTATGGGGGGTGTGTATTAACGATATGATCATGGTACCGGTAAAGCATGATAAGATACTCATACTACACGTTTAATATATATATCTTGCCGCATTTGTATATCCGACATTTCTTTGGACTTCTTATATCGTCCAGTCAATTGTTCTAAATCAGGTATCGATGCGGAACGATATAATATCATAAACATCAGCAGTTTTCACCGCAACTGCTTGTGTTATTCTATATATTGAAAATGTTATAAGCAGGAATTATGGAATACAGTTCATCATCATTCTTTTCTACCATTCTTGGTAATATATACTTAGGCCGTGCGCGAGTTAAAGTAAACTGAAATTTCCTAGAAATTTTTTGCACTGCATTTATGTAAATATTTTTTTATTGCACTTATTTATTATTTTTGGTTAAAAGTTTCAAATTCACAAAATTTTTAACAAGGTAACACTTAACTTCTTTAATTTTTATCTAATTTACCCTATTCGAAATTCTCGTACATACCAACATTCGCTGCCATGTCGACATAATTTACTATTTGCCTCAATTTACCAACAATTTACTCGAACTCACACATGGGCTTATTTGTATTTATACACAATGTAGTTTGCTTGCATTATATGCATTTGTGTTAGATTTGCTCTTTACGGAAACATGACATTTGACAGATTGCAACAGTGATGGAAATGTCTGAAAGATACTTTAATAAGGGATTTGTTATTTTTTCCGCACATTCCCATCGGCTTTATGCTCATCATGTTGACTAAAAGTAATAATTAATTTAAAATTATTTGTTTTAATAAATTAAAATTATTATTTATTGCGTAATATTGGCAACCCTACATTTAATAGCTGTTTGACATTTCTGCTAACGTCAAACCGGCAGCATGCAAACCGCACATTTCAACGTCCGTCTTTCTAAACTGCAATAATAAACAAACTATAACGAGAAAAATAAGTCTATAAAATGGATTCCTTAATATCAGATACAAATGGTTTAACTATTACAAAAGATTTAAAATTGCGGCCTATGAAATGTGAAGCATACACACTCTCGAATAGTGATAGTTCTGTTACATATTCACAAGGTAAATTAAATCTCTAAGATATTAAAAGAAATGTAAACAAATATTTATTTTTATTTAAATGTGAAGGTATGACATGTGTTGTGGCGGCATGTTCTGGTCCTATGGAGTGCAAACTTCAACATATGAATGGTGAAAATGCTTACGTTGAATGCATTTATCGACCCAAAGCTGGTGTGGCTACAATTCACCATAAATTGTTTGAAGGGATAATAAAAGATACAGTGATCGCAACGTTTTATACCAACAAATTGTGTCGCGCAAAGTTCTCAGTACAAGTGCAAGAAGTGGAAGATAGAAGTGGTGTAAGTGATTTATTTAATTAAATTGCTTTCGCTAACTTGTTTTGGATTTCAGTTATTCGCTTGTGCGCTCAATGCGGTTTCCTTGGCAATGCTTATGAATGGTGCGTCTATGAGATATGTATTTACGGCAGTACATTGCATTTTGGATGCAAAACAGCGTCTAATACTGGACCCTGATTTAACAGAGTCAAAAAATAAACTTGCCACTTTTACATTTGCGTTTGAAAATGTGCAAAGAAAAATTGTCACGGTTTATGCCAATGGCAGCTACACTCGTGCACAATTTAATGATGCTGAGCTGCTCTGTCGAGCAGCCAGCTTTGAGGTTTTAGACTATTTTCGTGCCTTTATAACACCTTTGTACAATGTAATACGCAAGAACGTGGGAGTCGTGGCGCTGGATTATAGATCAAGTGAAGAAGATGACGCAAAAGCAGAAAATGTTAGTAAAAATGAGAAGGATTGAAAAGTTAATTTTAATAAGTATTTTTAATTAGAATAAAAAAAAAATTGTGTAAGAAAGACTAATGTTTTCATCATAGTCTGTGTAATAGGAAAAGGTTCAACAAACGCCTGCAATCTACTCGACGACCAAGAAGTGCCGTACAGCACTCCCAAAAGGGACTATGCAAACTGATATTTTTGGAGTACAATAATAACAAAAATTAAATGGAAAATTTCAATTCTTATAGGATATATTCTTTATTTATTGTAAAAATCTGATATTGTGCTAATGTAAAGTGGCGTACCCTTTAGCACTTGCGAATTGGACTCGGTTATTTTGGCTACAATAAAATCTCCGGCAGCGATTTCCTTTGTCTCTGCACTATTTTTCGATGTAGGCAAGGCTGTTGCAGGCACAATAACTTTAATGTTAGCTTCATTGCGACCAAACCAACTTTCACTTGAGCGTTTGCTTTTTCCTTCTAAGAGTATAAGTTCATCTCTTCCCTCATACTCTTTCTGCAAGGCTGTTGCAGTGTGTCTAAACGCCTTGACCATGCGTTGCAAACGTTCAATTTTGGCAGCTTCAGGTACATCATCCACATATTTTCGATGTGCGGTTGTACGCTCACGCATGCTGTATGCAAATAGAAAAGCCACATTATAACGTACCTCTTCGATAAGTGTTATAGTATCGTCGAACTCTTCTTCAGTTTCTCCACAAAAACCACAAATGAAATCACTAGAGAGACCAACATTAGGTACGTAGCTTCTAATGGTATCAACCAGGCGTAGATAGGCATCACGTGTATAGCCACGTCGCATACGCGCGAGCACCGCATCATTGCCAGATTGTGCTGGCAAGTGCAAACTTTTGCAAACATTCGGATAATCACGTATAACACGCAATACATCTTCGCTGAAGTCCTTTGGGTGTGGTGATGTGAAACGTATACGTATCTCAGGCACAGCTTCTGCCACAGTACAGAGCAGCGTAGCGAATGGCACGCCACCGATTTTTGGCTTATAAATTGTACTAAAACCTGGTGCTATGTTACTAGTAACTTTATCGTTAGAATTGCTAACAGTTATGTCTCTATAACTATTGACGTTCTGTCCTAGGAGTGTAACCTCTTTAACACCTTTATCACGCAGCGCCAACACTTCATTGACGATTGATGTCACGGGACGTGAGCGTTCGCGACCACGCGTAAAAGGTACTATGCAGTATGTGCACAAATTATCACAACCGCGCATTATTGAAACAAAAGCTGTAGGAGATTCCACATTCAATCGCACTGGCATCACATCAGCATATGTTTCGTCCAATGATAGCAGCACGTTAATGGTCGCTTGTTCATAATGTCTGGAAACAGCCAATAATCTTGGTAAGTCTTTGTAACTATCGGGACCGGCAATCACATCCACACACTGTTCACGTTCCAATAGGCGCTCTTTTAGCCTTTCCGCCATACAACCCAGCAGCGTTATCTGTAAAGGTCGACGTGCTTTAGAAAAATTTCAGTTTTTTAATTCAAATCTCTTGGGCACAGCAAAAGTGTATATAAAACTCACCTGGACGTTTTGACTTCATTGCGTTTAAATGCTTCAAGCGATTCCAAATTTTTTGCTCCGCACCTTCTCGTATGGCACACGTCACCAGCATGATTACATCCGCCTCCTGTACATCACTGGTTCTGTTATATCCGTTCTCTTGCAGCACTGCCCAAACCACTTCCGTGTCATTTGTGTTCATCTGACAGCCATAAACCTCGAAGAACACTCGGCGTCCCTGCCCAGCGTAAGTATCGGGATTTATATAAGGCACAATTGTAGTTGGGTCTGGTATTGCATTTACACGTGGTACGTGTTTAACATTAATGAAGTCCTGTAGGCCAGGACCGGTTGTGACTCTTTCCAAAAATGTTTCTCGTTGTGTATTTGAGACTTTGGTGGATTTTGCTGCAGTGCTTAAAATACGTTTGTGATTACTTCTAGCGGATAAAGTACGCCAGGTCCTGCTTAAACATAGTTTCATGTTGAAGTCCTTCACTTCAAGACAGATTTTTTTTATTAATTTTATTATAAAACTCAAGCAATTTTAGTTCACCGCATTCAAATTGCATAAACACACTAGGAAAACAGCTGTGCTAGTCGCAGTGCAATGACAGTATGTGTAAATAATGAAAAGTTATAACAGTTATAACAGAAGAGAGAATTGAAGGAAATTTTTTATATAAATACGTGATATTTGATATAAAAACCGTTGATTTTAAATTTTGAATAATAACATATATTAAGTATTTAACTGACAAAACAGTGTGGTTAAGAATGATGGAATTCTTTTATTTTGCAATTACCAAATATATAAATCGAATAGCTTAGATTGAAAAAGCAATTGTATAAATGGATAAAATAAACAGAACACTCTTCTTGTGTAATCTCGTATGTATTTATGAAGGTGCAGAATAGATCAAGCTGGTCGTAATGTATAAAGGCCTGAACCTAACCTATAAACTATTATCATTACCATGTATCTATGATTCTAATATGAATTAAAATTATGTTGTGTACTTATGACGTTTTCGATTGGTAAATTTGGATTCAATCTAGATTTGCTCTCGATCTGTCAAATTTATTGCCCAACCGAAAGTTTTTAGAGTACATGTAAGATTTTTGCAGTTTGTGTTAGTAGGCCTTTATAACTACGCCGTAGCTGGTCCCAAGAACGGTTGAAAAAAAAGAGAATGGAACTTGACCAGCTAACCAGAATTGCTTTTTGAACATCATAGCGTCTCAGGAAATAGGTGAGGACAAACAACAATTCTATAGCTTACTAAGAAAGCGAGTTACAATAGTCTTTGAACCCATCAGGTATTTATCTCATCTCTATATCTATATCTCTTCGTATATCTGCTCAAAAGCAGAATGTAGTTCTAATAGCACTTGATAAGTGTTCCTCAGATACACTACTATAATATAGTACAAATTAACTTGGCAGGACACTCATCATCTGCCATCTTTAGTTTGTTCAAAAGATTTGGCGAAAAGTTGTCTATAGAAGAGTAATGTGCGTTTAACAGTGGCGCTCGAGACTATTAGAAGAAAGATACAGAATGTGGTGCAACAGAGGAAGAATGATGGTCAAAAACGTCGTGATGAGAGTTATACATTTATGTCAGTTGGACCATTCGAGTTGTAGAACGGGGCAGGAGAGGAAGGGCGATGATCAGAAACTTTTTGATGAATGTTGTACATTTTTGAGAATTGTGAAGACCAATTTTTAAGGCTGCAAATTTATTTATACAATTGGTTGCAGTAGCTGCTTTGCTTTAAGTCCTAAAAGAAAAAAGAGTGCCAAACATCTGACACATAAATTGTATTAGTGTAGGATTGCAATGACCAATCCATATTGATATTCAAAAAACTGAAAAGAGTGGAGTCGTTCTAATAGGAACGCGGATCGGAAACCTCGTTGTGGAAGTTATACATTTTTTTTCAATTCTTAAAAACCACTTTAATCCAAAAGTCGTGGATTAGTGGATTACCTACCTAGGAAACATCGTTGCATTTTTTGCTCATGGTTTTATTTTATTGACTTCTACTTAGTCATTGACATTACTATCAAAGTTAAAGTATTGAGCTTTAGAGCGAAGTACATTAATCTTTTGAATATTTGGATTAAAATATCCTCTTCTCGGAGGTGAATTCAAACTTAATGAGGCAGCAGATTTTAGTAACTTAGTGCAGTTGTGAGTTTCTTAACTAGTTTGTTTGAATGTTCCAGTTGATGTCTTGGTAACAAACACAAATACGTTAAGGACATTGCATTGTTCAAATCCTGTACCACATTTAGTTGCCATGTTTATGTTGTACACGTTAGTGACACTACTTGTGCCATTGGCTTGTGTTGTGTCACATTGTGTTGTGTTGTGTTGACCATGTTAATACTTCTTATGTGTAAATATTGTTGTTGGTGTTGTTGTCATTTGTTTAGGTTGTTAACTACTCCAGCTCCAGTTCCAGCTCGAGTACAAGTTCGTTTGTGTTGACTTTGTGCACTTCAAGTGTGTGTCGGGCATTCGGATGGCATTGCGGCAATATTGTAATTATGATAATGCTCAGGTGGTGACAATTTTGTGACACCAACGATCTGGTCAAATAAATCTTTGTACTCGCACCAATAACAACAACTCCACTGCGAAATAACATTGTCCATGTAATCCTGCTCCATGCGTGGCTTGTAGAACAATGCAAGCTGTAGCAGTTACAAGTGGTAATGTATCGTAGCATCCTAAACATCTTAGGCATAATAAAATAGTTTATATTTAATTTATATTATTCAGTTTATTAAATGACACTCATTTATTACATAATTTTGGTGTTTTCCAAAATCCCTACTTAAAAGCTTTGTGGCTTCAATTACTGCTAGTTCAGTGGTAGGGGCAGAAGTAATATTTGATAATTTCAATGTGGCAACATTGTAGTAGGCATAGAAGTATTACCATTAAGCAAGCGAATGATAAGTATAAGGATAAGTAAGTAGGAAGTAGGGGAAGTATAAGAAATTCTAAGTATAAGGAATTCATTTTAGTGCTCCGTCGAATTTCAAAAAATGATTTTTCAGTTGGTAAATTTAAGTTAGCTTTAGTTAGTTAATACATATCTATCAATAAATCATATAAGTAGTGGTGGTACGTTTGGTTTAAAGTAGTCTCGAACTAATGGTTTAGAACAGTCCCGAATTATCCTTTAAGAAAAACCTCGAATCATTGCTTCAGAGTAATCATTTATCATCGAATCATCGTAACCTCAAACTAATTGTTCAGAGTTTTCCGAACTAATGGCGTGAAACATCTGAGAAGCAATGGTTTATAGTAGCTAAGAAATCAGTGGTTTAGAGTAGTTTTAAACCAATAGTTAAAATTAGCGTCGAACAAATGTTTTAATGTAGCTTCAAAAAAATTTTTTAAAATAGCCACTAAAGTATCATTTAGAGTTGCATCGAATCAATAGTTCAGAAAAGCCTCGAGACATTGTTCCAAAGTCTTAAGTTAATGGTCTAAAGACCTTCCGAACCACTGCTAAAGAAAAGCCGCCAGGTTTAAAGTAACTTCAATCTAGTGGCTTACAGTTACTGGAAGTAATAGTTGAAACTTATCTTAGAAACAGAGGTTTACAATAGTCTTGAACCAGTGATTCAGAGTAGTTTTAAAACAATAGTTAAAAGTAGCGTCGAATCAATGTTTTACAGTAGCTTCAAATCAATTTTTCAAAATAACTACCAAAGAATCGTTTAGTAGCTTCAAACCAATGATACAAACTAGTCAAATTTCAAATTAGATTCGAAACAATAGTACAGATAAGTCTACCACCAATAGTTCAAAGCATCCTCGAGTCAATGCTTTACAGTAGCCTCGGCGCAACAGATGGTTCGGAGTAGCTTTGAGTCAAAAATTCTGAGCATACTCGAAGTGTTTTTGAAGAACTAAATCGATTTGCTTTAGAAATTTATATGTCGCCAACCCCAATTTAAATAAGGGTCTATTACACAATAGGTGTGGCTGTGTATCTTGGTTGGTATATTTGGTGAATTCGAAAGATTTTGAATAAGATTAATATAACTACACTAACTTCAGAATTCTCATTACATTTAAAACTCATTTCGATAATTGTGCAGTTTAGATTGATTAATAAGTTATTTTACTATATTGAAACCATTACCAAGTACATTAAGGTTCAGTCCAATTAGGTTCGATGGTCATCCTAATGGAAGAATGGAAGGAGGGATATATAGACTTCATTTCTGTCGTACTTTAAAGAAAATAAGGGGTTTTACAATAAAAGTGTTGTAGTTTGCCAGGTTTTACGAGCGGCCATAAAAGAGGTGCACTCGGGGGAAGAAGCAAAGGGGCCAGCTATTACCAGCTTTATTAAATCACAATTTACAATTTACTTAATACTTCAAACATTCTATATATATAGTCATTTCTTTCATAAACTCTATACATTTCGCCATGAAGAATTAGCTATTAATAAATATTTGTATTAAGCTATATTAAGCAATATGAAAATAATATATTATATTTATGATTTCCTAAAAGCTTAAGCTGACATCTTTATTAACGTCTTGAAATACTTAATTTTTAATTTATTATGAAATATAAAAATTTTTTCTTTTTAATAAAATATGAAGATAGGAAAAAAAATGTAAATGAAAGTGCACTTAAACCTTAAAAAGTCACAAAGCCACTGCTACAATTCTAATTGAAACATTCATCTTAATTCTCACCTTTTGCCTAATTAATTCAAGCAAATTTAAGTAAATTAATATAAACGTTCCAAAATAACATTGGATGAAAAAAAAGAAAGAGAAAAAAAAACTCTAAGAAAATGTGTTGCTTACGTTTTGACCATAATCAAACCCCCAGAAAATGCCTACAACTGCTTGAGGTTAACGAGAATTAATGGCTTTTACTGGCACAATTACAGCACAAAAATTGGCTACTATTGCGTAAATTAAGCTCAACTTTATGAGCACGTAACGACGGCAACAACAGCTTCTCACCAACTACGTAAGATTTAACCTAACAACAAAATGAACAGTTCTTAATAAGAAGAAATCGTAGCAAAAAACAAAAAAAATTCGGAGAAGCAAAAACAAAAACAAAAATAAAAAAAATAAAATAAAATTAAATGACAAACCATGAAATTGCCACCAAAATTACTTTCACACCCGTGCCCAAGTGAAATGTTAGTACGTCAAAAAAAAAAACAAAAAAAAAGCGACACAATTTTTGGTCATGAAATTAATTTATGCTTGCAATTACGCAGCATCGTCAATAAAACGCATTCTACTGATGCCAGTAAAGCCCCTTAACACTCACCCACCCATCTACCCATCCACACATAGACACCTTTCGCCTTTAAGAAATTACCGACGTTACCGAAGTTACCAACCAAAGTCACCAAAGTCACCGAAGTCATCGAAGTCAATGTGTGCAAATTCAAAAGGCGAATAATAAAATTGGAAAATGCTCTTTTGCCGAGTTAATTGCCATTTTCACTGCGTTCCAATTGCAAATTAAAATTTTCTTACAATGAATATAAAAATTTCCATAATTTTCCGATATCTATGCAGTTTGTGAAATTGAGTCGTAATTAGCACCGCATACGTAAAGCCTGCCAATAATGCACAGCCCAGAAATTACGTTCAATTTGAGGGAAGAAGCGAAGATGCGAAGAAGCGAAAAAAAGAACAAAAACAAGAAACAAACATTTTTTATGCTTGCGTAAATTGGCACACGTAAGAAGTTACAGGAGCAGCAGCAGTTACAACAACAACAACCGCATCACTTTTATAGGTACACCAACACCAATACCAATGCCAACAACAAAAACAATAATAATAAAGTTATTGATATGTTCGGTAGACTAATTGGGAACAGTTCTCGATTTATATTTTGTGTTGTTGCTTGTGAATGGTGAATGGTGAACGCAGACAGAAAGAAGTATTTTATTGCAATTCCTCACACTTGTGCTGAACACACTGAGCAGTTAGTGTTCGATGTGCTGTTAAATTGTTGTTGTTTTTATTTTTATTATCCTTATTGTTATTGTAATTGTTGTATAGTGTTACGTAGAAAAAAGCAATAAAATGGTTTGCGAACCAATTAAAAACGTACGCATATTATATATGGTACATATATTAAACGAGTGGTGGCATACCTGTCCCCCACCTCAATAAGTGAAAACAAAACAGTGTATAAGGTTTCCTTAACTGTTCAAAATAGCATTTTTTTTATTTTACAAAAATTTAAAGCTTCAAGCTTGTCTATTTGTCTATCGTACTATGTCTGTTTCTCCACCTCACTGTCCGTGCATCTGGCTATTTCTCTAATAACGTCCTCTGGCGACCATAAAACAAATCATATAAGTTAACAGTTGTTAGTGTTATGTGTGCAGTATGAGTTTGTAAGCCTGTGTGTGTGTGTATGTGTGAGTATGGGTTATGGGAACACTTTCGTAGGTACAGGAACATGTTTAAGAGTTTATATGTGCCTTTCATAAGGGATATTATTATTATCTTATATTTATCATTATTGCTGGAGATTAGCTACGGGATTTGTTTGTATTCACATATAGTATTTATAGTATTTATATGCATTTTCATGCTCATTTCCGGTAGTCCTTTTCGCATAATACGAGTACTACTTTTAATATATTTGACCATGGATGACACCATAACGAATCCGAATTGCCTATTTCGTTAAATCTTCATACAATTGTGCAACTGTTCATTTTTGGTAATTTTATTGCAGATTTCCACTTGAAGTCTCTTCACAAAGCAATTCTATTTGAATATTTTTTTTTTATGACAATTATTGGTCATGCCAAAGATTACTGCATTAATTTTATATGGTACATAAAAATACTAAAAATATTTATTTAAAAATAGCTATAAATTATTTATATAAATTATACATGAGAAAGCTTTTTGTCTCGGTGGTAAGAGAAATATTTAAAAATTGTATTTATCTGAAACCAGTAAACATTTGTAAAATATTTTACTGGGTTAGCTTTTTTAAGTATTTATAATAATAAAATTAAATTGAAATAAAATCTAATTTACAGTAAATAATAGACGGCATAAATAGTTAAAAATTTTTAACATTGAACATTTTTGAATCAATTAATTGGACTGCGTTTCATTAAAGGAAGTCATCGAAACCTTTATACACCATATGGACTTGCATAAGGATCAAATTTGGCAGGACACGAGTTCGACTCGTGGTGCTTGCAGTCTTAAAAAACTATTTACGAGTAATTAAATAGAAGAATTATTTCCAATACCACTGATGTTGGGTATTTGGCAATACTCGAAACAGCTGTATGGGCAGCCAAAAATTCAATTAATTAAAATAATATAAAATTAATTTTTGATGTTGTAGTTCATTACTGTTTGAAAAACCTCTTTAAAAGGTTTTAAATAAAATAATTTCGTCAATTGATAATCAGAATTGAAAAAGGCTATAAGTCTTTAAACTCTTAAATCTCAATCTTTTCCAGTTGAGGTATACATCTAAAGTTAAAAATTTAATGCAGAGAAAAAAAGAAAGTGAGCATACAAGGTAAAATATCTGATTGTATTTAAATTGGTGAAAGCCAGCATGATTCATTCAGTATTTTCTCCAAGTTGATATACGGCTTCCACGTGGCCTTCTCTGGATAGCTTCAATTTTACGTATGCAGTAAACTAATGATTAAAGCTAAACTTTCCTCATTGATACATGAGGTTATGCGTTTACCTTGGAACCTCGGGTTAAGATAATACTTCTTCGGTGGAAAGACCAAGTGACCAACCACAGACCTCGCTACTATGTTGTACCAAAGATACTCTCTACTACCAAATATTGGTATGTACATACATTTATAATGTTTTACATAAAAAACAAACAATTTGAGGCAAACGTAACAATAGAAATATGATTGCACTCAGATATTTGGTCTGGCAGTGTGATAGGCCGTTGTATTAAACCAAACCCACTATTACGATCGACTATTACGACATACTTTGCAACAAGTAAAGTCGTTTTTAGTTTTGTTGAGAGGGGAAATAAAAATTTTATAGAAATCTCAATCGGAAGTGTGTTTAGGAACTACAAAATGGATACCCCAGTATTAGTATTCTATTAACATTTATTTGAATTATTTTCACTTGCTGCATTTTGTTCTCTTATCTGATAAATAATGGATATAAATAACATTGTGAATAGGCATATAGCCTATTCATAAATAATTTCTGCTGAGATTTTGAAGTATATATTATCGTATAGACTATCTTTTAAAGACAGTCTATGAATTGTTACTAGTTATAATATGTAAATTGTTTTTGATTTATGAAATTTGATTTATTTAATTTTATTTAATAAAAATAAATAAATTGCTTTATTGCATTTAAAAATATATATAAATTTTTTCGTTTTCATAATATGTCCTTAAAGTGTTGCCGCTTATTCCATACATCTCAGTCTTTGCCGATCTCAGCAGTTAACTTGCAGCAACATTGTCTCCATCAAATGCATATAAATCAGATGCTTCGCAGTGAGTCCATAAGCAATATTTCCAAAAACCAAAGGAGACGACGTAAAGTCGTTAGCAATTTACGTCGAAAGCTTACGAAATCACGTACGCTGTCAATTTGTGCAAATGTTGGCGATGGCAATGCCAGCCGTTGAGGAAGGGGTTCCAAATAATATTGAATTGTAAAACACTCACTAACGAGCGTGTTCATGTTTCCAGATGCCGGATTAATTGGTGGTACCATAAGTACCATAAGCAGCATAAGCGGAGTAAATGGAATAAGCGGAAACAGTGAATTTGCCGATGTATCGAAATTCTCACAGATTTATGGTAAATTTAAACAGTTGAAGTAATTAAATTGATACGTAGAATAATAAAAGCAAAGCAACTCTATGTTGTCTAACATATGTTTTCATACTTTCCATGCTCGCTCCGATAGCAACCGATTTTCGGCATGTTGGGTCGTTTACCACATTTCCCTAATATTTACCCAATAAATTGTCAAGCATTTCATGCGTGTGCATTTCGTGTGTGTATAAACGCAAAAGTCGCAAAGAAGATTTATGGCCAACAAGAAATAACCAACCAGTGAAAAAATACATACTCCATACTCCATTCCTCCATACTCCACATGCTCCACATGCTCCAGCAATCATGGCTCGGTTCGGCTCGGCTCAAATTGTGTAATGTTCAAGCTACAGGCTACAATCTACAGGCTACAAGGCTGTGCTTTATTCAGTTCACTTGGCTGAATAAACTGGGGAGCTTGGAGCAGTGCTGGGAAGTTGTCTATAAGCAGTGCTGTGAGTACATGTAGCATTTCTGGCATGTGGATGCGTACTATGCGGGTAACTTCTTGAATTTAATTAGAGAATTTTTGGTTGTAATTAGAAGATTCTTTTTACATGCGCGGGAATTTTGCAATTAAAACCTTTTTGATAAATTATACACAAACATAATGTATGTCTTTTTTGCTATTCGACTCTGTGTGAGGGTCGTTGGGGGATGCAAATATTTGTGGTGGAGATGTATTCATAGTATTTTCGCAATTCGATGTGTGTAATATTAAGAAAAAAGTATACGGATTTCCATGTTAATCCAAAGGTATCTTGTTTTTTTTGTTTGCCATAAGAATTATTGTCTATTTGAAAGGAATGTAAACTAGAGATGGATTTATTGCTTAGGTCAAGACAAGGGATGAGTGTGATAATGAAGAGTTACTCTAACTCAATGAAAATATCGAATTTTCATAACAGAAAATCGTAATATTTTTTACAAACTGGTAACGTATCCATTTGTCATGGATATTTAGTAAAGCTAACAGTACATATACACATACTTGAATACATTCTGCAAGCTTCTTGTAGACTGGTTAGTAGAAAAGTTCTTAAGTTATCAAGTAATTTAAATAAAGGTATATATTAAAAATATATTTAAAAAGAATATTAAATACTAAAGGCGACTAAAAAACAAACCTTTTTTAAAAATATTTAAAAAAATTAGTTCTAAAAAATTCTACTTACTATTTATCTTTAAGAAGAGATCTATAATAAGACCACTTAGCCTGTGAAGGTTCATTATACTGTAAATACCAATTCGACATTTTATAAGAGATTTCGGCTCTTTTTAGGGAAGCGGAGAACATTAGGAAAAGGTTGGGCGCTAATATAAAGCTGCTCTAAACGTAAGACTTGGAAACTTAAAGTCTGTGTCTTGAGACGACAAGTTTTTGCGTCATTAATCACAAGAAAATCTATGGACTTTTCACTCGTTTCAGGTATATCAAATTTATGTGCTTCGAAAAATTTTGTTTTCTACACTTCAAACGACTAAAAAAATGATTGAGGTTTACAAAGTAGTTTCTTAGAACCGGCTTTTGCTAGTACTTTCGATATTTCGTTCGCTGATAAGTCCGTTCAAATTTCAATCTTCCGGTAAGAGAATGGAATAGTTTTCGTTTAAACTAATTTCAAGTCATATTCAAAATCTATCTAATAATTAAATAAAGTATTTATTAAGAAGAAATTAAATAAAAAATATGCTTATTTTAATTACTACAATGAAATTCGGTTAATTAGAGCTTTCATGCTTTATCGTCTCCTTGGCTACGCCTATGAATATGGTGGAAGTTGGATGCAAATTTGCCAGCAACTTATGAGTAGTAGAGTTAAGCAGAAACGGATGGAAGCGATTCTTTAAGATTATTATGGATTGGGTTGATCACTAAGTGTTAGCTCATGGACCGTTTCTTCATCAAGAAATATGACTTCGGGCACACTTTTAGGGAATGGTCACCACGACTTTTATCTCTCTTATCCCACTGGTTTAACATCACAAGATAAAAAGTGAGATAATGATGTCAAAAACGTTAATGAAAGTTAATGTTACTAGTTTAAATGAAAATATCAATTAATAGTCAATTGGGAATGGAAACCAAAAATTATTGGAGAGAATATATCGTCAATACTAATGACAACAGATTTTTTTTAGTGGTTATGAGAAATATTGTATACTCATAGTTGCACACTTGTAGTATTGGATATATTAATAAGGTAGTGTCAATGAAAGTATTAATTTATTATTGAATTTTTGGAATTAAATTATTATTAAAAAATTAATCCATCAAAGAGACTAAGAAAAGAATAAAGAGATCTTAGCATTAACTCTTAGTGCAATTAATTTTCTTTTGTGATCATGAGAAGTATTGAATTAGTAAATATGTGTAGTATCGAATATATTAAAAAAGGAATAAAAAAAATCAAAATGAGAAAATGATTTAAAAAGCTTTTTTTAATATAAGACTTTTAAATATTTATATGCCGATTTCATTCAATGTTTATGAATAAAATGAAAAATATTCCAATCATGACAAGCCCGAATAAGAGTTAAAGTTGTTAGCCCCATTCTTCCAACCGTAAAGGAAATTAAAACTAAAATTAAAAACATCGGTTCGCTTCCCCGAAAGGCTTAAGCTTAGTCTCACCAACACCTGAGACATCCAATTATGTGAGACTTTACTCTAAGAATACGTAAACGAAATAACAAAAACCACCGCACAAAATTGTCAACTGTTCACTTGAGTTTTATGAGCTGAAAAAATAATTTAAAATTTTGTTTACAGCGCCGCAACGCAAAACAGCACAGGAAGGCATCTTTGTAACCGTGTATCCTGGAGCACGGTTGGTGGCGCGTTTTAAATTGCATTCAAGGATTTCAATTTAATAAACAAAAGAAACTAGCTAACAGCTGAGGCCTTCTTGTATTCGTATTGCATGTCCTCGTCCTTTTTTTTAATAAAAAATATCCTTTTTGTTGATTTTAGCATTGATGCTGCGGTGATGAACTCTATAAGAAGCCTTAAGTTAGGCAAAAGGATAATAAATACAAAATTTTTTTGAGAAATACATAAAACATTTTATGTGTATTAAAAATATATGTTCTAATGTAACATATAAGTAGGAATGTGTCTATTAAAAAGATCATATTACCCAAAAATTTAAGTATTAACTATTATTATAACTATTAGCAATTAGTTCACTAGACTATAGAGAGATTCGTTTCTGCCAACATAGTTGAAATTTACACCGACGGCTCCAAACTGAAGGACAGAATTGATAGATGAATCTTTACTAATAATTTAAGTCGTTGTGTATGTTTTAACTGTCGGGCAATTTAGTGCCATTTAAGTAGATCTAGTGGCAACTCACTATGCAGCAAAGTGGATCTTAGGTGCTTTCTGACTTGAGTGTCGTACTCTTCTCGGACAGCCAAGCTAAAATTTAATCCCTAATAGCTTTTACATCCACTTCCTCTATAGGTGTGATAGGGTTTCTCTACATGAGTTGTGTGGCCTCACCAGTGTCCAACTCAAGTGGGTACCTGGATATGAAGACATATCAGCGAGCTTTAAAATAGATGAACTAGGTAATTCAGTCACTGTGCTCTCTGATATTCACTTCCTTGGTTTTGGTATTTCTGACAAATAAACATAAATACCTAAACTGGCTGGGGAATGTCTGGGTAGATGAAGATTTTGGTAGATGACAAGATGTTCAATTAAACTTTGGCTCTAGGAATGAGAGGGAATCTGTACTCCACATAATGCGTAAGTGCCTTTTATTGGCTAAAAGAGATTAAAATTATACGGGTCCGTTTAGTTATTGACTTGATGGAGCTGCCATTTTATAAAATCATAGTCAAAGGATGGTGAGGTTGGTTTTCATCTACTTGAATGAGGGAGTTGTGTCTTCTCAAAGGGACACTATTTATACACTGGATGTTTGGGAGTTCTATCTTTAAGGTGGTTTTTCAGGTGTAGCATATCGAAGTGTCTAATCTGTGGTATCGCAACAAGCTAGTATTTGTGCTTTAGTGAGCTTTGGTACATAAGGTTGCCACTCTAACTTAAATTAACTTATTATTTTTGAAACTTTACAATGTAGATACTATTACTCACTAATCTCTTCATATTTAATTAAAGTTATTTTGGTAATGTAATATAAAATTTATTATATATTTTTTTTAAGTTTTATTTAATTTAATTTAAAATACTGAAATATGTGAAATTTGCGTTCCGTTGTTGCTATTTCTTCCCCTCGGCAAATGGATTTTATTTCAAGTCTTGGTAAAGTGTAAAATAAAGTTCAATAATTATTTTCATGTATCTAACATCTTAATCTATCGCAACGATAACAGTACGAACTTTAAATTAGAAATTTTCTAAAAAGTTGGAAATTATTTGAAAACGATAAGGAAACTTAAATTGTTAATTACATTTTATCTGGCAATTTTCATTTAATAAAATATGTTTGTAAGTTAAATTTTTTTATCCTCATGAGAATTAAAGCAATATTCGGTAAAACTTGTTTACTTTTATGAACATTTGTAAATGGAATAAAGGATATATTAAGTTAGTTATTAAGATGTTAATATCACAGTGATATAGAGATTCCATGCCTATATTCGTATACGATATCAGCACTACAAGATGAATCCAACTTTTTTTTTTGGTATCGAACCTGGAGGAAAAATCTTCTTAAGATACAAATGGCCCGTACAATTCGCATGCCCGATTCATACACAATTCAATTGAGTCATACATGCCTATGGACTAAAAAGTCCCCACATTCTCAGCTCAAAATCCTGGAATCATAATTCAAAATTCATCTATTTTTATCAATTTTGTTTATATAATCAACATCAAAGATATATTGTGATGCCTGAATGTTTTCAGTTAACAGTTTTTTGTATGACAACAGACTTCCGCCGGTATGTTTCTAATGACACATTTCAGAGTGATCTTAACATGGTCTCAGTAGATATGAAAGATGTAATAAATCACTCGCTTTTCACCTTCACTCCCACCCGAAATTTTTCCCAAAGGGATTTCTGCAACATTTAAGGAGTTACAAAGATTTCAGTCGATTAACTTAGTAGTCACAAGATCACTTATTGTTTGTTTTCTATAATATAATTTTAAGACAATTATATCAAATAAACGAAGAGGTAGCGGGTTTATATTGTACTTATAGTACCCAACAGAAAAATAATATGTTAAAGTGCATTTTGTCTTTAATTTCTTACTATTCTGGTGCCGAGTTGAAGACGAGTTTAGACTAGTTGAGATTTTTTTGAGGTCCATATTTCTGTAGAAGTTGGCAAGATAATTTACTTGAGCCATTAAAGTTATTATAGAATAAAAGTTTTTGATTTTTTTATTCACATATCTAACTCATCGCTATAATCTGCTTCCTGGAATATGATATCAGCAGAAAGCCTTTTACAGACCGATGGTTGAAGTCTTTCCAATTAATTTATATGAGGTGTTTTTATTGGGCTTAAATCACGCTGTGTAGCTTAGGATGCTTAAAAAAATATTCTAGAATTTATTATTGATTAATTGTAAATGCATCAATATGACAAAATTTCAATATATTTCACTCAAAACATTTTATACAGGATATTTGGTAAAAGCGAGTAGGAAAATCCGTAATTCATTTGGTCAATACGAGTAATCAAAGTGTATAAGTTTAATTTAAGGATTTGGATAATGAAGGACATGAATTAGAACAAAATTTTGTTTATTAGAATTTATGCATGTTTCAGGCAATAGCACGAAGTCATGTAAGACTCAACTGAGCTGCTTAACGAGAACATCGAAAATGTTCCTTAACAAGTTGACCAATATTAGTAATGCATGAGTACAGAACCGAAATGGACTGTCTGCTTAATAAAAGTAGTAGAAGGATAAATGTATTATAACATATATTGTGTTATCTGAGTACATGTGTTGTATAACTATGTACACTTTTGCATGTATTGCTGTTGTAATTCAAACTAACCAACCTGAAACATGAATGAGATGAAATTGTCAAGGGAACATTACCAAATTGAGTTACATTTCTTCTACATGGTCCACAAAAAATATTAAAGAGTTTAGACTTCCTTTGCACATATTTGCACAGGATAAAATGAATCGTCACATTGAAAACAGAGACAAAGTTATTTCAGTTGGTCAAGCATACAGGTTTTCATCCAGCTGCATCACATCCTCTACACATCACATCACATTGAATATCTTTGTATGCCTATACGACCGTGTGGGGAGTAATTAAGCAACCCCAATTCATTTATCATTCAAAACATTATGCTGTGTGCTTCAGTTCATTCGTTCATTGGAGCGCAACGAATAAGAGCACTTCAGCATCAAAAAAGTCCAAAATTGACCACATAGTCCTTGCTTTGTACAATGGCTATGACTATGGCTTTGGCTTCTAGTCTACCTACTATAATGTGTTGTTTTATTGTATTTTAAGGGTTCTTAAGCAAGAAATTGGTGAAGATTTTCGAATTTCTTATGTCCATGCATATACATAAGATAATTAATGTTATTTATTTAACACTTAATTACTTTGCGCCTGATGAGTTCCATTGCCTAACCACCGTTTAAATCCTGAACTCCTGAACTGCTGAACTGCCCAACTACTCATGGATCCACACACATACGCTCAATTAAATTTTTAAAATATTCTTTAATTTTTTCTAAGCAATTATTTGTTGTGAATGTGGATGTCCTTAATATGCCATGTAATTTTTTCATTGCTTATTACGTTTTGTGGAGGCGAGCGAGCGTTTAATAGGGCTTTGGCTGGAGAGGGCGTATTTTAATGGGCGTACTTGGCCACATAAACTGCTCATGTTTTGCCATAATTATGTATGCAAAATGTAACCACAAAATGGCAATCTTTGGCTCGTTTGTTGATTGCTTTACGACACCTTGTGGGCTCATTTGGACTGTTACTTCTGTGTTCTTAAGCTCATCAAAGACGAACATAACCACTTCACCCATGTTTGCTTGTATTTTTAAATTAAGTTGAACTTTTCCTCGCCTACATTATTTCCTGACTATTAAATATAAATTTTTTATAGGTTCAAGTGTGCTTATGTGTATTTAAATGGTTTATGTACTGACGTAGGAACTTTGACCTTTAATTTTAATTTTTAATTGAGGCCCTTAGTTAAATATGAATTTTGGTCTGAATTTGTTATGGTTTCGGTTACGTGTGTAAGAGTAATAAAATTAAAACCATAGATCACTCTTATGAGTTTAAGTTCGTTTTTATTGTTTATCGAAATACAAACACACACGAAATTATAATGTTTAATATTTGCAACGCTAGCACGCGGTGATCGATCAAAAACCATTCACTCACTGACTGTTTCGTTTTTGTTTTTTTTCCTTTTGTTTCTTTTTCCTTTTCAGTCAGGGCTGCCATCCTCTTACACGTGTATCTTATGGTTTATTCTGGCAAATCTAGATGCGTTGGTGTTTTATTTTATTTAATTTTATTTAACAAACTTTAATATTGACTTTAGTTAAACCATTGAATCATAATAATTATTAGCACAAGAATTTATTTAAAATTAAAAATATATATACTGGTAGTACAAAATATAATTTTCATGAAGTGAATATATAGACTTTATTATATGCCTATAATTATATTTCCTTAAGTACAAAACTTTCATATCTATACTTTTACACTAAGAGATCGCAGAAATTCGGACAATATCACAGTATGATGAAGCACTGAGAACATATATATTTATGCTTTGGTAGGACACGAGTTCGATTCCTGGTACTTGCAGTCTCAGAAAATTATTTAAGAATAATAAAATACAAGATCTATTTCCAAAATCACTGATGTTGAGTATTTGGCAATACTCGAAACAGCTGTATGGTCAGCTAAAATTAAATTAATTAAAATAATATAAAATAAATTGTTGTTGTTGTAGTTCACTACCATTCGGAGAAACCTATTTATGCTTTATATATGAAGAAAAAAAGAGAGTGGTTAGAGAGAGAGAGAGAGAGACAAGTGTGAGATAAGCGTGAGATAATAGGCAGACAGTGATGGACAAAATTGAGAAAATTGAGTGAGAAGATCGCGACAAGTGAGAGATAACAAACAGACAAGAGGAAGACTAGACTTAGGCAAAAGAAGGGAAACAAGATTTGAATGCGAGAGAAACATAAACAAAAGAGAAGATAAAAACTAAAGGGAGGCAAAAAAGGGAACCAAGAAGAAAACAAGAGGGAGACAAGATAAAGACTAGATATAGGCAAAAGAGGGATGTCAGAAGGAAGCAATTTAGAGAAACAAGAGAAAGAAAAAACAGAAACAAGACAAACACAAGACATAGACGAGACAGAGACAAGATAGATATAAGATAGAGGCAACACAGAGGCAAGATAGAGATAAGACAGTGGCAAGTTGGAGACAAGACAGAGTCAAGACATTGATAAAACAGAGTGACTAAAAGTGTTTTTTAACAATTTACTAAAATCCACATTATGCCGCTTTTTTAATATATACATTTTAATAGATATAAAAAGGTTTTATTTTAATGATGATTTGATTTTAACAAAAAAACTTGAAGTTAAAATTTAATTAAAAAAATTATAGAAAATTGAAAATTTTCTTTTTGATTTTCTGTAATTTTTTTTTTGTTCAAACCTTTTTGATTTTTTTTAACATTAAAAATCACTGAGTGCTTTTTAATCTATTAAACAATTTTTACAACACCCTTCACACAATAAAACAAAAGTATCATCAGTATATTTATTTAGGTACCGATATCTTTGATATAAGATATTAAGATAATAAGATATCTTTGATATAAGATATCTGTGACTCGTTGTAGAAGGCGCTGGAGGTCAGTATGATGAACCACTTTAGTGAAGTCCGTTTGTATTTGAACCAATCAAAATAGTTCTGTGAAGTGAGCTATTATTGGAGAATCATCCAGAAAAGTATGCTAACAGATAGAGAAATATGAATATTAATTCATACTTATGACACACTGTTAGTTCAGTAGATTTATCTGTGTATCGGGGATTCAAGGTTCGGTATAATCAAACCAATTTTTATTCCTATTTCTAATTAAATTTTATTTTAAGAATATTTTTAATGCAAATTTTAAGCTTTTTGCACGATTTTTGTTTTCGTTGTCATTTGTGTAGAAAGTTGACAGAGCAAAAAATAAAAAAAAATAAAACAAATTTTAAAAGAAATTAAAAAGTGGTAAGAAAAAAATATAATACCGAAAATTGTCCTTAAGAATTCAAAAAAAAAGGCAACCTTGCCTACCAAAAGAAATTTTTTCATATATTTTTTTGTTAAGCTTTATTTTTTTTTGTTTTGTTTTTTGTGGAGTTGTTTGTGCCACATCAGGAACAAATGGCAAGCTTCACTGTTTCAAGCTTAGTTTTTGTTGGTTTTTAACAATTTCTTTCGTACACAAAATCCTATCCACTTGCATACTGTAAAAAAACATACGCCAACCCCCTTCGCATTACCTTCATGGCAGCAACACAATATTGTGAAGGAAAAAGAAGATTTATGGCGGATGCTGGAATTTAATGAAATTGCAAAATGAAAATGAAACCAACACAATCAAATCAACTTTTACAGCAACAAACTTTTACACAAACACACACAAACACGAGTTGTGCATGTGAACGCACAAAATGGCGTGAAACGACAAGCTGTCGCTTTCGTCGTTTTCAGTTACTTTACTTGTTGTTATTGTTGTTGTTGGTAAGTTTGTTGTAGATGTATTAGCAAACTCTATGCAATGCAATGGAGCAAATTATATAGAACATATTCTAGACTATATAATGTATTTGCTTATAGATATTATATATTAATAATAAAAATATCTTAGTTTGTTGATAGTAGAAGTTACTGTGTTGCCACACAACGGTAATAACAATTATTGGTTACAATAATTATGTTATGTATTTGTAGAATGGCATTCGATTCAAGTCCATGTAAAAGCTTTAAGATTGAAAAACCATAATAATAAAAATAAACTTGCCTAGATGATAGCTTAATATTGGTAAAATTTTTAAACAAACCGGTAAATTGATATATGTATAAAACGATAGTATATCTAAATTCAAAAAAAATCTCATCACAGTCCCAAAGTTGTAGAGATATGTCTGTATAAACGAAAGCATTTTGCTTCGCTATATTGTTTGGCTAGGGCCTAATTGTAAAGTAGATCGGACGAAATGATTTATATTGCTTCCAGATTGGAGTTGTAAAAATATGAGCTCGTAAAACTTTGCAGATATTTTATCAATTATTAAAGTAACGCATTGTATAATCATTATGTTTATTGGAACAACTTAGTTTTCTTCTAGAACAGTAGCTTATAGTGGCTAAACTCATATTTAGCTGACAGCAAATCTCGTTTCAATTCCCAAAAAAATTTTTAATGAGAACGGTACGATTAAATAAATACCTTTCAGGAAGTATTCCAAAAAATCGATACATTTTTTCGATATTTTAATAAGTATTTAGTATCAATATATATAAGTGTTAACGTAATGGTGGTATACAGGAGGTGTATAGAACTTTTTGTTACAAACTATACGATATAGTTGTCAAGAATCTCACCCAATAATCATTGAGCATGCAAATTGTGCTAACTAGTTGTTAAGAACCTCGTCCAATAATCGGTGAGCGTACTCGGTTTGCCATCATGTTGCTGAGACCACAACAACAACATCACTACTGTTTTATTACTACAATAAATATTCTAGTATCCCAATATTCATAGTGTCGGAGCGAGGAAAGGTATAGGGATCCATTATGCTATGACTGTTACTCGTGGAATGGTGTAAAATGGTTTACAAGATGAGTATATTCAATATTTCATTAAATATATTTTAGGGAGTGCCAAATAGTTATGGCACCCCGATTGATAGTTATAGTGTCACAGCACTGGATGTTGACTTTTTGTCTAAATACTTGGCCTGCACATTACACATAAATTAATAAATTAATATAGAATACTTGAGTAAATGATATCGAATTTGGGTAGGTTGGACATATTGCCCTGATTGTCCTAATTGTTAACACTTTTTTTTTTTCTAGAGAAAAGTTTTCTCTAAACTTATGAACTTAAAATTTATCAGTTACTTTTTTCCATGGCTTAAATATATTTTGTAAATTTTTGCTTTATTTAAAGTCATCAAAAACACATTAAATCATGTATCATATTTAATATTGATTTATGAAAATGATTATTTAACGTTCATTTGTCGTTTTGGCCAGAAGTGAGAATAATAATAATTTTATCACTTCGCAAATGAATACATTTGCATACGTACGGATCCAAATTACGGATTCGAAGTAAACAATTGCATATACCAGAGACACACTTGTAACCGCAAATCGTTTATGGTGCGAAAGTGAAGTCCTTTCACCTCAATTCAATACGCCAGCATTTGAATATCAGCAACTATGCGATAAAAAAACGAAATGACTGCATTCAATACTCTGTCTGTCTGTTTGTCTATTTGTCTGTGTATTTGTCTGTGTATTTGTCTGTCTATTTGTATCTTTGTATGCTGTGGTGCAAGCAAAAGTATCTGTGATGACATACCAACCGCTGTTAAGCGGATATCCGCCTACAATGCTATAGCTACAATAACTACAACAAAAGCAACAAGAGCATTAACAGGAATCGTAGAAGTTGCAGCTGCAGATACAATTTCAGCATCGCGGTCCACGGTTACAAAATTATTATCAGCAAAGCAACACAGTCAAATAGCAAAACAAAATATTTCACAACGTAACGATTTTCGAAGTACGCGTATCACGGCGCGCCGAACAATCGCTGAACGTATTACAATAGTGTCCTTGCGGTACGGTTCGTTGTTAAAATTCAATGAATTGAATTTTTCATTGATGCAACCTGCAGGATGCGCGGTACATTTTAAATGCTGTGCTGGTTTGGCTATAGATGTTGGCGAGTGTTTGGATGTTGCCAGTGTCGTTCCTTCAACAACAGTAATTACTGCCACGTGACAAAGTAAATTACGTATATTTGCATCTTCTAATAATTATGCTGGAGTTGGGTTCATTTGGAAATTTAAAACATTTGAAAAGGTTTGCTTTTTCTATTGCATATTCAAATATATTTTAAATTTAGACTCTGCCAGAAAGAAAGAGAATATTTTAAATTTGCTAAATTTTTAATATAATTATTATTTTTTCATGTATATATAGTAGAAACCCTGTTTAAATGATATTACTATTCATCTAAGATGTTTTTGTAGAGCATAGATAGTATGTAGAGATAGTTAACGGATTACGGTAGTGATAAACTTCTGTAAGGACGAGTTAGATTAATTGTTTGTTTTTTATACCATTTGTCTTCATAAGTAACTGAAAACAAATTGGAATTATGATAAACGAAAGCGTGAGCTCAGAATATACTCATTTTTTTTTTATGTATGTTCGATTGATCCCTTTCCGTATGATAATCTAAATGTCCATATGACCTGAGAATGGATTACCCTCTAGGCGTCTCTCCGCGTGTTCGCCTTCATCAGTCTTGTACATCAAGTGCAAATGCAGCTTGATCACTCCATTGAAGACATCGTCTAAACTTATGCCTTCTTCTTCCAACTCCGGTTGCAATTACTTGGAGCATTGTCATTCATTTTCGCGACATAACTAAGCCAGCGAAGCCGCTAGATGGTGATTAAAGTTATACAGCTCGTGGTTCATACGGATAGGTAGTCGTCGCCAACCAAAGAAAATTTTTCTCTAAATAATGCTTAGTGCTGCTTCATGATTCTGTAATAGCGTCCATGGTTCATGTGGTTTTGAGCCATAAAGAAGTAGGATAGGATAATCGACATATATAAAGAGTGTAAGTATTATCTGTGGAGAGAGAGAGAGAGAAAGATAGAGAGAGAGAAGAAAGAAAGAGAGAGAAAGAAAGAGAATGTAAGAGAGAGAGAGAGAGAGAGAGAGATAGAGAGAGAGATAGAGAGAGACGGAGAAAGAATGAGAGAGAGAGAGGGAAAGAAAGAAAGGGAGAGAGAGAATGAGAATAAGAGAGAGAAATAACTTCACAACTCAATTGCTTACTGAGCCCATAGTAGACCTATTAGGAATAGTATATTTTTTTTAATCACCAAGCTGAATAGTACCTATTGGCAATGATAATATTTTGTCTGGTCTTTAGGCTAATATCGTTGCCGTTTATTACGACAGTGCGAAGACAGATAAAATCCTTGGTGGATTTGAAAGTATATCTATAGACTATATATATATTAGTTACTACTGTATTACTTTAGTATAGAAAATTACATTTAATAAATTTAATTCAAAAAAAGAAAATATTTCACATACATTACAAATATTTTACATTAAGCATAAAATTGTTTATTTTCATCTTAAGTTCTTTACTATTTCATTATATCCGACGATTGAATTTAAATACTTAATGGACAATCATAAATATTTAAAGGCAAATTTTGTTATATATGGAAAAACAACTGACAGCAACAGAAAATGTGTACATGAATTGAGCTTCAAAGATGGACACAAACGACGTTCCGTGCATACTCCAATATAAACATATATGCTTTTAAGTTTATAGGTCTGTGGTAGGCTGCACCAGCAGGACATCTGTCCTGCTGTGTGGACTACAAGAAAAAGAGGTTAAAAGAGTTTCAAATAAATGACTTTAGTATCACCAGCAATAATAGTGATGGTGGAGTAGCGTTAGTACCCCATCAGTGTCCATCAGCATTAAAACAAAGAAATGTTTGCAAATGCAGCTTTAGCTGAAGTGCACATATCCTTGCCTGTTAAAGGCAGCAAAATTTAACAAAGAACAGCAGAAACTTTAGTATATGGTAAAATGAGAATAAAAAGGATGCAAAATCTTTGCTAAGGACACATTTCAAAGTGTGCTCGTAAATAAATCAATGAGCAATTTTTATTATTTCGGCTATTAAAGCGGCACTAAACGACCAAAAAACCATCCAAAACACATATCCTAACTCGAATATCTCAGAAGGAACGTTGGATGCTTTGCTGGATTGCAAAGGACTTTTTATGTTGGAATGCAAGCAAGTGAATAAATTTAGAAGAATGCGCATAAATTATGGCATGTGCAACTGAAAGATAATGTTGACTGACAGAGCGGTTTTATGGTATGAGCGGCGAAGATCTTAGGTCATTTGTTGTTTAAACAATCAAAATTAGTTAATTTAATTTAATTAAAAGGTTTAGTTTGTGATCTGTTTGTCTATTGACTGGCTGTTGTTGAAGAGAATGTTTAACTAACCTTATCATAAAGAGGTTTTTTCGAACAGTAATGAGCTACAACAACAAAAATTCATTTTATATTATTTTAATTAATTGAATTTTTGAATAACCTTTTTATAAAATCGAAATTAAATGAAAATAAATTTATCGTAATTAGTTTAATTACTTTATGGATTTGAGTTTGATGCAACTTATAATATTTCAGTGCTATTATTTTTATCTCAACTTTGTAGCGAATTCTGAATGAACTTTCTGCGTATTGTGTAAACCTACAGCTTATATATATATTTCAATGATTTTGTGTTCATATATGAGCGATCGCTCAAGGTCATTACTGTATGTTGTACAGGATCATATATTATTTCTAAGATCTCGTATTCATATATGTTATGAGTAGTTAGTCACCGTCATTTCTGTTCGTTGTAGATAGCGACATATTATTGTCAAGATGTCACTGTTTATAACATATATGACGTGAAGTACAAGTGCACCACTTGTTAGTGTTTTCGTGTCACATCTAACATATAGACAGGAATATGTCTAATAATCATTTTATGCATTGATAATACCTCCTCGTATGTCTTTTGGAGGTTTTATAGCTGCCTAAATTTTTCTAAAATGACACTAATATATATAACGATATAGCTTAATTACTGCAGTAGATCTACAAAAAGAATCTAAGGAGCTTAAGGTGTAATGACTCCTTAAGTTCCTTAAGGTGTATTTACTCTATTGAAAAATGTACATAGTAGGTTTTATAGCTGCCTAAATTTTTATAAATTACACTTATATATAACGATATAGCTTACTTACTGCAATAGATCTACAAAAAGAGTCTAAGAAACTTAAGATGTAATGACTCCTTAAGTTCCTTAAGGCGTATTTACTCTATTGTAAAATGAACATAGTAGGTTTTATAGCTGCCCAATTTTCCTAAAATGACACTAATATAACATTTATTAAGATATAGTTTAATTACTGCAGTAGACCTACAAAAAGATTTTAAGGAACTTAAGGTGTGATGACACTATTGCAAAAATTGAAAAAAAATTAAAACTTTTATAAAACTAAACGCAGAATAAGTAAAATATGCGTATTAGGCTCCTTTAGCTGTCAGGACTAATTCTAAAGTGATACTAATAAATGAATATAGCTTAATTACTGCATTTGGTATATAAATATAGATTAATTTGTATAAAGGTGATTTAGTTCTATATTTCCCGAAAAATTAAAGTTCTCCAAACTATCCACTCATTGAAAAGTATTTAAAATATGTTAAAGTGAAGAAGTTTTACTTTTGACGACTTCTAATTCAGAATTCCTTGAACGTTTTTAGTTACCATTTATTTATCAATAAAAAGCGCTATATCTTTATTAGTTAAATTAAATTTTATTGTTATTATATTCGCATATTTTTTGTAAAATAATTAATACATTTATGGCTATACGAGTACATCCGTTAAGTGTTCATTATCACTTCGCGTTTCACTTTTTGCAGCAATCATCCTTGGAGGTTTTTTTACAGGCACATTTGCAGCCCTGATCGCACTTGCAGTTATCGCCGCATTTGGTATCGGTGCATTTGCAATCTTTAAAAAAAAATCATTAAATATTTTTTATAATAAATGAAAAATATTTTTTTTTAAAAAACACTCACGATCACAACAACCTGGACAACCCATTTTTAATGTAAATAATTAAAACGCGAGACGATTTTTTTTTAAATATTATCAGTATTCTTCGCTGTGACTACTTAGCAGCTCTGTTGCTTTCCACTCGACTGTTCTGTTGGTTTTATATCTTTCTAGTTTATTCGTAAACTTTGTTGTGCGGTGTGCAATGCATGTTCGAATTTCGAATTCGAATTGCGTAGTTAATTATTTTTACAGTTTTTTGCGTTCTTAAATCTTTAAGCTTTATTTTTACACTAAGCCGTGCGCATTTGTTCACGTTTTCATTCACACTGAAGTGGGAACTTTTGCACTCAGTCTTTTCGAAGTTTATTTTTTCTAGAATTTGTTTATATTTTCGTTCTCACTTTTTGGTATTTGTAGATAAGTGTACATGTACATGTGATTGACTTTAAAGCCGGCAAATGTAAACAGTCGTTAATGTAGCTATTTATGTGGATGGTTTTCAGGTCTCAAAACAAAAGCCGTTGTGGTCTCCGATTGTTTATATTTACTTTGACTCGTATGTGTTGTGATTAGATAAGATAATTGCTTAAAATATTACATTTCTGTTGATTAGTTATTAATATTATTAAATTATATATTTAAAGTTGTGTAAAATGAGTAATTATTTAAAAAAAATTTGTTAAGGGATTTTTTTAGAAGATTTCAGTATCAAAAGTTTGTAATTTTAAATATTTTTAATGCATAATGCATGCATAAAATATTTGGTTAGATTGTAGTGGCACAAGCCTATTGTATAATAATATTCTATTGTGATACCAAAGATTATAGTGATTTTTACGTTGAGCAGAAAGATTCCCGAAAGAAGCAGAGTGATCAGCTTACAAAGAACGTTGAAAGGCAAGATTTTTATATGTCATTACAATTTGGCAAAATTCTGGACACGTTCAATTTGGTTTCTTCTGAATCTTGTTTTATTTTCCTTTATCTCTGATTAACATTTTTTAAAAAGTACGTGTGTGTAGGCAATTCAAGATTTTTTGGTTCATTCTCCAATATTTCTGATAAAGATTTCCAATTTCTCATCCAAAGAGTTCTTATGTGCTGTCAATAACGTAGTTTTTTGGATTGTATTAGAAAGATTGGGAGGTCTGTCAATAATATTAGTTTCTGGATTCTGTTAGAAAGATTGAGAGGTAGAAGAAGATTGTCTTATTAGCTAAGAGGTCGTATAAATTCCATAGCTTTTGTAATTTTAAGGTAAAGTTTGGAATTTTTACGTCTAGTTTTTATATATTGTCTAATGTATATATTTGTAGGACTTCTAAGTTTTTGTTGAGTGAAATGAAAAATTATATTATTTATATTAAAAACACGTATTCTACAATTGGATCACATTCATTTAAGAATATTTGTTAAACATCTCAATCTCTAAGAGACAGCATATACCTGAATATCATCTTCGTTTGTAAATTATAACAGTTCTTTATTGGTTTTTAATGAAGCAATAAGATATTACAACTCCACAATTAGTATCAAAAATTTTTATCAGTATGATGATAACTGTTTGTTAGTAAAAAATTTTATAATTACAATATATCGTCACCCTTAAAGATATATTTTATAGTTGTTAATTTTTATGTATTTATATGTATTGATAATATAACACGTTACTTTAATTCAAACATGGTAATATTGTTTTCATATAATATAATATTTTTTTAGATGAACTTAAAATTGTTTGTTACTATTTACAGTATTTCAATTGTCTTAATAAATTTTTTAATGCATCTTGCAGTCATAAATCACTGATAAAAATTTTAAAAAGTGAAATGAAATTAAATTGGGCGCCAACTTCTTACAGGCGTTTCTCGAAACATAATTACACGCTCACTGGCGCTGTGTGAATGAGTCTCATGGCACCAATGCCACAACGATTCCTATGAATTACAAAAACATCAAATCAGGGCTAAAAAATATGCAAATTTTTATTTACACGACAATTTCAATTTAACGAAATTTTAAAAGTTAATTTTTTTTTATCTAAAAGTGATTTTCTCAACTTTTTTTTTTGCTATCAAAAATTGCTCTCAATTGTATCGTTAACGCCACATACACGTACCGTGAAATACTGTAGCAGCAAATCATGAGAATAGCAAAAAACTGTTTAAAAGGAAATTATGCTAGTGCCTATGGGCGTCCGCCATTTTAAGCGCCATTTGCAACAGCCCTGCCACATTGGAGTTGCTATAATCTCCAAAAGCGCATAAACAGTGCATAAATTATGCTAACATGCCGCCCCTGGTTTGTGAGAGATATTCACATACTTCAACTAACAATTTTGGTACGTATTATAGGGTGTTGTGTAGGGTATGGACATTACAGATTGTATTAATATTTTTGCTATTTAGCGACAATGAAAATGGTTACCTTCATTAATGCAACACTAACTGTGAATGCTGCATCAATATCTTTTAAAAGGATTATGCATTGTATATTATGATTAATTATTAATATAATAATAAGTAGTGAAAGATAAATAATATTATAAATAAAAATAAAATATTTATACTTTACTATATATAGTAATATCAGACTTTTGTGTTTTCCCTCTATTTCAGTGCTTCAAATACTTTGTTTTAGCAAAGTAAGCTTTGGTTTGTATCTTGAAGATGGTTTTGATCCGAAAAATTTTTTTATTTTAGTTTAACAGTCACAGGAACAATGTTTTCTATTAAAAGACATAGTTAAAAGACATATAGATAAAATTATATAAATTGCATTAAAAGTTTCTTTTCCTTCTATCTCACTTTCCGGATCCCGCTTCAAGTGACTGCAATTTGTTGGCAGAACTTAAAAAATATTTCATTCTTCATTCAATATACGGTACGACGTTTGGTTCCAAAGTAATGTTTGGCTAAAATGTAGTCTATTCTGAAATAAAAGATAAGTTCTTGTTAAAAAAATTGAAATATTAAAGAAGCTTTGCATCATTCTTGAAGGAGAATTTTGCTGAAAAGTCTTTGTTTTATTATCATTCCACAAACATATTGAGTGATTGAGTGAATATTGTATATAATATTGAAATAGACAGTTGGTTATGGAAAGGTAAATACAAATAATATATTTAAGATCCTATATCAATCGTCTGCGGTGTAGTTAAAAATCTGAATTGGTCGTTGGATGGAATAATTTACTCTATTTTAATATAAAACTCACTGACGCTCGAGGTAGTGTTGACTGAGAAAGTATAAGAATTATATATTCCTCTCAGAAAGGAATATACTTCTAATGGCTTGAACTATATAACATTAATAACATATAACATTTTTTTTTATTATTTGCTGAGGATATAAAAATTTCACAAAATATTATTGAGATCTCCAATTTGGTGAAACCTGTAAAATAATAAATAATATAATAAAATCTCATAACAACATTTATTGAGGCTTTAAAAACAATACAACTTTCTGGCATAATCGATTAATGTGGACTTAACAACAAAAATTAAAACACCTGATGTAATTTTTTAAACGGAAGACATTTACAAAAACAACATGCGTTATAAAATGACAAGTACAGCAACAACAATGAAAAAAAACAACAAAAAAAGGTGAGTTTACAAGGTGAATGCTGTTAAATTGTAGTTGTTGTTATTGTAATTTTGTTGTTGGTATTTTAAACATTTGAAAATCTGTTCATTTACAGGGACGAGGTAGCAAGTATGAAATAAAAATAAAATAAAAAGCAACAACAAAAATGAAAACATAAAATTAAACAAGAGTTAAAAAAATTACAAATAAAAAAAACATTTCGTTCCCTTCGCCATTGTTACAAGTGATTGTTCGTGTTGTTGTTGTTCTTAACATTGTAGTAGTTTCATTCATGTACGAATAGCATAGCATCACACTATATATCGCGGGAATGTATTGTATACGTGAAGAGGGTTAGGTGGGGCATTCGGCGTGCGAACGTTTAATTTAAATTTTAATTTCGATCTTAATCTCTTAATGCGAAATGAAATTGCCGCGCACTGGTGGCATGTTACGTGTTACTTTCTGTTGCTGCTTTTTTGTTTATTTCTGTTTTATTCATTTCTTGCTCCTCCAGAACGATGCTTTTCGTTTGCGCTACACTTTTAAAACGACTACTGTGTTTACTATCATTTCAGTAGCTTTTATATATAATATGCGTTATTAAAAAAAAACAACAAAATAATAAATTTTGATTTTACAGAAATATTTGTGCTACTAAAATATTTCATTACTATTTTCTTAGTTTTTTTAGATATAATTATAATATTGTTAACATTAAAAATATTTCAATTTAAGATTTCGACAGAAAATATTTTTTTGTATTTAAAATTTTTTTAACTGTCTAATTTTTTTTTAGATTCAAGTTAATATTAATTAATAATTACAAATATGTGAATTGAAAACGAAGATTTAAAAAAATTTTAATTAACGAGTAATTTAATATTTCTATTATGTTTCTTCATCTATTATTCTTTCTTCATCAGAGTTTACTGTTCCCAAAACTTGGTTTTGTTGTAACGTAAATCTGGAGTAACTTTTTTAACCGATATTAACTTTTAATGCAATTTTGATTTTCGATTGGTAAATCTGCATAACACTCGAAATTAATTTTTATGGTAATAATATAAATTATTACCAGAGTAGCAATATTACCTTGATATTAACAGCTGTTTTATATAACGATTGTAATTTGATTCGATATATGTATGTATTTATGAGAAACATAAATACCTATTAACACAACTATAAAAATCTTAGATTACTTTAAAAATGTTTGATTAGGCAACAAAATTTGACAGAACGAGAGTAAATCTAGATTAAATCCAGTTGGAATCCAGATTTACCAATCGAAAACGCTATAAGTAACAATCAAGTTCGCTGCAAAGTAGAAGTGTACTCGTTATTGTTACTGTTAGTCTGTGTTGAGATATTATGTATACATATGATTATATACGGACTACTATAAATGTTATTAAGTCAAGAAAAATTTATTATTTGTATCCTTTTTATTAAAGTACTATTATAGTAACAACAATAATTTCGGCAAATAGTGGTGTAGTGTACATTTCTAAACCATCATGACTTCCTTTACTGCTCTAAGATAATTATATTTTTTAATTTGTTATGCGTGTAGTGTTGTTTTTGTTTAATTTTGTCACCATCACAAATAGAGGGGAGTGAAGATAACTTTCTATTAAATTGTGAATGTACATGCAAAATTATGTGCCAATGTCAAAGGTCTAAGCATGTAACAGCGCAACCATGTATCTCTTGTAAAAAGTTTGAATTTTCAATAAAGGTTGAATGGTGTGTTTAAATTCTAATGAGTTCCATTTTATACCCACACTGTGACCGAAGCACCGATATGCAGATTTTACTAATTAAAGTCAAGTTTATGAAAACACTTTTGACATTAATAAATACATCGAATTTAAATTGAGAAATAAGTCAGTATATATAGTACAAATAACGAAATGATTTTATTTAAATTAACAATGATTTAATCATGATATTATAAAATTTATCATAATATTGAAATTGTGTTCCATAGTACATCACATTTTGGCTTTTCTAATTTTTATTGGCGCAACACTGATCTTTGGGTCCATTCTTGCAAACACAATGGCAGTCCTGATTACAGCAACAGTTATCGCCGCATTTGTTTGAAGTGCATTTGCAGTCTAGAAAGAAAATTTTTTAAATTTAACAAGGATTTTATTAATCTTCTAGTATAGAATTAAGTACTCACTAGTTCCACATCCCTTGCAAGCCATTTTGTTTGATATTTTATTTTAAGTTTAACTTTTTCTTAACGTTGTAACTCGTTAACTGTTACTTTATACATCTCTAACTCTACATTTTATAATAATTATTTAGTAATTATACGCGTGCAATTTCACACGCTCTTATCTGCATTTTTACTACGAAACTTACTTATTTTTCATTAACAAATTTTTTTTTATCTTATCAATCATCGAGTGCAAAACTGTCCTTCTTATCAGTACCGACAGGTGTTTACCAATTATTTAGCGAAATGTTTCACATTTTAATTAAACATCTAGATATAAAAAAAAAACATTTGAGCCAAAGGTAAAAAACATCTAAATGTAAAGATTTATTCAATAATAATAATATAATAATAATACAAAAGAAATTATTGTAAATCATTATTAGTATTAGATATTCAACAAGAACTTTCTGAGCTTTCCTAGATAGGTCGGTTAAGACTTGCTGCCAACAATTTTATTACAAATTTTTTTCTATGAGAAATGGGCTTTCACTGCGTATGAGTGTCAAAATAATTTTCAAAATTTTTTACATTTATACAAAAATACAAATCTATCCAAATAAATTAATTATTTATAATTGTATTAGATTAGGAAAAAAGTATAAAATATTTTGAAATTTATAACTATTAATTTATATTAATTAGAATTAAGTCTGAATATGTAAAATTCAGAGCATAAAATGTATTCATCACTATAATATCAAGAACAATTTAAAGCTGGTTTATTCATTGGCGAGAGATATAGCTGTAGGTTTTTAAAGTTCTTATGCTTTTTGTCATATAGTTCTAGTGTCTTTAGAAGAATCTAGAAGCCATTATGTTTAGTTTCTTTTGCACGTGATACATATAGTGTATATGATTTCGATACTACCTTTTGAATGTACAAATGATATTTAAGCATATTTTTAAAATTCTTTAATGAAAATGATGAGGTATTAATTAAATGAGATTTTAAAAAATAGAAGTCAAAATTACATTCTCTAAAAAACACATATAGTACTTGATTATAGTCCAAAATTAATTCAATTTCAAAATCTACAAAATCATTGAAGGTAATATCAATCATTATTATTATAATTTGTTTTAATTCTATAATAATATTATACTATAATAAGATCATTTAGAAAAGATTTGTAATTTTTCTATTAGAGCTTATATAGTATTAAGTTAAAATTAAGTTAAATATTTAAATGTTTCTAAATTTTAATTAAAAATGTCTTCAATCATTGGAAATAAGTTCCAAAGTTGAACTGGCTGATATCAAGCTGCTATACATAGGATACTGTGTCATAAGCAACACCAGAGTTTTATTACGGGTTGTCATGAATATTAAAAGTAACATTAAAGCAATTATAATTTGATATAAATTAAATTAAAAGACCATATATATATGTGATCATAAACAAGACATTCAAAATTGTATAGCTATTGATCTCACTAATTTAAATTGGCCTCTTTAAATTTTTCTTGATATCAAAGTATAGATTTAAGAGGACTTAAATTTGATTTACGCATGTTTATAATTATTTATTTAAAAATATAAAGTAGTTTTCCCTTACTTTTTTCTATAATTTTCAAATTTTTTAAAATTAAATACCCTACTAAAAACTACAAGATAGCAACTATCATAATAATTTTGATATTTTTATCGAGTGAATACATACACTTTTTCCTGAGTGAATGTTTCCTGAATGTTTTGTAAATGAAGACGTTTCAATATTTTCGCTATAGCTCGATGAGAATATAATGAGACAGCGTCGGATACAATCAGATATTTATGTTCAGATTTGTGATCAAGTTACAAAAAGCATAATTGACTTCGTCTGGGGTTCCAGTGGTCTTATAAGCCATTCTAAGTTAAGTCTGATTTAAATGTAAGCATGTTACCAAGTCTTTTAATTCGTCATTAATTCAGACTATACCGCTATATTTTAGTGTTTTGTTGGGTCAACATAGAAGAAATATTTATTCCATTTCATGTTTATGGTATGTAAGCTCTATGGACTCGTACTCGTTAATGATTAGAACAATGACTATAAAAAATAAAAATCAAATATATTTTAAATTGTCATTGTTTAGATAATAATATTTATTTGAAATATTTTGATTACAAACTGCATAGAATGTGTTTCGTCATAAAATTGGTCAAAACTCACGTCCACTGATAAGCAAGTGAGTTTTGCACTCGATCACTGATAAGAGAAATTAATTTGTTAATGAAAAAATACGCACCTTTGTATTAATTTCGTACTGAAAATCCAAAAAAAGGCGTGTGAAACTGCACACGTAAATTTGTTTATTAATTAGTATAAAATGAGCTGTTTCGAGATATTAGACTGCAATTAACGAGTTATAACGTTAAAAGTAAAATCAAAAGAGAAAAATCAATAAAATGGGTTGCAAACGCTGTGAATCTAGTAGGTTTTAATCAAAATAATAAAATAAAAATAATCTACAATTTATTAATTATTTTTTATTTATTTATTTAATAATATTCTAACTTTTTTAGACTGCAAATGCACTTCAGACAAGTGCGGGGATAACTGCTGTTGCTGCAAGGATTGCCATTGCGTTTGTAAAAATGGTACTAAGGAACAATGCTGTGCAAAGAACTAAGAACTTGGATGGTGAACCAAAAGAGAGATATGGGAATTTGGTGATAGAAAATTTTATATAAATAAATTAAATTACTTTGTTTTGTCAATGAATAACAATAATAAATTTAAATGAAAATGTGCAAAATTATGTGTGTTCTTTAATAATTATATACAAATATTTTTAAAAGGATCTGAATATTAAACAAAAATGTTATATATAAGCAATAGCATATAATTGTTCAAATGGTCAAATGGTACATTTAAATTTTTTATTTTATGCCATTTTTTATAAAAAATTCACATAAAATCGATACAAAAAAGTTCTAATGAGGTCCGACTTAAGTGTAAATATGCGTTAATCGTATATTACGTACTTAATAAGCTATATATGATCCCTTTAATATTTTTGAAAGCTTATTTTTAAAAGGTATGATTAACTGCTATACAATTAGTAAACTAATTCTGAAAAACACATAAAATAAAATAGTGTGAGTGTACTCTTCATAATCAGAAACTACCTAACCTAACTTCTTCGTCTGTCTTTCTTTTTTATAAATTGAACATAGTGTTAGAACCTTACTTGTAATATAGCCTAACTAAGCATAATAATAAAGCATAAGCATAACCTAACTTCTTCGTCTGTCTACCACTTTTCTAATTGGAACAGAGTGTAGGCTTACTCTCTCTTATGAGAAACTACCTAACCTAACTTCTTCGTCTGTCTTACACTTTTCTAATTGGAATATAATATGAGTGTATTTTTAATTATTATAAACTACCTAACCTAACTTCTTCGTCTGTCTTCTTTTTTATAAATAGAATATAGAATATATACCCTACTCCAGGATTAATATAATTCTCTTACTCCTATATCAATTGTTCTCCTATCCTAACATAGAGGAGGATAAAAATTACTTCTAAATATTTAGCTGAAATTTCAAGGTAATAAACATTTTTTTAATTGATTCTTCAAGAAACTTAATTAAAAATTTAAATTAACGAAAATTAAATAACTAAGGAAATTTAACCAAATAATAAAAAAACGTAATTATTATACCAATTCCGAGACTTTCGAGAAGATTTGATGGAGCTTGTTACCATTTGCATTTAAGGTTTTTTAATTAGTCAATGCCTCGTAAGCCAACTTAAGCAAGGGGACTTTATGCGGCTTGCCAGGTGAAGTGCAGCTTATTTAAAATAATGGAAACTTTTCATAATGACTTTTAGTCCAAGTTGGTTCATGGGTTGCTGAGCTATAACTTTTACATAAGAGAGTTGCCAACAATTCCAACAACACAACTACCAAAGCAGCAAAAATAAAAATCCGAAATAGTTGAGCGTACCAGAGTAAAATCAATTTTGACAGTTACCTGCAGCGGAAAAAGTTTCAAAATTTCTATAATTTTTTTTTGTTTTAAAATTCTTGCTTTCATTTTGTATTTTGCAAATTTCTAGAATTTCCTGTTGTTGTGTGCATTACCGTTGATGCGGTGTTATGGCGTAAAATATTTTTCTAATATTTTTGTTTTTCCTTATTTTTGATATAATGGTTTGAATTTTGCAAAACTTTGAGGTAAAGGTAACCAACAACAAAAAAAAAAGAAAATAAATATATGAAATAAAAAAAACTAATAACTTTTGTTATTTTTTTAAAATGAGTTTTGCAACACTGGCAACACTGGCAACCCAGAAGTTGCAGGTGAACATATACCGGATGCGGAAATGAATCTAGTTTACAAAATTTTGAAAATGTGCAATTCTAGTTTGTTGCTTCGTTAAGGTTTTTTGACTATTCGCTTGCCTAGACTCGCTCATGTGCTGCCGAGAGTTTTGGGTGAATGTGTGTCTCGGTTTGATGTTAAAGAAGTTTTGATAAAATTTTAATTATGATTTTGCTGCAGAAAATGTTGTTTCGGAATATTCCATTAAAGTTTTTGTTTTTCACTGCTTGGTACTCCAAAAAAGTTTTGCTGCTGTGAAATATATAAATTGGTGTATTTATAATAAGCTTAATGGAAACTCGTATGTTCTCGAATATATACATATATGTATATATATATGTAGTTATTAAAAATTTAAAGTAAGCTAATTTGAAGAGATATTTATATTTTTTTTAATTAAGCTTTTAAAAATCTTGAATTAGTAGGATATGCTCACTGTTTACTTATACTTGGAATATATGAGAAAATCTATAGATTACAATTTTATAAGTACCTCAACATTCATGCAGTATTTTATATATTCATATTGCATATTCTAGGTTATGTTAGGTTACAGGGGGCGTACTATAATCATAGATAAAAATAATCATAGGAAATAGAATTTAGCTCTCTTAGTGAATTGTAAAAGTGCGACCTAAAGTATTAGAGTTTATTAGAGTCTTGCGAAAGCAGGACACTAATCCTCTATGCAGTGTCTACAGTGCAAGGAGGTCCTGATATTGAGCCTCACGGTAGGTCCTTTCCACAGGCAGTGTCCCTTAATAATTCCCACTATCTTAGATAAATTTGCATATGTATAGTACATAGGAGGACAACAACATTAAGATTAAGGAGTATTTTTAAATAATGTTGGAGTAGATTAGGCGGGTATTAGGTGTTATGATTGAATTGTTAACATGTTTTTCATAATAAAAACAAGTGTGTTCATTCCATCTGCGTGGAATTAATATTCCTTTATTGTGTAAATCCAAATTTTTATCATTAACAAACTGATGTAGATGGTTTTCATTTCTTCGCTAGAATCTTTACATTTCTTTGTAGAGTTCCAAAAGTAGATTTTTGAAAAACGGGTGCAAGTCAATTAAGTATAAATAATGGCCCGTTGTGATAACCTGGATGACATATCACCGGAAGGTAGCACTAGCTCACAAAGTAGCTTGTATTGATTTCTTAGTCAACACCTCTACCTTTTCTAGAACTAGTTGAGTTTTGTCTTTTATGTTTAAGATTCTCTTGATACGAAACTTTTGTAGTGCTCTACTTTCAACACACCTTTTCACTCTTTTTGAAAGATGTTTGATTTGATTTAGTTTTGGCAGTCTATCTCATATTAAAATTCAACACAGTTAATATTTTTAGACAGTTTCTGAACCTTCCAGAAACACAATGTTAGACGTAATTTTATACAATCATTTAAAACAAATCACTCGTCAAAGCTTAGTTACTTATTGTTGTCGATAATGTGTAGTCATATTGTTCTCCATATACTCTATCTATAATTTCATTAACTTTTCTCATAATGGGCTAATAACAAGGAAACCCACCATTTATATCTATACTTCCAATTAACATATGAGTTGAATAATTTCCGGGGTAACAATAACAGTGCATATATCGTCACATTTATGACTGTTATTCTCTATCGTAGTAAAATTATAAATTTTTTCAATCGGTTCCCGAAATTTTATTTTCAATTATTTACAAAAACAAAAACATAAGCTAACGAATTATTTCACATATTTCATATATGATAATAGTGCTTCGAAATAGCATACTTATGCTATTTATAGCTCTTTAATTTAATTATATTAAATTATATTATAAATGGCCTTTATGAATTAAGTATTGGATGAATTTAGTCTCAATAGCTATTAATACATCTATGTATAAGTAAGAATGCTAACCCGCTATTTAAATCATCACGTTTGGAAATAATTGATTCCGTGAGAATGTATAAACCATTTTGTGGTAGTGAGCTGAATCATAAGTAGCATATATAATTATAAGTAGTATTCATGCACCTGCGATTTCTTGTATGCGATTTTTTCTTAATATTACTCATCTCTGTTGTGCAATAATTTTAAAAATACGATTAAATCATAGTCGCTGTTTACATTAGCTGATTATTCTCACTGTAGTCCAATCAGGTAGAATACAATAGCAGATGAATTTTGCTTAATAGTGCTTTGTAATATAACTCCTGAGATTAAACGTTAATCTTAGTAAAACCTTTTTGAATGAAAATCCGCTAATAATGAGACTTTTTAATAATGATTTTCCAAATTAAAAAAAATAATAAAGTCAAACGAACTAAAAGACTCCAGATAATTTTTCGTTAACTCATTTTAGAAATATATATTTAAATTATAAGCAGGTAACCAAAGGGGTCTACTACTATATAGGTTGTTTGAAAAGATTTGCAGATGACAAATAAAGAATTTTAAAACAAAGTTGTTTTGTTTAGAATCCACATAATGGAATATTCAATTCAAGATAAAAATAAGTAATATATAAAACATTAAAATAAAAAATTAGTGCTGTAATATAGCTTTAATAAGTAACATTACAGCAACATTCGTATTGGTCATACTCAAATTGTGTATAAAAGTGTAGGTTTAGTTATCATTAAATTGTTTCAATATCAGTTGATGTTATTATTAATATATATATTTATAGATATATGTGAGAATCTGTTTTCATCATAGTCTACCTTGAGTGTATAGCGTTGATTATTATAATAGTTGATATTGAATAACAATAAAAGCAAAGACAAAGATTATTGACGCATAGCTATATCAAAAAAATTACCTACTGGTATTATTTCTACACTGAAAATATTAGAATTGATTTTTAATGCAGAGGGTGGGCAGAAACACCACCCTCTAATATCAGAAAATTTTTTAATGAAAGGTTTTTTGACTTTAATTTTTCAGACGGGATATCTTCTGTTCAGATAGATAGGGTTAAGATAAGCATAGAAGATCTGTTGATCATAGCACTCTGTTTCAAATTGGAGTCTAGGTCCCTGTATTTTATGTGTCCCCAATATTAGTAAACACTTTGCTCTTGTATTTTATTTAAGGCTTTAGTATTGAGACTTAATTACTTGATAGCCTTGCCAGCCAGCATGATCGGTGGCTTACTGTCGAAAGTTATAGTAACGAGTGCTTTCATATCATTGCTCATCCGGTCCATCCACCGAAGAAGCGGACATTACCTGTCGCGTTTTCTACCAGCTGCAACCTACTTAAACATCTTGCTACCAGTCCTTCACAACTTCGAAATTATATTTGTCGATGGTGACGTGGGTTTCAAGACGCTTAGTAAAAAATATATTTGTAGACAGAAAGTACTCAATATTAAGGCAGTAATTAATAAAGAACTATATTTTTTTTTTAAATCGAATTCGTTTAATTGAATCAGAAAATATGTAGAGTCTTTCAATTATCTTTTGCGGATACGAAAACAGCTAATCAAATAAATTATTAAGCTAAATATGCCGTAACTACTATTGATACTGGAACATGGCTGTAGATCATAGTAAGATATATCACAATAATAATGAGATAATGAAGAGATATCATTTCTATGGATTTATATATATTTATAAAATAGATTGCAACGGAAATTAAGAGGGTACTTGTTGTCAATGGATCGGAGCACTGTGACCATTACAGTTTTTAAAAGCTAATATGTATATAATTTATATAGCAAAGTTTCTCGTTTACAATATAATATCAACTAAACAAAAATCTATAACTTAACTATTATTATCTATTATTATAAAAATTTTTCTCATATTAGGAAAAGGAAGTTTATATTTCCAAAATAGTTTCTCTCATCAATATTTATTTATGCAATTAGTGTAGTTTACTAACCCTTCATAATCCAAAAGTTCATAGCAAGCATTATCTACACAACCCATTTCAAAGGCATTCTGGCATTCCTCCTAAAAACACTTTAAGCTTAAATTGTTAAGTGCATTAACATTTCGATTTTAATGCCTCCCAATCCTTCGCCACTGCATCCTTTACGAGTAAGTACGAATATTTTGAGGTAGTATAAACAAATTATACCCTTGAAAATCTGAGTTTACAGTACATAAGTCAGTGAGTTTGTTTATTTGAATAATTCGAAGTAATTTGTCATGAAAATAATCTAATGTCAAATAACGCGTGCACAGCAAATACATACGCATATACGCACATACACACATACCCATCAACAAACAAACAAACAAACACTTAAATATGTTTAAGGAAGCTTCTTATCTAAAGAGTTTCAGTCATTTGCCGTTGTTTATGCCTAAAAGACGACAACGATTTCTGGCGAAAGTATGCTGAACCAACATCAACCATATTTCTACCACCAGCAACAGCAGCATTTTTGAGTGCGAGGATATCAGTCCTTGCAGGCGAGGAATTGAAATTTGGAAAATGTTTGGAAAACAAAAAAGAAAAAAAATAAATGGAAGGATAACTGTAATACCAGAAATAGAAAACATAGCAAACAACACCACATTACACTTTGCGCTCATTTAGGCATTTTGGCATTTTATGCTTTTGGGCAAAATTTCCAAATGTAACTGAAAGCAGATAGCAATCCCTCATGTTCGTCAACATTTTGAGTTGAAGGGTTTTAGACGATGTGTCGTTGTTCTACAATGAACGACGTCATTTAGTGCAGACGATGTCGGAAGAACCAGAAAAGTTAAGTTAACAAAAAACAGAAAAAAAAATCAACCAGAAATTTAATGAAAAAATATCTGGAGGAATACATAAGTTAACGGCTGTGATGTAAGGGTGTTGCTGACAAAAATTTCGCAGAATAAACAGAATTAGAAAGCATCAGTTGCGATTGCTCTTGGAACTCAAAAAAAAACAAAATTAAATTAAACAAAATGAAACATAAACTTTGAAATTTACTAAAAATTATTAAATTGTTAAAGCTGAAAGTAATACGGAATACTCATACTGCCAATTAATTGATGAAATTAATGACAAGTAAACTATTATTATTATTAAAAGAAGGGATGGTGAACTGCGACCTGAAATATCTATTTTGCACCTTAGTCAGGTTAGAGTATTTCTCCAAGTCTGATTTCTTCAATGAAAGAGATTATAGAGCCTATTTTTCCTAGACTTGAATCCTTATGATCTATGAAACACCCTCCTAGGTGTTTCTTCTGCTTCTGCATCAGTGTCGTGCACTCCCCAAGCATATCGTAAACAGTTTCTCTCTCTTCTCTACAGTATTAAAACTCTGAGCTGGATTGAATTTCTAACTTCGATTATTCCAACTACAGTTACCGGTCAATAATCCCGTAATAATTACTGGCTTGTTTTTTGATTGTGCTATGTGATCTTTGAAGCGTTCTAGGTCCCTAACAGCATTTTAGATTGTGGGATACTTGATAGCCTTTCCCAATAGAGTTATCTTTCTTTTATTCATAAAAATGGGTAGAGTTCCTTTGCTTTGACCACAAAATGGTTCTGGGCCTATCATTCTTAAGGCTGAACCTTTTCTTTTCTTTACTTGCAATGGACCCACTACAATATAAAACATGCGACTTCAGAATCCTATATGAATTCCTGACAGGGAGTGGCTATTGTAATTACCAACAATATTAATAAAGCGACTCTGAGTTACATGAATGAAGACACCAATGTGAAGGTAGGATCTAATTCCCAAAAGTTCATTTGTATTTTGGGTTCCAAAATTCGTGAGAAGGCAAGACCTAACATAAACAACCTGTGAAAACTAAAAAAAAAAATAATTCTGCACTAATTGCATTCTATTTTAGTATTTGCTGCAGGTTCCTCTAAAATAAAAACTATCTTTCGAAAATACAGTAGTGATCAGGTAACTTGACTGACTGTTATATCATTTTTAGATTTACAGAATTACACCAAAATTTCATACCATTTCGATGAGCAAACGAATGAAGAACAATAATAAGAAAGAACATTTGATTAAGGAGGGAATAATTACAATATATATAGTGCATGTAAAGCGTTGGATTTAATAGATCCAAGGATAATGTCATGTCCTTGCTTCTTTGATGCTCTAATCAGATATTTGTTTCTTTACTTTTTTTGAAAGTTAAGTTAGAATAATGCTTGATGATGGAACTTAAAGTGTTAGTTGATATAGATAGACAAATGTTTTTGAAGGAAAATAGAAGAAGAAGATGTAGAATATAGCTACTCTAAATACGTCTAACTTGAAAAATTTATAAGTGCACGAATATTTCGAAGAGATATTCTTCGATCATCGATTAAAATGATGATCATTATGCGTCACAGACCATTTCATTACTTTTGTTACATCAAGAGTACTGTATAAACTTTATACAATGCTATACAATATATAGAGTATAAACTACAGTGTTTGGCAGCATAGGTTTTACTTAAATGGTTCATAGGATTACATTCAATTATTTCTTCCATATATACAATAAAAATATTCTTTATTTGAATTAAATATTTAATTACATAAAAACCGATTACATTCAATGTAAATGAAAACCTGAAGCTAGAGTCACTGCCAGGCTATTTACTCACCCACACCGGGTCCATCACCAGAAATGTAAATAAAGTTAAAACTTCTTGTTTGTACTACACATTGTTGTTGTAATTTTGTCAACGTTCGTTGTCGTCATTAATGCCACACTCTACACCCCTTATAGTTGACATATACCATTTCATAGTTGTTTCGAGTTTTTTAGCTTTTTTCCCGGTGGTGCAAATAATTTTTTCTCTTAGTGTAGGAACATGTGATGTGATATCAGTGGAATATATGAAAAACAAACAACTGGCATGAGTAGAAAGTAAGATTTCGTCACATTTTATTTATTTTTGGTGTTAAATAGTAGTGGCAGACTCACTTTTTGTGTTGCTGCTGGTACAGATACATTTATTGTATCTCATGTAACTGCAGAGTAGAGTTGATGTATTCATGAAATCGTGTGATTAATGACTGTAGCACATTTTACATATTACATAGAAGCAGACATTAAAAAAAACGGGGAAATGTAAAAACGGTGCACATCTGAAAGAGTTACATACTCCATTCGAGGAGCTTCTAGTACATGTAAGTATGAACGAAAATCTACTAATGAGTGTAATCGTCTTATAGCTTTTTCCACAGTGCAGTGTAAAAATACATATGCAGCAGCCTTATAAAATATTATTCTAGTTTGTAGACATTTCCTGTGTAAGGATATTTTATTATTTCGTTTAAACTGAATTTGTATGATTTGAAAAATGAACAAGGAAAAAAAAAACTTTTTAAAACAATTTTTAATTACCTACGCCTTTCAAACAATTTGAATTTTAATTACATTCTTCCTTCGGAAGACTTTGGCAGCAGTGCCTCCAAATTTCGCTACGCCGAATTCCAACCCTTAAACTGTTGTAGCTTTTATTATCTTTGTGACAGTTTTATTGCCAAGCAAAAGTTATAAACTTGATTTAATAAGGCAATTGTCCTGCTTTCGCCTTAGAAAGGCTTCACTCTTATCGCCTATAAATGCTATTTAAAATATTTTATTTGTTTAAAGCCACTTCTTTGCCACCCATCCCCCGTCGTCTTTGCACCTTAAGTCATTTTAGCTTCTCTTCGTCTCTTATTAACTGTTCTTTTTTGTTCATTGAATTTTAAAAGTATCTAAATAGTACGTATCTTAATTAACTCATTTTTCATTGAAATTGCCCACAGCGGTTATTTTATCTCATATTCCCCAAGCAGTTTACAACAATACAAGTGAGCAGGTAAATAGCAAAAATTAACAGTACGTCCACATCTACTCCCTTCGCAGAGTATCTTATAACTGCTGTCGCTTGCTTAACTCTTCTTTTCACGCTGTAAAGCCTTAAACGCGCATCACTCATTTTACAATCAGGCTCCAGGGACACGTTGTTAATATTAATCCTTTCACATAATTCTGATAACCGCGTCAAGTTACGCGCGCTTATTAATTCGTTGTATCTTAAAGATACACATTCCGTAATCTTATGATTTGAATGTTGCTCAGCGTTATGGCAAATCATTTCGCGGCCTATAAAATTGGCATTAAAAATCGTGAATGCGGATTATTTAGTATCACTTCAGTTACTCCATTTATTTCTTAGCGTACATTAAAGTTCTTATATCCTTGGTTTTATTCGGTTGTTTCGTTATCATTATCGAAATGATATCATTTTACATTGCCTAGATTTAGGCGTCTAATTGGCATCAATTTTGGTTGTGGTTGCCGCAGGATAAGCAAGGACAACGGAACATTTGAATATGATAGGTTTCTAATTTTTGTCAAGTTAGGGTATAATTACTTAAGTCAAACATTTACAAAAGTTTTGGAACTCAAAGATATAAGATTTAAAATTTAAATTTTGTTCCCAGAAAGAGAAAAATAATTTTTTTAATACAAATGCATTTTTATTGCATATACATGGTATATTCTAAAGTCAACAAATACTTAAAAATAGGTATATGCGGATAATGAGCGCAGTTAGATGTAAAAAAAAACTAAGAGCAATGACAGCGATATGGTACCTACTGGTGGCATCACCCTTGCGAGTAGGGTCAATGACGAGTATGGAAGAAAAGTGTAGCCCAGAATAAGCACCGAAACACACAAACAAACAAGCAGTTATCCCATCAACACATCTGTCAATTAGCTTGTTCCCTTCGGGATAGGAGTTAGCATATTTCTGAGGTAAGGCATGTCGTCATAGGCGACTCAAATCGATTTGGGAACACCTGATACTATTTGTTGCATAAACGATAATGAGTTTCACTTATGACACCTGACCGGAAGCTTAAATCTGGTATTGTTGCGGCTAAAGGCAATAGTTTCAGATGTCCTAAATAATAGAAGTAAGCTCTTAATGGGACTATCATGGTGGCTCATGGTAACCGTAATATAAACAAATAAAATGACTGTATTCATTTACTTTCTGTTATCCAAAGGACAGCAAAGGTGTTAGATAAGCATTGCTCCCTCCCAATTAGGGAAATATATACAAATGTATAGCTTTAAATGGTACCGGTGGAATTCCTTGGAATTTAAAAATGCCTCGCCTTGACATATTTATTACAGATCTAATTTCTTAAAATTTTTTGAAAGCTTTGTTTATAGTGCACCTTGATGGAAACGAAATGCACAACATGTACTTTCAATCAAACCAGAATTTTTGTACTGAATTTTCACAATTTAACAGGTTCAGTGATTATTAATGGATTAGCATTGTAAAACCTACGAACACGAAAGAAATAAACCTTTTAACTATTTTCCTATTCAAAAATAAAAATCTCAATGCTAAGAACAGGAAGCTGATATATAACCAAATAATTCGTCCGTCACTTCTATATGGATGTGTAGCGTTTAGCAAAGCCTCAAATACTACTATTCGCTAGCTAGAAATTGCACAAAGCCAAGCTCTGAGAAGATTTTTCAAGGTACCATGGTACATTAGGACGAATGACATCCTCAGGGACCTCAAAATTGATCCGTTCAAACAATACATAAAGGATAGAGCCCTGAAATTATTTGTGAAAATTGACAGATTTACCAACACCGCGTTATCGAATCTCAGAATGGTTACAGGCTCCTTGGGGAGGTATGCAGATCTGAGGTCAATTATTGCTTAGTCTTATGAGGTGATACACAATAATCCAGTCAAGGCGTAAAGAAGGGCTTTGAAAGATACCTTGCAATTAAGAGACAGAGTAAAAGAGCTCAAGTGCACTGGCTCAAATAGTTACAACATAATAATAAATATTTTATTTAGCACTGAATTATAATAAATATTATAAAATTAAAATCAAAATTTTATTACACATTAATTAATATATGATTATTTAATATTTTTATAAATTCACATACATTCAACATATGTAGAATATCTCAAAATTAGCTTTAATTAAATTTACAAGTATTTAAAATTTCCTTAGACTCCTTCAAAATTTATTAATCCAGCTTATTGTCTCAAGAATCCACTCAAATTCAATGGAGAGCTTCCCTTCGCTTTAATTCTCACATATGTTATGTTAAATGAAATTATAATTTAATTATCATGATGTCATTACTTCAGTTCTTATCACTCTGTCGGCTATTATCCTTTTCAAATTTTACGACCGCACTTCAGGCACTTCTCAAGCACTCAATGTCAGCAACATATCACTGGGATATAAAAATGCCTGTGAAACTGTTGCTGGTGTGTTGTTATCCTTTTGTCATTTGGAACATCAAATGAAAATAAACTACAGTCTTAAATGTTTACGACTTGAAATGTGCTGGTTTATGTGCATTCAAACAGCCAACAGGCCAGTAGCAGATATCAAGGACTTGCAGCGCAAACACTGTCCCGGTGTTAACATCCAAATTACCAAGTAAACTCAGATGCGGATACGAAGCATCGGAGAACAAACGCAAACTTTATAGCTTTTTTATGCGTTTTTTATGTATCATTCTAACCTCAATTTAATTGTTTATCCGGTGACAATCATTTTATTATAAAAATACGCACACCCACACAAACACCAGCAAAAATAGCTAATAAAATTTGTCAAAAAAAACCAAAAAAAAAAAATAGTAAATAAGGATGCGCACATTTTTACGATCCTTGCGAAAGTCGCTTGTACTTTATTTGCTCGCTAGACGCGCGAAAGTTGCGTCAACTGTCAATTTGACAGTTGTTAAAATTGACACTTTCGCAACTACGAGGATAATAAAAGCATAAGGATTACAGTTTATGTCAGGCAGTAAGTTGGCGCGCGCCGAGCGTGCGGAAGTTGTAAAAATCTGTAAATGAGCGGTTAAAACTACTAAAGCTTTTCATTCGCCTCTTCCGGAAAAATTTATGAGCTATAGCAGCTGTTTCACTAGATTTTCCTTTCACTACATTTTTACGATTATTATGGTGATGATGATTGTTTTAGTGTCATCGATGAGCCGCGCTGATGTGTGCTTCCCGATTTATTTGTAATATACGAATGGATGGTGGATTTGACGAAAGTCTTCTGAATTCTGAGTAATAAATAATTTTACAACTGTATTATGTGGTTGATTTGATGCTATTAAATAAAGGATTCTATGAAAAATTATGGAAGATTTTTTGGTTTAATTTATTTGGAATGGTAATCGAAAGACATAGTTATTGAGCTATAAAAATTATTATATTTGTATATTCTCTTCGGAATAATTTCTATTAATAAACTTTGGTTAGTCCAATGATGAGTATATTTTTATTAGAAATATATTTCGAAAAGATTTTTATCAGTTGGTTAAGTTGCGGTGATTCTGAGCTTCACATTTGGCAGGACCCGAGTTCGATTCCTGATACTTGCAGTCTTAAAAATAATTATTTACGAATAATTAAATACAAGAATTATATCCAAGACAACTGATGATGGGTATTTGGCAATACTCGAAACAGCTGTATGGTCAGCCAAAAATTCAACTAAATAAAATAATATAAAAAATAAAATTTTTGTTGTTGTAGCTCACTACTGTTCGAAAAAACCGCTTTATGAAAAGATTTTTATTAATAACCTTTGGTTAGACTACTAATGCGAATATTTTTATTAGAAAATTTAATGTTGCTAAGATTCAGATACTTATCTATTTATTCAGATACTTAAACTTATTGGTCTTAGGAACTAATTTTTCATAATCTCTTCTTGGTGTAGTACTATTTCTCAGTGTAATGCGCCTTTCTGTTGCCATTTACTCACCAATAACCAATAACACAATATCCACTTCCCTTCGAACTGATATATTAAAACTTGTAAGTCTGTTTGACTTGTAGTTCCTTTGCCAACAGAGTTTTTTACGACTTTCGCATTCATTTTTTGTTGTTATTACGTTTTTACTATTATTACCGATGTTGATGATTTTTCTGATTTCACTGAAGATTTCGACGTTGATCCTTTTGTGTCTTACTCAGCCGTTGAAAGCTGGCAACATGAAAGGTGTAAAGCACCCATCGTACTGCCTTTCTGTTCATTCAAGTGGGAAAATGGATTTGTTTTCTTTTACGATTTGATTATTATGACTTTGGCTGCATTCAATTACAAACAATAAGGATTCATAATGTCTCGCATTTTGAGGTTTTGCTTAATGGCAAATTTTATTACAAAGAAATTGTAAATTGAATTGTCAAATTGCATATCGAATAGGAAGTTTTTTCTCACGTATTTGATATTATGGTTGGTAATTGTAATGGTTTTTGGGTTAGGCTAAAGCCCTCATGCACTACGACCCCATCTACATCTATTGTGCACCTATTTGATATTATAGTATCATAATTATATATATCAGTATATAAGATATATAATATATTTCAATATAAACTTGATTCTATAATCAGAAGCGAACTTTTTCTTTGTTTTGATATTTTTCACAAAAAAATAATTAATAAGTAAACACTTCACGAAAGAATCACGAGATAATGTAACTTAAAGCGTAGCTATATTCCCTTTAAAGCGGGTCGGAGGCGGCCGAGTAGTCTATCAAAGACTTCAAAAACATAAATTACGAATTGTCAATGGATGTGTTGTCTTGATTTAAGTGTCTCTTGAAAGATCAATCCATCCTAGCGAAATTTTCAATCCTAGCTAGGACCAATCCATCCTAGCGACTTTAATGTGTCGAAATCTTGATGGAAAAAAATTCCTAATCCCTGAAGAAGGGCACATATCGTAGGTCGTGGCTTGTACGAATATAACCAGTAACTAGAGTTAAACCATTGTAGAAACTGTAATTGTAATTGGAAATTGTAGAAAAAGTGGATTTCCCCTTTTGAAACTTCCTAGGTCCAGCCAGAAGAGTAGTGAATCTATTGGAAAATTATGTTTTTAATTCCATCACAGATGTGTCTAGCATTAAATTTAAAAATATTTTGCGTTTAATTAGAACCTTAGGAGAGTTTCATAATTAACTAACAGTTAAGAGCTAGTGCTAAGTAATGATACCACAATGCATCGTATTATCTAAGTGGTCGCTTGGAGTGATTGCCATAATAACCTAACATAAACTTTACGAGTGAAATACAGTTATTAAAACCATTTCTGAAAATTGGAAGATATGTATTCTTTCAGTTCAATGGGATTGACCGAATAATCTGGTTCAAAACAGTACTTATAACTAACTTATGTATAGAGAAAAAAGTGGGAATGACGTAAATCCGTATATTCACAGCTACGAACAATTGGATGATGTCGGTTCGGAATTGAGATCCATAAAGTGACTTGTAGAAGGAGATATTTGACATTGTTCGCAGTGCCAATGATGTTGCCAGAGCAAGTTTTATTTGTGTGTTGACAGAAGATTTTCACTAGGCATTCAAAGGCAACTATAAAAAGAGAGTAGTGTCACTTTAATTGGTCACAATAGACCATATTAACTTGAGATTAAAGTATTGTGTTTTTCGTACAAACTTTTTTATTTTTATTTTTATTTTATTTTATATTTTACTTTATTATAACGTTTTAAATATTATTGGTGTTAGTTCCTTTGTTTCTGGTGAATATACGTACTTCAACCAAGGAAAAAATTTTCTCCAATTGACATTGGTGTCTTATTGTCGATAAAACTGAACTTTTTCTTTTCTTGGGAAAACTATAATAAAACAGGTATTAAATAAATTATCTTTTATAAAATTTTACTTTTCAACTTAAATTCTAAGTACTTCGTCATCAGAAATACCTCACTGCATTAAAAAATCTTGACAATAGAAACACTGCAACCAAAACCATAAAATCTTGGATAAGGACAACAAACATGACTGACTGAGCAATTGCAGCAAGAGAGTCGTTGAAGCCAAGTTAAGATATAAAGAAACAATTTTCCTCAAAATAATATAAAAATAAAATTAAATCTGCAATTTTGGGTTTAGTGGCTACCATAAAAATCGTCTGGCCACGTTTACAAACACAAAAACCGCAAAATTTTGTTTTATTTTGTTTGGTTTTGTTTGGTTCTGTGTTGAAAGACACATCAGGAAGGAGTTTTCTGCTGCACTTAAAAGTGAACAAAGTTTCTTCCTTTTCATTAGGAGAATTCCAAAAACACAGACGAAAATGTACCAAATTATAAAGTTTCAGATTTTGAAATTAAAAAGGACACAAAAGGGACTTAAATAATGAAAACATATGAAAATTTTAAATTAAGTTGTTTACTCAGTGAAGGAAAATATTAAATTTTAAATGAAGAACTTTAATTTTGTTCAAGGACAGTAATTTCAGGAGTTTTTGATACGTAAGGATATGAATCGGTTAAGAATAATTTCAGTGCATAAAATTTATTGTCGATATTTAGGAAAAAGAGGAGGAAAGAGGAGGAAAGAGGAGGAAAGAGGAGGAAAGAGGAGGAAAGAGGAGGAAAGAGGAGGAAAGAGGAGGAAAGAGGAGGAAGAGGAGGATACTCTCGTTGCGGTAATAGGAATTGGCAGTTAGATAGTATGTTTCATTGGATTTCTTTTAATGGGGTTACTTGAAGTCAACGGTGTTCGTCAAGACGTCCATGAAAACCATGAATTAAAGTAGAAAATTCGTCTAGTCAATAAAATTCAGCCACATTTATGTGGCTTATTAAAAATTTTGACAAAATAGTGAATATATGCCAATAAAACCGTTGAGGCCTTTACCCTGTGTCTGATTTCATACATACACCTGTCCTGCGTACTTTAGATTATACTGGCGGTTTTAGGAATGTATTTATGATTTTTGGACTATTGTACCTTTTGATTCAACAAAAATATAATTCAAAGAATAAAAAAAATTATGTTTAAATCAAATCCTATGCAAATTTTGGTATTCCCTTTATTTATAACACAAATTCATCACATATCGTCAGGTTGTGTATATATGTCATATTTATTATAATGTAAATATAATGTAAATATATTTTTTATTAAATAATTATACAATCATAAGATATAATTATTAGTGATATAATAACACTGATAATTAAATATAATAAGAATAATTTACAATAATAATATAATTACTAAAGTATAAATTGGTAATAAATATAAACATACGTACTATATGTACCATATGCGCTGATACTTGGGCTTCTCATTCATGATATTTTGGAAAATTGTGATTTATCTTTACAGTGTCTCTAAGAGGTATAGTTCACCAAATGGTTTATGCTGAAGAAACATCTCTACTTTACTATCTTAAATAAAAATGATTGCTGTAAGTGTTCTAAATTAAATCAAATAAAATATGTATTTTTAATTATTAAATATTTTATAAAAATTACTCACTTTACCGCAACTTTAAGATGTGGTATGAAATTTTATCTCTGGTTTGGCATCTTCTTGCGTGTAATTGTACTCGTACAAAGGCAAACAACTAAAAACAACAAACCATTTATTTTTCCGTATAAACAAACATTGAAAGATCCTTGCTAGTTTCCACTGTTAAGCATCCTCGCAGCATTCAACTTGTCGCCAGTGTCAACATTCTCGTCGTCCTTACAATATCAACCGACATACACAAAAGTGATGTCATAAAATTATGTTTAATGTTACTGAAATTGCTGTTTTTAAGAGATAAGTCCATAAAGTAAATTACAATGTAATTGAAAGTGTGCGGGTTCAATCTTAATGCTTGGCTTTCTGCTCCATGTAATCAGAATGGTTTCCATACTACTACTACTACTACTGCCAGTCTCAATATATACAAAAATATTTCAACTGTGGAAATGTCCATGGATATGTGTGCTCGGATGTGTTAAAAATGCTGGACTTTTGCGTAAAATGCGTCAATGTGGCGTACTAATATCGACCGCATTGATGGTGTAATTTTTATATACGATTATGTTAATATATAGGATTTTGTGGTATAGGACTTTCGAGAGCAATAAAATTTTATTATTTGTTTATACTTTTCACTGTGTATAATTTAATTAGCTTTATTATTGATTATGCTACTACGAAATCGTTAAGTTTTGTTATCTTGAGTAATTTGCTTTGAAGTTTAAAAAGATGTTTTCAAACAATTTAACTGTTTAAATTTGAAAAACAGTAATATATGATTTATGAACATCCCTGAAATATAAGATTATATTTAACTGCAATTCTTCTGCAATACTTAACGCTAGTTGGTTTTAATTATACTTCTCACACACTTTAGTTTACTCATACGAAAGCTAAATCAATGCTTTACTTTCAGACTTTTTCAACTTTAAACTTATAAAAAATTTTAAAGTCATTTAAAAAACGCTTTGCGTTGGTTGCATTAACCTTAATATTATTTTCATTCGATAAAAAACGAAACCAATAAGCTTATCGGCCTAAAAGTTCTCGTTGGCAGGCACGGTTTCAAACGCTGTTAGTGCCCGAAGATATCCATACACAGACACACACACACATACTCGTACATCCATTCAGTTCATACTTTGCTGCTGAACACATCAATTTAACTGTCAAAAAAATACGCTCGTTCACCCACAAAATTTGATGACGAAAGCGTTGCCATACATAGATGAAGAGTATGTGAAACGTATTGGCGGGTAGTTGCCAGTTGCCAGTTGCTAGCACATAAAGCGTAACCATGACGTTTTAAGCGAAAATATTTTTTGTTTATGACGTGTTGTGTATTGGCCTGCAAAATATCGGAATAAAATTGGCTTAGACCCGAACGTTTTGTAATTGATATGTGAATATAAAATAATATAGGCGTCAAAGCCTAACGAAAATGCGATATCGAAGTTTTAGATTTACGGCTCTACGCTGTGTAATGCAACTGTGTGAAAGGTTCGTAAAAGGATTATGTTTGGGAGTTTGAGTGCGGATTTTTGTTTTTGTTTTTTTTTTTTTTTGCTAGGATATTCTCACACTTGTCCAAATGGATTTTCTTTTTGTAATTGCCCGAAATATTTGTTTTGAAGGAATTATTCGTTTGCTATCTAATATAAATCTTTATTTTGTGTATTTATTTTATTTTTTTGAATATTTTTTTATATCATATTTTATATTTTACATTTGCAAATTGGTTTTGGCATTTTTAAATTATTTTAAAGTATTTTAAGCGAATGTGTGTGTATTAAATATATAAATTTTCTTGCCATACAAATTTATTATTAATTTTTTATTTTATTTACATTCTTCAGTTTTCAATATAAAAATACTTGACATCAAAAACATATAAAATTGTTTAAATAATTCCAAGTATTTAAGCGTTCACATTCGTTTTATGCAGAGTCCTGTGCTTGCGTGTCCTTATAATTGTGTTAATGTTTGTTGCTGTAATGCCATAAATTTTGAACAGATAAAAATCTGACTTTTATGTTGACATTGGCATTGAATTTGTTCCTTGAAAAGTTTACATATGCATTTTGTATTACTTTTAATAATTTTTTACATAAGTTACATAAATGACATTCAGTTTAACACTAGAGTGCCACTTCAAAATGAAAGTCGAAATTGTGAATTAAATAAAGAAATTTTTTAATTAAAGAAAGAAATTAATTAAAGAAATTATAATTAAAGAAAATTAAAGTACCCTGAGAATGACTAAAGACTATAGCCGAAGTATTGATGAAAATAAAACATGACATTTTTGAATAATTTAAAAAGTTATGTACTATTTGAATAATAGACCAATTAGTCTGTCTCAAAAATAAATATAACAAAAGAAAGAATTAATTAAAAATGCTTTTTATATTTATTTTAATATTTTTTTATACAAATACGTAACATTCAGTTTAACACTAGAGTGCCACTTCAAAATGAAAGTCGAAATTGTGAATTAAATAAAGAAATTTTTTAATTAAAGAAAGAAATTAATTAAAGAAATTATAATTAAAGAAAATTAAAGTACCCTGAGAATGACTAAAGACTATAGCCAAAATATTGATGAAAATAAAACATGACTTTTTTAAATAATTTAAATAATTATGTATAAATTGAATAATTGACCCATTAGAACATTTTAAAAATAAATATAATAAGGAAAGAATTAATTAAAAATATATTTTGTATTTTTTTAAATATTTTTTTATATATATTAGTTGCACTCAATTTAACACCAGAGTGCCACTTTAAAGCGAAAGTTGAACTCGAAATTTATAATTATAGTAATTTAAAATTATAGGAAGAGTAGTGCGACTTGTGGAGTGAGATAAGCATGACTTTCTCAGTATTACGTTCCTAAATTAGGTTCTATACATAAGAAAGAATATATAAATAAATCATGCAACAAATAATGCCTCTACGAAGAGAATAGTATTGAAATTGAACAATTAAAAATAAAAATATAATTAATTAATTCAATTACTCTACAGCTGGTTTATGATTTCGTTCTAATATAAATTAGAATTTAATAATAAAACTTTCACAGCAAATTAACAAAACTTCATTAAAATGTGCGAACATAAAAGTCAAGTACGGCTTTGGGTCAGTTGGTTAAAGAGTGCTGACTTTGAGCTTCAAATTTGGCAGGACACGAGTTTGATTCCTGGTACTTTCTGTCTTAAAAAATTATTAACGAATAAATAAATACAAGATCTACTCCAAGACCACTGATGATAGGTATTTGGCAATACAGTTGTATAGTCAGCCAAATATTCAATTAACGAAAATAATATAAAATGAAATGTTTGTTGTTATAGTTCACTACTGTTAAAAAACCCTCTTTAAGAAAAAGTTAAATATAAATGAAGAAAGTATATATAATCTCTAATATTTATATTACAGTCAGAATTTATTTGATAATAATTCACTGATGTTGAGTCCATTGATGTTGAGGATATCCATTATGAAAACTTCTTATTTCAAAATAGTAGTTTATATAGAAATGGAATAACTTGTCTTGCTTGGCTTGATTTATCATAAAAATATGTTACTTGAAATATGACGAAAATGTGTTGTTTCGTAGTTTTTTTTTCTTAGGCCCAGCTATTTGCTCCTTGTTAGAAAATATTACAACCTTGCAGCGGAAGATGTATAGATTTAGTTTCTTTTGACTTAGATAGCATTCAACTTCGATCTATCTACGAAGATACGGTCATTACCCATTCGTGTTTAGAGAAAAAAATTTGAAAAAATTCTTGGAATTCATTTATAAGCTATTAGTAGTCGGCGTTTATTATCAGATTATGGGCGGAGTAAACACAAGACAACTGGGCTGTTTAGATTTGACTCTTTAGTGGCCACTTTCTAACGTTCTGAGCGTAAATATTGAGGAATTACTTTTAATACAGCTTTATGAGAAGGATTTTAACACATGCTAGGGGATACTGTGTTCTGCATCAATTTTTTTTTGATATGATATTGCGAACGCAGGCAGCTAACCATAGCAAATTAATAGGTGTTTAGTCAAAGTGTACATCGTTGAAATCGTTTTTAAATGAAAGCCTGCTTTCCTAAGCCTTCATATAATATGAGGGAAAGGATATGTAGGCTTTTTTACCCGTTATACGACATTTGCTTCGCAATTATGCTTAATATATACTGATGATAAGTGGTCAATTATTAAAATTTATTTGATTTCATGTTTGTTAATACCTTATATTGGCAACTTAAATAATGATGATTAGAAATGCGTTCAGAAGAGTATTTACAAATTAGATTTTGCGAATAATTTATACAGAAATTTATGACAATGTCAACAACTATTGCTAAAAATTATTTAATTAATATTTTAATTATATTTTCTTAAAATTGCAGCCTCTATTTTATTTCTGATTATACATTAATGAACATTAATATTAAACTATAAATCAACTCATGGAATTTTTAATTTTGGAAACATTTTATAAAATGAAATGTGCTTATATCTTATTCTATCATAAATCTAAGATTTGTAAATCCACAATATTTGGTTTGTTAACAAATTTATAGTCTTATCAATAATATTTTTAGGATTTTTATGTTTGTTGTGAAGCAAAGGCAATTAGCAACTCATAAAAACAAACACTAAACTCTGCCTTTCTCATAGCATATAAAGAGCTTAAACAATACAAAAAATAGTTTTCTCTGTCTTAATGTACTATGCAGGCGAAGACTTACTTTCCCCTAAACAGCCGCAGCAGTTAATACGACCATTTCATTCTAACGCCTCATAAAAATGAACCCAAAGAAAACCCAAAGTGGGTATAGAAAATATAGAGAGAGAGTTGCGTATCCTTGTACGTTGGCGCTCGTAAATCTTAATAAAATTTTAGTGAGCATAAACAGCACACTGAGTGATGTGTTTCCAAGCCAAACAACAACAAAATTCTGCAAACCAAAAAAAAGACAGAAAGAAGTAAACGAGAATCATTGCAAAGAGGGCGCGTTTTGTTCAAAGAATTTTGTGGGTGGTTTTGGTCGGGTTCGTTTGGTTGCATATAATTTTAAGAAAATAAATTATATTTATTTTATTTTACTTGATTTTATTTTGAGTTGTTTAATTTTAAATTTTAAATATTTTTTTTCTTAAATTTTATGCCAATTGCTTTTATTAAAATTTATCTGCATCGCTATCGTCTTTTTTGTTTATAATCCAGCACATTCCAGCGCCATTTTCTATGATGAATTGCTTGTGTGTTGCACAAGACACATACACACATATACATAGACGCACATATAGCCATTGCCCACATGCATAGACGAGCGAGCACATAATTCAAGTGTAAAAAAGCAGGTGAACATTTTCACTGACAGATATAGCGTCACCGATTGTCATGACGCGTTAGTAGTGGTGAAATACTCAGTTAATGCTGAAAATAAACGTAGCTATAAAAAATCAACAACAACAACAGAAATGGCAACAGCAGCAGCAGCAGTAGCGGTAAAGTCTTCACTTAAACACATTTCATAGAATATTTGCAGCATTGGTGGTGGTGCGTTTTCTTATGCTTTGCTTATGCTGAAGCATTTGTAGTCCTTTCGAAAAACTGTATAAAAAGGATGTATGATGTGGCAGAAAACAAATAAAAATGATTCAATGAAAGTGCTCCAACGTATACACATATAGCATACACATGCTATATACACTCGTGCTGTCTCTTTTCATACTTGGAAAACACAAAAACGCCGCAAATGGCATTTTATGTTCTGTGATGGACATAACAAATTGCAGTACGCATAGTACAAGGTTGAAGCTGCGTCCTTCGTCTTTTGTGTTACAGCTGCTGGGCATATTTATGCCACCCCCATCTAGTTTTTTGTACCGCAACTTGAAAATACCGGCAAAACAATAAAGAGAAAATAACAAATTCTGTTATCAAAAACAAAAAATTTCGCAGACACAAAGAAAAATCGCCCATCAATGGAATTATTTGGAACTGCAAGCGACAGTTTTGTGTCGCAGACATAAAAACACATATATCCGATTTTTCGCAAGGATACGCGTACATGCACATTAAAATTGATTTTGGTTAAGGAATTTTAGTTAAAAATTTTGTTAAAGTTTGGTGAGGGCAAATATTTTTAATATATCGCATCTCGCATAGTGTTGGAATTTGGGTCAACATAAGATGCAGGGAATTATATTAACAAATTAAGGAATATAGGATACCTATATTAACTAAATGTATACTTAAGTATCTGTTATGAACTACAATAAACTGTGAAATGTCGATAAAAATGTATTTTAAATAAATAAATATAATGTCATTTATATAGTATGTGTTTACTATATAATATATATGGACCTTATTACATTCAATCAAAAATAGTTTTCGCTTACTTTTCTTTAATCTGTAAAAGTATTTAACTAATATGGTCTAATTGAAACAAGGGGTTAAGTAAGATACGATTGGGTTGGAGTGGCGGTGTACCTAAAGCCCATTTGAGCTCCAATGGCCCTTTGTATACTTGATCACCATTACACTTTTCTACTAAAGTAATATCGTTGATTACTTCTTCCCCATTCTACATATGGGCTCTTTTTACTTAGGAGCAGAAAATAAATACTTGGTTGAAAGATATGGATTACATCGTAACTGTTTGATAAAAGTTTTCCAGGTATTCATAGAAGAAGTATGAGTACCAGGAAGTTTATTTGGTATTATATAATTTATGCTTAATCATAAAAGATATGATAAGGTTTAGGTGCTTCTGTTTTCTGTAATCGTTTATCTCTTTCACAGTTTTATAAATATATTAAATTTAAATAGAAAACTTTACTGATGTTATTTTATTTCGTATGCCGGCTATACGGATGAGGAGGAAACTATACTTCAACTCAAGTGTCAGTGTCTGTCGTTGGCTAGAAGAAGATTCAAAATTTTTGAAACCCTTTTTTTACAGACTAACCTCCAACCTAACCTAACCTTCAATAAACTTGCTCCGAATATATATATTTGCTTTAGATATTCTTTTCTTCTTATTCAAACATTCCATAAAAAATTTATTTTCATAGGTTGATTTAAAAAACCGCTTTTTTAGATAAAAGAAGAAAAATTTAGAGAAAGACGTCTAAGTCAAAACCGTTTATACATTCATTTGTAGTAACTTATCTGAAAATGAATTCCATATCTATTAAAATAGAAATTTTATATTAATCATTTAAAATTTAAATTGTTGAACTTTAACTTTAACATTATTGCTATAGCCTTTGATGTCTGGAAGAATAGCGAATTGCAAAGCTTAGCATACCTAAACTAAATCCTGAAAAAAATCAAAAAAGAGAAAAAAGATTTTCGTACCTTTTTTTTTATTTTAAAATATTAATTTTTGAATTTTTATCTAGTATTTTAAAGGACTCATACGTATGGAAGAATACCTTGTTTAAAGTTTGAGTTTCGCGGACAGTTTAATCTACTGTTTCGAAGAAACTCATTTCTCAATTGTATTGAGCAAACTCCGGGAACATGGATATCTTTAAAATATTCTATTAAGCATGGATATCTTTTTATATATACTTTTAACAAAAACGATTCTTCAAATATTCGTGGTGCCCCACGGACCGTATTTTGAGCTCCAGTAGGCTTAGGTGTACAAAACCAGACCACCAACCTAACATTACTTAACCTACTCCTTCATATTTGCTATTGAAAAGCAAATGACTCATAAATATTTAAACTGTCTCAAATCATCAATGTTCTCTAAACAATTTATTTAATTCTGAATATCCGTCCTTCAACTTTATTGTATACCTCAGACTAATTCATCACAACCTTGACAACTTACGTATTATTTGGTGACTGGATTTGGTAACAAAAACGTCGAATGGAAAAATAAAATATTTTCGTCCTTTAACTACAATATTTTTATTATTATTTTATGTTTGCCGGCAATTGTGTACGTCTCATCGCCTTTTATTATAATCGCATATGAGCTGACTGCCTGCCTGCATTTGACAGCTTCAGTACAGATTCGAACGTGAAAGAGTGAGACAACAGAAACTCCTTTTTTAGTCCTTGAGCTCTGAGCTTCATTAAGTTTGTGTTGCATTGAAAAATCGTATTTTTAGCAATGTCATCCAGCAGACAGGATATCACCTAGGTTAGTACGTTTACGTACTAATGTTTTTAAAATAATTTCAATGTATTTAACACGTGTCGGAGCGTCGTAAAAAAGTCGTAAAAGTTTATTACACACAAATTTTTTTTCGGTATTGTTGTCATATTTTTTGTTGTAATGGTTGTGGTTGTTGTAGTTGTCGTTACTCTGTTCATGTCAGCTGTCAAATTGAATTTGTTTAGGCCGTTGTAATTTTTTATTCTAACAGGTTTGGTTTCTGCAACTTCCCGGAAATTGTTGTGTCATGCTGATATTGTATTTTTATGGCATATTTATTTATTTATTCTATTTTTCCTTTTCAGGCTTATACTTACTTCTCCTTTTTGTTGGTCGAGGTCAGTATTGTTTATTTATTTTGACATTTCAAAGTCGAGGTCAATTTTAATGCGTGAACAAAAATCGATTTCTAGAATTACAGGCAGAAATTTAAGGAACTTAAATATATAGAGGAGATTGAAGAGGAACTAAACTTTGAAAGAGAAACTTTTAAATAATATTGACAATGCTATGAAATAACGTTCAATGCGTTAAGTGGAAGTATATATTTATATATGTATTTTTTTAAATATATATGGAATAGGTTTCGGAATGGTGTGCCGAACTTCCTAACGAATATTGACGAAAATATCCCATCTTTGGAAAAAATTTAATGTATGAAAATATTTATTTATTTATTCAAAAAATTATTATTAGCAATATATATCCATTATTAAGAATACAATTAATTTTCTGTATCTACAAATTTAAATTGTAGTGGTTTGTTCGGGACATTAATTACGTGGGTTTTGAATACATTCTCCACATCATAGTCAAAGCTTATATAAAAGTTACGTACCAATTTTGCTAAAATTACTTCTAATTCCAAATCTACAATACGTTTTCCAATACAAACACGTGGTCCAAAGCCGAAGGGTAAAAATACAAAAGGTTCATTCACATTTAACGGACAACCAGATCCATCGGTTTTGCCTCTTTCACTACGTAGCCAACGTTCTGGTAAGTAGTCTTTCGGTCTGTCATAATATTTCTCATCTTGGGTTATTAACTGACCGGGCATAACTATATCAGTATCCTGAGGCACTTGATATCCACTCAAGATGACGTTCTGTCCAGTCGATCGAAAATTGCTAGTGGCAACAGGATACAAACGTAAAGCTTCCTTTATGCAGGCACGTAAATAAGGCAAATGTTTAAGCTTTTCGCCTGTTATGGTGCTATGCCTCTCTGGTAATATCTGCTTCATTTCCAAACGTAGTTTACCTTGCTTTTCAGCATTTTTAGATAAACATAACAAACAGCCAGCTAAGGCGGATGTCGTCTATAAAAATAAAATTTTAGTAGATGTAGAATAATTATGATTAGAACTTACTGTGTCTACACCTGCTTGTAACATATCCAAAGCCATTACAATAGCTACTGTGCGATCTATATTTATTAATCGTTCTAAGATACTTTTTTCATGTTCAGATTTCACATTCCCTTTATTACTAATAGTTTTCTGTTGTTCTTGTAATTCTATTATAGCTTCTTCAATGTAGTAAGTAGTCAAGTCAATCATTTCGTCCATGATTTTCATCGCTTGTCGAAATTTCGGTGTGTGGACATATTTCCACAAAGAAGGTTTTATATCCAACTCAAATAAAAGCTCAAAAAATTTTTGCATTCTATTAATTAGTTCTCTAGCCTTAGGATTGGCTTCACTATTATTAATCATGCCCAATTCTTTATCTAAGGCTACCAAACATACTGATTCCATTGCCCAATTATTTATTTCAATTTCGAAATTTGTTGGCACTTCATTAGTTGATAAGTCACGTATATTTCGAATTCGTCTAACAAATTCATCTGAAACCTTACTCATTTTAGACGCATACAGTTTTGTAGTTTTAGGATTCATCATTACCGGATTTACTGCGGAACGAAAATGTGCCCAGTCTTTACCTTGTCTAGAAGTAAAAAAATTATAATAATCAGTATTTTTTTTGCTGTCAACTAATTTCTTTTAAAGCTTAGATTTTTATATATCAATCCGATTGGTTGTCAAGAAAGAAAGAGGGACAGAAACCTACTGGAAACGGTAACAGAAAGGGCCAGTGGATGAAATCTATGCATTGATGATAACCGACAGTCGTGTTAACCTATCTTAAGCTAGCTGCTCACAATTGAATGAACTGTAAAGTCCTAAAACTGACTAAGAAATTAATCTAAGTCTATTTCAAATATACCGCTATATTGAGCAGAGAGAATATCAAAACTCTCACTAGTATTTGGTGGGATACTGATGGTTGAGTTACTATATCAACAATGTGTGCCTGTCAGAGATCAGTATTTGCCACTTTTGTAGAATTGTTGAAACATCTAAACAGAGTGTATGTAAATACTCTACACTGAGCATCGGTAGACTGATCCATTTGGGGAAAAGTCTTGTTGCTCTCTATAACATACGGACTAATAAATAACTATCAAAGATGGTTACGATTTTAAAAATCTTAATGATCGGTCAAGACAACTGTGGTTAGCACCGTAGGCCACTTAAGTCACTTAAGTATAGTATTCCTCAATTTATTTTTACCTATTTACTTCCCGAATTGCTTACTTACTAATTTATTTACTCTTTAGTTAGCATAACATTTCATTTTAAGCGTAATGACTAACTTAAAACGAGAAGGTAGGTTGTTTTATATCTTCTACATTTCATTAGAAACATTTTAGAAGAATAGATGTATTAAATAACCGTGATATAATATGGAATACCTATTCGTATATACAGAATCAAAAAACTATTTATATGATTTTATGAGGCAGGATATCAGAATATTTTTCGTAAACAATTTCAACAAAGACTCAGGAAAGGAAGCCACAGATAGTAGTTGGTACAGCCAGAACATATTCTACAGTACCTTTTCCAAGATAGTCCTACAAAAGAAAGTATAAAATAAATCTGCGATTATCGCTTCCCCATGATTTGAATTTGTGAATGGTGATAGAGTGAAAAATCTCTTTAGAAATTCATTTCCAATATTATAATAACCACTGTGGTGTCTTGAAGAGTACACTCTGAATTCTGTAACAATTAACTCACTTACTCTGCGACTAAACCAACTGCATGCTTGAAAACTTCTGGTCTATGTATTTTCCGATGATAATGTATTATATCAAAACCGCGCCGTATTGGATAATGTCCTTCTGTATGGAATACTGTACGAAAATCCTTAGGGTTGAATGTGTATAGAACATCGTTCTTACCAAAGGTACCCGGAAATATAAAAATATCGCCATAAACTTTTCGTAATTGTGTAGTGATATCATTGATGGGTTTATTAAATAAATTACCTACCAAAAAAAAAAAAATAACAATAAAAATAAATGAAGAATTAATTGAAGAATGAATGAATGGGAAATTAAAGTTTTTCTCAATTATAATATATAATTTTAACATAAAGTAACATTATTTAAACTTTCAAAGGAAATAATAATCCTTTAATGGTTATTAATCCCTATGCTAAGACTTAGACCCGAACGAAGTTCTTATATAATTGATATATATATATTTGTGCCTCCAGAATATGTTTTCAGTGAAGATGTTTATAGAACATTACATATTGAGACCATGAGGTCTATTTATGTCTGCGAAGTTTGTTAAAAAAAAAAATGTTATATTTAACACAATTAATACATAGGTGAAATGAGAAAATAAAATCTAGCAAGCACGTCTAATACTATAATTTATTGAAGAAATTGAACTCAAGGAAATTTTATGTGCAAATAAAGACTGCTCAATAGGTTTCTAGATCGCTGTGCGAAATCACTTAAGTCATTAATAATTTTAATTAAATGTAAATAATGAAATATATAATTAAATTAAGTAATGGACAGAGTGAGTATATTTATACCTCCTGGTAAAAATTCTTTAAGAAGTTTCAATTTTGATGGACCTGGTATTGTATGGTACGGTTTAGCTTTCAACCATTCGGTCGAAGTTGTTTCTTTGATCATTGCCTTGATGTAAGAAAAAATGAAAAAATGATTAAATAAATAATAATAAATATCTTAATTAATTTAATTACGAACCTCTCTCAATTGTGACTGCGATAAGAAACGCTTTATGTTGATGATTTGTAATTGCTTGTTTACATTCGCAATTTTTGATATAAACATTTTAAGTTTTTAATTTATTTTTTTTACTATAAACAATTTTATATATATACAAAATATTTTATTAAATTATTAATTTTTCTTCCATGCTCACTGACACGACTGGTCCGGTGTAACGCTGTTATTAAACTGATATGCTGACGATGCACTTCAATATATTACCATTTCCCGACTAATAGAGATAAGGGAAATTTTTCACAGAGTTCGGTATTCTATTTATAAAGTCACTAATTGCTTTATTGTTTTTGTTGGGAACCAAATATATACGTAACACCAGCTGATCAGATTATTAATTTATTTTTATTTTTAGTAATAAAATCTACATTGGGAGTATAGTGATATTATAATATTAGAGAAGTGCTAGTACTAAAAAATAAGTAAAAGGTCTTCAAGAATGTTAAAGCCCTAGAGAATAGATTTGACATGGCAATGCAACAAATTTAAAGCAGAATAGTTAATGACTTCTTGAGAAAAATGAATATGCATCCTGAATTAAAGTTCATATATATGTATTCATAAATTATTCATTTATTCTTAATAAATATATAATAAAATTAATGTAAATATACATACAGAAAACAACACTTGATTAGTATTTAAATAAAAGAACCAGAACCTAACTCTTTGTTTTCGTATAAATAACAGAATATACGAAATATAATACCGTAAAAACAAGTACCCGTTCTATTATATATAAAATATCCCATAATATACATCTAAAAAATGAATTTTATATGAATTTTAAATAAATTTTATAAAGAAAATAGCTCTCCATTTTACTTATACTTCCATTATATGTATTTCTATAATACTTGAATAAATCTCAGTTAGACCTTTCTCTCTTCAAACTTGAAATTCAAAGAATTATTTGGTAATATCATTACCAGCTGGTACACGATATCTGATAAGTAGAATGTCATGTGGTAGTTGACACAATGTTTCTGGTATAATCGGATGTAGACGTAAACCCTTCTTAATGCAAGCACGTAAGTAAGGTGAATTACTTATAGGTATTATCTAAAGTAAGAGTCGGAAATGTTTCTCTGGTAACATATTTTTTATTTCCTCAAAAAGTTTTTTTTTTTTAGCCGTTGTTGCAGTTGCTTTCTTCGGCTGTGGTCCATACCAAATGTTGTTATTGTTTTATAATAAATTTTAAATGAAAATAAAATACTAATTTAATATTGTTTACAATTCTAATTGAATTTTTTTCGATATGAATATAAGCGTTTTTTTTCAGTACTTTTCTGCTATGATTTTGTGCTGGCCTTTTGCATACTGAAGAAGTCTCAATTGGTTTGAGAACATTTTGCAAACTAAAAAAATCGGCAAAGGGAAAGTAAAAATAATGTATTACTAATATATTAATTAATTAATACATTAACTAAATTATTATTAATATATTTACTGCTGTTCGTTGTTGTTGGAAGTTCAAAACAAAAATGCTAATAATTTATATGACATCAATAAAAGCTTTCTTGCTCTCATACAGGCGTATGCTAATTTTATTAAATTATTTGCGGGTATTTTATTTAATAACAGAGCTCAATCAATTATTTTTAAGTGGCAACTGTTAATATATATTCACGCATAATATTTATATGAAAAGCTTCAAAAATTAATTTCAGTTTTTATTCAAAAGACAAATACTGTAATATATAAATATCGTAAAACATTATAAGTAAAATAATAAGATAAAAAGTGAATATTAGTGTTTCAGAGAAATGCAGAGAAACCATAAAAAAATATTTAATTTAATTTTTTATTGTTTTTGTTTCATGTTATTTATGCATTTTGTTTTGATCTCTCTTCGTTAACATAAAATTCTCACACATGAATGCTATGTTAAAGCTTGCAGAAAAGTAACATTCGTCAAGGCCGCTTTTATATGTAAAGTTATTCTGTTAAATAACATTTGAACATAACAGTGAACTGTTATGCCTCAATTTCATTACTTATAATAAATAAATAATAAACAAATAAATAATAAATAAATAAATAAATACACAACAAATACATAATAAATAAATAATAAATACATTATAAATAAATAATAAATAAATAATTATATAATAAATAAATAATAAATAAAAAATAAATTATTATTATTGGTTTTATAAATGTTTTTCACATATTTTATTATATATGTGTTATATATGTGTTTTTTTATAAGTAATATAAAAAGAGATTGAATAATATGGATGCTGTTTTTTCACGAACGTTAAACATATTTATAATAAAATTTCATCAGTGTCAATATTTTTAAATAAACTATTTTTATTAATATTAAATTTTTTATGAATAAATATGGTATCATGGTTAAATGTTAAGACTGGATATCATTTTGGTTAACTTCTATAGCTAAGAAATTGCTGTTACTTTAGTTGATGTTAGACTACGCTTGATACTATAGTTCAAGACAGTTAAGCCATTTAACTTAAACATAAAGACACTTATTTAGTCGTAAACTTTTATAACCTTTGAGGTGTAGTCACTTTTAGGAGTAGAATTTGTTGAGTGGCGTCGGGACGTAGACACGGCTGATTTTGAAGTCGTTACGTATAAATGGGACAATCCCCACCTATACGCCATTATATCGTCCATCTGTTTGCCTGCTCTAATGCCTGCTCTAATTTTTCCGCTTAATCGCGGTTGATTTCAATTTAAATTCCACTCATACCAAAATCTATTCGTATTCCTAAATAATCGCTTTCCCTCTCACAACACCATTACCAATCCACATCCAAACCCATATATACGTCTTTGAAATCCCTTTAATGTTATCTGTCTTATAGATCCTTCCGTGCTACAACAACAACATAGTTTTGACCAACTACGTATATGTATAAGTAAATAATTATACATATGTAAGTGTTTGTGTGTACTTTTTACTTTTTTTAATTGAATATTTTTAAGTTGAGCGTAGCTTTTAATATTTTTAATAGATTTACTCATGATAGAAAGTTTTCGAATCAACGCTTTTGTTCGCATTGTCTTTTATTTTTAATTAAACTACATCTTAGTTTGATTTAAATTTTGTGTTATTTTTATTTTTATTTTTGTTTGACATTAGATCAGCTCAACCTCTTCCAATCTGATTTATTCTTTTCTTTCCTCAAATTTGAAATTCAATGGCTTATTTGGGACTACAATCATTTTCTGCTTAAACAAATTTTCTATTGGATGATTAAATTCAATAATAAAATTCCGCACCAGACGTGCAATTGTGATCTCCATTTCTAACTCAACCACACGACGTCCAGCACAACTACGAGGACCAAAACCAAAAGGCAAATACATAAAAGGCCTAACTATATCACCAGCGTACTTATTGTTGAGATCATTACGTAGCCAACGTTCCGGTATGTATTCCTTAGCACGTGGTACATAATCCTCATCACGCATTTGTGCATTTCCAGCAGTCGTAATATCATTACCAGCCGGTACACGGTACCCACTAAGTACAACGTCATGTGGCAATTGACGCATTGTACCTGGTAAAATCGGATGTAGACGTAGGCCCTCTTTGATGCAAGCACGTAAGTAAGGTAAGTTACTCATATTATCTATTGTTAAACGGGAATGCTTTTCTGGTAATATCGTCTTCATTTCTTCATAGAGTTTCTCCTGTTTTTGTGGATTTTTTGCAAGAACTGCCAGTATGCCAGCTAAAGCTGAACTTGTCTGTAGAGTAAAAATATTTTGTTTTCCAAATTTTAATATTACGAATATATAAGAATAAGAACTTACAGTATCTACACCTGCAAATAACATATCCAGTGCCATTGTTACAGCAATTTTTTTATCTTCTTGTGCTAACTTTTCCAACACACTTTTCTGTCTATTCAATTCTGTTGCTGATCGATTAGTTTTGTCCTTTTCTATTTTTTCTAGCGCTAATTCTATATATTTATTGCAATCATCAAGTATTGCATCTAAAACCTTCATCATTTTATAAAAGCCAGGTGTCTTAAGAATCTTCCAGAATGGAACACCCTCTAACAGAACTACCATATCGAAAACGCTACGTAAGTTACTTATAATTGCTTTGGAATCTCCCTCTAATCCATCTCGATTTATAAGTCCCAATCGAGTATTGAGTGCCACTGCAGCTACTGATTCCAGTGCCAAGCGATTTATTTCTTCCTCGAAACTGTCGGGCATTTCAAGTGTTTTTGGGTTACGTATTTTGCGAATTCTATAATATCAAACAAATAAATAATATTAAGTAAAATATAAAATAATTATAATAGATTTTTTTTAGATTTTTTTAACTATTTTACCTTTCTAGAAATTCATCATTTACATCAAGCATAGTCGTCAAATAGGGCCGCACATTTCTTGGCTGCATAAGCACTGGATTCGCCACCTTACGTACATTATACCATTTCTCTCCAGAACTGAAAAATATTTTAAAACCTTAAAATAGATCACAATTCAATAATTGGAAATTTACACACCTTGCCAGTAAACCGTCAACGCCTTGAAAGTACTTGGCTCTGTGCACTTTTCGATGATAGACAAATGTATCAAAACAGCGACGTACTGGCCATTGACCCTCATTCCGGAATACAACTGAATAGTCATCTGGATTAGACGTCACGTAGAAATCTCTGTTACCAAATAAGCCTGGCATGCGAAATAATTGTCCATATTTCTTACCATACACAATCAACATGTCAGTTATCGGCTTATTATGTAAAACTCCTGAAATATTGACAAAAGCAAGTTTCAAAATACTATTTTTATTGGATTTTTATTGTTTATTTATTTATTTGCATACCACCGGGAAGAATATTACGTACGAGCTCAAATGTACTTGGGCCTGGTATTTCTTCAGATGGGCGTGCACTGTTAAAATCAAATTCTGCGGCAGCTGTAGTTTCTCTCTTATTCTGTTAGAGAGTAATTATATTTTATTATTATTATAAAAACTTTTAAAATAAATATAAATTATTATTTATACATTTTAATTATATTGATGACTGTTTATTTAAAATATTTAATGCATAATTTATGTATTTTAACCTGCAGTTCAGAGGCCGTGCAATATTTTTGACCTACGGCTTCACGAAAACATTTCGTATACCGAAAGCACCTTAAACCGTTCGAGAGCATTTTGCAAACTGAACTGATAGAATTTGCAATGTTAACAGGTTTTACAGTTGAACTTTTTATAACATCAATAAAAGTTCTCTTGGTCTCTCACGTATGTGAATTGTATTAAAATTATTTCCTCATTGAATCGTACCAAAGACCACACTCGCAAAATGCAACTCCGCTGTTATTGTGCTGCTATTAACAGTATTATTCTTCTTGACTGTTTTTGGATTCCATATATTTTAACAGCAAAGTCTAACAGTGCCAAGATCTACTGGAATGAAGTTTTCACAATGTTGTGGAAATCTTCTCCATTCATTCCTAAGAGGTGGTTTAGTGAGTTAGTGACCTGGTATTGAAATAGAAAAGGTCTTGCTTTATCCATTTTTCAATATTGTGCACCTATTATATTGGAGTCCAAGCTATATGGCCATAACGAATTATAGAAGAGAGTAATCGAATAAAAAGTAGAGGTTTTTAGAAACACAAATTGCAATGGTTTGAGCACAGACTGCGAAAACCATGCCTATATCTTATCAAACATATCTTCAAATTAAACCATCAGGGCATACGTTGTGTAGAAATACTGGAAGAAAAATGATTAATGTTGAACTTACATCAGTCATATAGCATAGAATAGAATAGATATTGACACAGTAGTAGAGGATCTATACTACATGCGGAATTATTGGAATAAAAATGAAGGAGAAGTAGAAATGTAATACAAAGGAATAGAGTCTGGTGGTAGTATAAGCAATTTGCAGTCAAGGAATAACGTCATAAACGTGAAGAAGAATGTTTAATGTTGAATTAAGGATAGCACAGGATATGTAGAACGACATCAGTCGTATAGTTTACACGCGCAGTTATTGACAGAAGTAGTTATTACGTAAAGAGCTAACGACATCAAACTTACCGTCCTACATAATATGTGGAATTACATCAGTCATATAGCTTTCAATAACCTGAGATTGAAGTTATTGGATTATGGAAAAAAATAAGTAGAAAAAGGGGAAGTAAAAGGTATGTAAGACAATAGAATACTGTCTGGTAGCAATAATAGAACTGAGAGATATTAAGATTACACAAGAATGTATAAAATCTTGATAGCCACAAAAAGGGAACCCTCACTTTGACCAAATAAACTTGATGGTACAGTTCACAAAATATCAAAGCAAATGATCAATCTAACGTGAAGAGAATAAAATAGTCTGAAAGCAATTGTGCTTGGAAAACAATACTGGAGAATACAAAATAGAGATTGTGGTGAATAGGGTTTTGTGTACAAAAGGTAAAGATTGGAATCGGGAAGTTTAGTAATGATAATGATAAAATTTTTTTATGAGTCTTTTCATTCAAAAAGCTTTCAGAACTGCAACATTGGTGAGTTTTTACTTTAGCGTGAAGTTAGATAAAGAATTGCCTAAATAAGTTCAAGAACGGATGCATGAAAGCATAGTAGGTAAAGATAATACCTTTAGATATTATCCATTAAAAATTATCCATTAAAAATGCATATAGAAGATATCTATATTTCACTAAAACGACTATTAATTTATTTATTTTAGTTCGATTTATATATATTTGAAATACAGCAGTTGGTAACGTAACTTTATTTCTTAATTTCTTAATTTTATGTCTTATCTATTATAATAGGTGAATATAATAATATTATATTTTTATAACATTATAAAATATTTTTTATTAATGTTTTGATATTTTAATTAATTGAAAAATAATATAATAAATGGAATATATAACATTAGCATTAACAGCATTGTTAACATTACATCACATAATAATCTATTCATTAATTGTTTCTTTCTTCAAATTTAAATTTCAATGGTATATTAGGAACCATAATGAATTTCTGCCTGAAGGCATTTTCTATAGGATAATTGAATTCAATATTGAAATTCCGCACCAAATGTGCAATTGAGATTTCAAGTTCCATGTCGACTATGCGCTTTCCTACACAACTGCGAGGCCCATAACCAAAGGGTAAATACATAAACGAATTAGCTGTATCTCCAGCATACTTAGCAGCCTGCTCATCTCGCAACCAACGTTCCGGTATGAATTCTTTAGCATGTGGCACATATTCTTCATCACACATTTGTAAATTTCCGACTGTGACCACATCTACACCGGCTGGTATGCGATAACCACTTAATACGATCTCGTAAGGAGTTTCGCGCAGCGTACCTGGTCCTATAGGATATAGACGCATAGCTTCCTTAATGCAGGCGCGTAAATAAGGCAGATGATTCATTTTCTCGATTGTCAGTTTAGAACTCTTCTCCGGTAATATCTGCTTTATCTCTGCCAATAGCTTAGCTTGTTTTTCTGGATTCTTAGCAATGCAAATTAATATACTTGCTATTGTGGTGCTTGTCTTCAAATATAAATAATTTAAATCAGATTTAAAAAAATAAATGTATTTCTTTTATACTTACTGTATCCACACCAGCTAACATCATATCTAACGCCATGACTACAGCAATTTTTTTGTCTTTCTTTGCTAATTTCTCCAGAACACTCTTCTCCTTACCTGCTTCTGTTGTCAGTTTTCCACTTTCGTCGTGTTCAATCCTTCTTAGTGCTTCACTGATATATTTATTACAGATGTCCAGCATTGTATCCAGTGACTTCATCATTTTTTTATATTGCGGTGTTTTGATATATCGCCAGATTGGTGGTTGTATTTCCAAATCATAGGCCAACTCAAACACGCTTCGTATTGTCTCTATAATAGTTTTCGATTCTGCAGTATGACGATTCTTATGAATGAGACCCAATTGTGTGTTCATAGCCACAGCAGCGACTGATTCTAGTGTCAACCGATTGATATCATCCTCAAAGTCATCAGGCATTTCTTGTGTGCTAGGATCGCGTATAGTACGTATTCTTCAAGTTTGTTTGTTTTTTTAAATAAATAAATAAAAAATAATTTATTTATTAAAAATAAATTTTAAATATTTTTTTTTAACACCAACCTCTCCAAAAATTCATAGTTAACATCGAGCAACGTGTTAAAGTAGAGTTTGGCATTCTTTGGTTGCATGAGTATTGGATTCACTACAGTACGTACTTTAGCCCATTGTTCACCAGAACTTAAAATATAATAAAATATTTAAAACATTTTATGTATATTATAAAAATATTATATATAATTAAAGCAGTCTACTAACGATGTTGTTAATCCTTCTACGTCCTCAAAGAATTCTGGTCTATGCACTTTTCGATGATGTTCTATACAACTGAAACCTCTACGTATAGGCCACTTGCCTTCATTACGAAACAATACAGGGTAGTCTTTGGGATTAAGTGTTGCGTAGGTAGTATTATTTCCAAACAATCCTGGTATTCGATATAAATTACCATATTTTTTGGACAGAATTAAAATCATGTCGTTTAAGCCTTTTTTGTAGAAGAGACCTATAGATGGAAGAAAAATGATAGAAGTGAATTAATTTAAAATAAAGTAAGGTTAATTGTTCTTTAGGCTAAGCTATCTATGGTAAGCAGTGAAGTGCGTCTTCATGTGGCGGATAAGAGAATGCTTTCCAGAGATGGATGGTAAGAAGAAAATCAATTATATGCAACAATATCAACTATATAAATTTTATGATGACATCGTTATATTGGTCGTATATCTAAATTAATGAAATTTATTAATATAGTTTTAACTCTTACCTCCTGGTAAAAATCCACGTACAAACTCCAGTTTGCTGGGACCCGGTACTTCTTCACTTGGTCGTGCATTTTTTAAATTGAATTCTGTGGGCTTGCTTTCCTATTAATTTTTCATACAATATTTTCATATTTTTCTTTGTAAATGAATTTAAAATTTTACATTCAATTCAGCTTGAGTTCCATAATTTTTACATCCAATTTGTGTTACAATCCATGGAGATCCGATATTACTGAAACGCAGACTACGTTTTACTTGCTTCGACAACATTTTGCGTACTGAACTCCGGGTCTCTCATGGTTGATTCAATTGTAAAGTATTTCTGTTTAACTGATAATTTCTTTGTTTGTATGTTTTTTTAGATAACAGAGGCGTGGGGACAATGCTTAGTCTTTAAATGTTAGGGGATTTGAAAAAGCATTTGCCTAAGAAGTTTTTCTTAAACTATAAGGGAACATATTTGTTTGCTTTTAGGAAAGGATAAAGATATGTCTTGTAAAGGGTTAAAGGTTTATTATAAATTTTTCTATTTCAAGGCTTTTAAGTTACAAGTGTAGTTACAGTATTTTGCATTTTTTCAAAGATATATCTTTGCATATAGGTTGGATTTTTATGTTATTAGTGTATACCTTAATAATTCGTATATTTTAAAAGACTTGTCTTCGCGATGTAGGTTTATTGAGCATTTATTTTATTAGTTGAATTAGTAGTTAATTTTTCAACAATTTAATTTTTCAGTAATTGTTTTGCTCTAAAAGGGTTAACATTATTCATTCATTTGCATTTGAAAGGCATGAAATTAAAATAAACATTTATTAAATTTATTTTTAAGTCAATTAAAATGAGATTAGATTACCTTTTGAGGTGCTATCAATAAAACTGTCGATACTCACTTACGTATAAGATCTTGGTGACTCATTCACATAACATTTATTTCAGTACTATACCAGAGACATATCTCTATGCAAATATATATCTCTGATTGTGTTCTAAATAAACTTAGATATCTTATAGTCTGCTCAGATAAACTGTTAATACAAAATTATGGATACACAATAACATTAGACCTGTTATGTCTAATACTGAATGTTAATAATAAGATTATTTTATACATTTTAACTTATAAAAATATTTTTCCCCACGCACTTGTGTTGTCTCCTACATACATACACTTACATATATGAGTATAAAATGTAAAATATATTCTTCAATAAAATTTTACATTAAATTTTTCGTTTTGTTTTTGTTTTCATCTTTGTAAATTATTTTAATTTTTTGTTATTTTGTTTATCAACTTATTTTTCTTTATTATTTTCTTAATAAATAAAAGAACAAAGAAAAGAGATCAACAAACTTTCTGTAGACAAGAAATGTTAAGAAATTGCAACATTTTCTGTAAAACTAACAGCGTTATGTTAAGCTAATGTTATGTGACTGTTATAAAATGTTTCTTTAGAGGAAGAGTTTGTTAACATTTTTTAGTTTCACTACAAAGTTATTTTTATAACAGATTATATCGTAATCTGGTTAGGACTATCCAAATTTTGAACTCGCTTATTAAATCGAATTTTTTTCTTTGTTTGTAATAAACAAACACCTTAACATTTTTAAAATCTTTGAGCGGACAGAATTAAATTTCACGCAACACGGAACCATTACTAAATTTTGATGCCCCACCCAGATCACATTGTCACTAACTTCTTTGAAAACTATTTAGTTTTATTAGTGATCTTCAGTACGTTCTTAGCGTAGCTACTCACCTAACTAGTTTAGATTATCTTTAAATAATCCTTTATCATGCATGTACCAAAAAATTCTGTCTTAAATTTCTACTAAATTTGTCGCCTTAAATTTTTCACCTTTTGCAATGAGGTTAGCAAACCTTAAAAAAGAAAAAACAGAATTCCAAAATTGTCTGCTGAATTCGTATGTGCTGTCAATGGCACTACATTTAAGACTCTTCAAATCTGACAATTTCATATGTTAACGTAAAAAATTTCTTAGCACTTTTTGAAAACACAAACAAACCCAACAAAATCCGCAAGAGTAGAAGGAAAAAGTGTGCTTGAATTCGTTGCATGACACTTGAAATGAAAATTATACCACAAGAGGATATTAAGCCACACAAAGCAACAACAACACGCAGGAAAAGAACCCAGGAAGCAAGGAAGCTCACAACAACATTAACTAAAAATGACAATTTAGGAACGTTTTCTTCATACGTGCGCTACTACACGTGCACTCGAACGGCGGAGGAGTGGGGAGGTATGTTGCAAACATTAAACTTTAGTTGCTCTATGTGCGTGTGTCCTCAAAAAGGACAACTAAGACTTTTGGTCTGTCTGCATATTTCGTTGTATCCTTGCATTGTATAAGTTGCTTTTATTGACATTAAATCGCATGTTAAGTGTAATTTTTACTTCAATCAAAGTGTGTACTTCGATGCGATACTCAAGATTGAAGTGCCATACAATTTGGTAACGCATCCTTTGTTGTTGTTATTGTTGTTGTTATTGTTGTTGTTGCTGCTGTAGTTATTATTCGAGTGCTGTTTTGTTTGCAAATTGTATTATTTACGCAATAAATTGAAGTGGCTGAACAGGAATTTGTACTTGAAGTAAGTTTTTTCTGTTAAAGTTGGTGGATCTAGCAAAAGTACTCTGCTGTATAAACTTCAAATCGAACAAAAAGAAATGTGTTTTCCATATATGAAATACCTGAAAACTTTGAAATAAGGGGCACTTATTAAGAATATTAGACGATATCGGAAAAAGCTTTACAACAATTCAAAACTAATAACTAGTAACTGTTGTTAATTTTTTTCAATTGAAAGGCCGTCTTTTATTGCAAGAGTGGTTTTTATCCCTGCATACATAAAAGATACTAATCGAAATCTTCTTTAAACCAACAATGACATTAACCAAACTCGCTTAAGTTGTGTATTTGCTAATATAAGTCTTAAACGCTTAAAAAAAATTGCTTTTTTAAATCAAAATTTGTTAATCACATATTATTGTTCGATGTATGCCTATTAATTATATAAATATTAAAATAATTTATAATAAAGAAAAAAATAAATTGTCTCAAAAGTATATTTCCTTTCTTTATATGCAGCCTAAAAATATGCTTTTAGCGATTGCATATTGATCTTGATAACATAGTACAGAAGCTTTGAAACTATAAACAGTTTGAAAGATGTTAGGCAGGATAACTGATACAAGGGGATCTGCCTATTCACATGGCGCTATGCAGATATCTTTTAAAATATCACTGATTATCATTTGTATAATATCTGGTATGAATGCATACTGACTTTTTCATCATTTACTTCCGAATTTTATAGACGTTTTCATTTTTCGTCGACCAAAGTGAGTTGAATCGAATTAATAGATGTTATAAACTTGTTCGGTTTCCATTGATACCACAATTTTATTACTAGTTTGGGTTCAAAACTCACATTTACAAAAATAAGATTGTTTATTAATAATACTGGAAAGCTTTAATCTATGGAATGCTTTAGTTATGTTTATTAAACTGTGATATGCCGGAATATTAACATCTACATTTTCTTCTTTAAATTGGGGAACTGTAAAGATTTCAATAATAAGAGTTCTATCTTGCTTAAATCTTTATTGGTTTCTAAGTTCGGGATCTGTGAAGATTTCAATAATAAAAGAACTAATTTAAACATTTAATGTCTGTTGTTAAAATTTTTGTAAATAATTTTTTACTAGACATAGCAACATCTCTATAAATATTGCTTAAGCGTTTTCCTATGAATTTATTTGAAGCGGTAGTTGGAGAAAGTGGACCTAGAATCAAAACTTAAAGGTAAACCATGTCTCCGATCAATTGAGAAGGTATTGACCACACTTGATGTACGTAGCTGGAGAAGGTGCCCAATCAGTAAAGGCGCCTGAAGAGATATGTAGTATCATGTCGAAATCCGTCAACATTTAGTTATGGCCTTTTAAATAAGTAAGTACGTCTTTTTATCCAATTCTATGGTTGTAACTGTAGAGACCTACTGTTGATCTGGAAATTTCTTTGAAGTTTTCTTACTCTTCGCACTATATTATTTTATTTGTAATTTGGCCAAGCCAAGTTGATGATTTCTAAGTCAATTTTAAAGCACAAAACGGAACTATTTTGAAATATAGCTTTCTGTTAGTATTACTAACGTCACACAATGTGAAAGGTATTCTATAGTGCTGTTCACATTATTCGAAGTTTTTAAAAATTCGAAGTTCTTCGAATATTCGAATATTCGCATTTCAACGAAGTCTTCGAAGTTGGAAAAAACTTCGAAGTTTTTGTGAATTTTTGTTCTCGAAGTCTTCGAAGTTTAAATGTAGTGAAAAACTTCGAAGACTTCGAAGACTTCGTAAGCAAAAGGTGAAGTGAGAGCGCACAATGCAAACAAACGTGCATCACACAAATTATTTGAGGGATGAAAGCATTTGCTTCGTTTGTACGGTTTTATGTTTTTTGTTGTTATTCTATGCAGAAAATTAAAAACATGTTTTTTTGTTTTATTATACCATAAAATTATTTTATTATTAATTTGTATTATATATTATTTTTAATTTGTTATTATAAATATTTTTATATTAAATTAAAAATTGACATTTAAATAACTTATATTTATTATTTATATTTAAAATTATATTTTAAAGTTTTTAATTAATATTAAATACATGAAATTTGATTGAATTTCTTTTATACACTTTTGTATACACTAATTTTATTTATTTTAGTTACTTCCTATCGATATTATTATTCTTTCTAGAAAAGGGATTTAAAAATTTTCATAAACGTAAAATAACTGTAATACAACAAACATTCAAAATTTATAATTCAAAATTAAATTGCGCTTACCTGCGTGATCCTCACAGCTCATACAGGTCATAATTAGCATTAATGAGCGAATACTCATTTTCATAACTATTTTTCAAGGTTTTAATTTGTGATTTTTTTAAAATGAAACTTTTATAATTTCCTTACAATAAAATCATCAATATCAATTTTTGCATATTATTACGTATATATTTTATATTAAATTAAAATTTTTCTAATATGGTTTTTTTAATATATATAAATAAGTTATTTAAATGTAATTTTTTATTTAATTATATATATTTATAATAAATATTTAATATAATATATTATAATACATATTTAATAATAAAATAAATTTTATGTAATAAAATAAAACAAAAAAACATGTTTTTAATTTTCTGCATAGAATACCAAAAAAAAAAAAACATAAAACCGTACAAACAAAGCAAACGCTTTCATCCCTCAAATAATTTGTGTGATGCACGTTTGTTTGCATTGTGCGCTCTCACTTCACCTTTTGCTTACGAAGTCTTCGAAGTCTTCGAAGTTTTTCACTACATTTAAACTTCGAAGACTTCGAGAACAAAAATTCACAAAAACTTCGAAGTTTTTTTCAACTTCGAAGACTTCGTTTACTATTCGAATATTCGAATTTCTTCGAATACTTCGTAAATTCGAATATGAACAGCACTAGTATTCTATATGTCTATCGATATTCAGCTATACAGACAGATAAAATATTTTATTTATTGTCTTGTTATATTGGTTGTAAGGTTGTCGTATATATTTTAAAGTATTTAAAGTGTATATTAAAGTATATATTAATTAAATTTTTTATGTTTTAAGTCTACAAAATTTGTTTCACAGTAGTGCTCTTTTATATTGAAGATTGGTGCATTCACCAAGCTCGTTACTAGACATTTACTTTGAGAGGTGTTTGTCTATTGTTGGCCTTGTACTCATGATTTCATATTTAAGATGAAGTTTATAGTCGTAAAATATGATTATAATTCATTTTCTGTGTGTCTCTTTGATTCTTGAATGGTCTTTAAGATGATAATGGCTGATTTGTTTTTACTACGGTAATTACATATGAAAACGATTGTCTTTTCGTTACTCTTTACTTCTCGTTTCATTCTCGAAATGGTTCTTAAATAGAATGGTACTGAGTTTTTTTTATAATGGTTGTAAAATATGTTCATGATTGCATCCACCTATCTAACTTTGTTTATTCATATGATAATTAATTAACCAATTATGTTTAAATGTATTAATGTTTGCATTCAACTTTTGATTAATGGATCAGTTCTTAAGAACCCGATGATTGAATTTTTTTCAGAATTCATTTCCAAGGGGCAAAATTTTTAAAGGATCTTAAGAACTTATTCTAAAGTTAAAATTTTTTGATAAATTAAAATTTGATATTTAGTTCCTAAAAGTATGCTTTAAATTTAACTGATCTGTTTCTTATTTCAATGCACTCACTGTCAAACTGTTTTCGATATTATTTATAATTTCATTAAAGTTGTTTATTTTAGTTGTTAACTTTTTTGTTACTTTTTTCAATTTCTCTTCAACTTAAATTTTCTATTTTATTTTCTTATTTACAAAATTTTTTATCACAAATGACACACAAACAAGTATTTTACATAAATTATTCAAAAGTATTCATTTAGCATCGAATAAGACGAACTTTGCCATTCGATTGCACTTACATGGACACTATAACATATCACATACACTGACACACCAGTTTACACAGCACAGCTATAACATTATTCTTTCATTCTTAAAAAGGACTTGCCTTATCGTCTCATTTCAATGCGATATGTCCTGCATTTTATTTTGCTCCTTGTTGCATTATTAAAAAGTTTTTCATTTCCTTCAGTCCTGAGTCCAGTTGAAATGTCAATTCTTGCAATTGAAGTACATAAACTTTTACTCTTGCCCATTCGCAGGACTTTTGTTGTCCTTGCCCGTTTGTGTGCAAGGCTGAAGGCATAGGACTTCGTTTGTTATGGAAGAAGTAAACTTTTGTATACATTTTTAAAGACAAAAATTTACAAATAAAAGGTTAAAAAAACAATTTCACAAACTAAATAGCACGAAGGAAATGCATTGCATGAATGCTTGAACGAATCAATGAAGGCATGCATGAATGCCAGAACGCCAGTATGCCAGAATGCAAGAAGGAGCAGTAGTTGCAGTAGTTCCTTTAAGATAACCAAAAACAACAAACAAAATAAATGGAATTCATTACTTTTTTTTTTATCTTGATATTTTCGAAATTTATTTATTTTGTTGCGTGCGAAGTTTTTTCTTCTTCCGTTATTGTTCCATCAATTTTTTATATTTTTCTATAATTGGATAATATATAAATTCTGCATACTTGTTGAATTTTAATATGGAAGATGAAAAATTTAATTCATACTTATAAGACAACTAGCCTTTCTCGATAGTAATACTAACTATACGATTTAAAAAGTCATTTTAAACAATGATATATTGTATATGAAGAGCAATCAGTTTCAGATTCTTGATTTAACAAAACAGTTTGAGTGGCATGTGTTGATCAAAACATTCATTCAATGTATCATATCATTAATTTAGGGTTTGCCATATTGCAATATGCATTGGTGAACAACCGCTGAACACGTTGAAATTTTTTATAACTTACTGTAAAGGTTTTCTCACCGATTACTGAGCTGTCATTCTGTAATGTTAGGGACCCAGCCAAGTTTATAGAACTGTCAGGTTTTTTTTACCTTTTCCTTTACCTAATGGGGGAGTCGTTACCCTCGTTCGGCGTTGAATGCATACTGATCTAAATCTATGTACATACCAACGTCATTCCTGTGGTACCACAATGGGTCATCATATGAGCTCAAGTAGGCTTTTTGGGATACAAGGCCGCCACTCCAACCTACCTACCTACCTACTGTAAAGGTATTGAATCAGTAATAATTAACACTGTGCATTAAATTTTATACAGTGTTGACCGTTCATACTTCGGTCAACTAATTAGCAAAAAATCCTAAATCAGTGAAATTCACAAGTAAATATCAAAAGACATACAAAATCACTGTATGTCATATAACTTGTTTTGGAACTGTGATAATTATTATGTTTCGGAAATTTTAGCAGCAACCTTGAGATCTACTGTGCCCACTTCTTCCCCTTTTTAGTTTATTAAAGTGTAAGTTTTTGAATGGAGTGCACTGGTACTCTTTAAGTGCTCAACTGTTGATTTAGAATATTCCTCCAAGTCCATCCTTACTTAACAATTGTAATGAATCTACATTACAGGGTTCTTCCTCTGACATGAGATGCCCATTTCGATACTTCTTTCGTTTTTATATCAGTGTCGGTGAAACTTCTCGTGTTTTCAAACCTAATAGCAGGGTTTAAATAATGAAAACAAAAATTTAATTGAAATCACAATCATAAGTGTGTACCTAAACGATTAATTTCGAAACCACAAAATGTATAACCCTCTGTCTTAGAAAAAAAACTCCATTTCTTAAATTAAAATATCAATTTAACTCAATTTAATTTATAAAAGGTTCCTTTATTTATAAGAACTCATCCATCCTGACCTCTTTTCGCATTTTTCCTATGCCTCTTTTATACGATGTCTCCTTGAAAAAATTTCAATTTTTCATTTTTTTTTTTAATTTCAAATTCAATTGATTAAAATCCAATTCGATTAGCAATGCTTTGATAAAATAAATTAAATTTATTTACGCGCTCGCACGCTATTAACACCGCATAAGCATTGCACCGCAATCCAAACAATATCCTGCGAGCTTCATGCATCGTCCTTAGACGGGTGCGAAGGTTACGAAATTGCAAAATTGCTATATCGTCGTATTGAACCGAGGAAGAAAAAAAGCGAATATTTTTGTAGAATCAATTTCAAGAAAAATAAATGAAATATGCATGGGGGTAGCAGTCCTTGCTCTACCGTCCCTGCTTTCCTACTTCCAGTGTTTACATTACGCATTCTGTGCTCTGCTTTCTGTGAAGGATTCATTCACATTGTAATTTCATTTGCACATCGCTTGGCTTAAAATAACAAAGTAACTACGACTTTCCTTGGAAGAACTGTGAAGAGCGAAATTAAAAGTTTTCTATATTTTTTTATTCATCTCATTTTTTTTATTTGTTATTTTTATTTGGCAATGACAAACCATTAATCATGTCCTGTCACTTAAATGTATGCATGACTACGATGCGCTTGAACGCACGCATTTGCTAGGATGATTTTTTCATTGCGTTGGGGTGCGTTAAGCGTGCATCTTCTGGGCACGGGAATAATGTTAAGGAAATTAAGAAAACCAAAGTTAATGTAAATGGAAAATTCAATTGCGTACATTTTCACAATCGCAATTCTTTTATGGAATACGAGTGAAAACCAGTTGCAATAGTAAAATAGTATTCTGATGATAATATTTATTCAAGTGAGTCAAGGAACTATTCTGAACTAAGTTGCCAATGTAGTAGGTAGCTGATGTGATCTTAACAGTCACAATAATGTCATTTAATAATAGTTTCAACTAATATTTTAGATAACTTTGGCGATAATATGAAGAATGATTTGGATTGACTTGTGGTACAAACAAGTCTATAACTTCGATACCTCATCCAATAACATCCCAGAAAAATTTAATCAATATCGGTTTGATGGTTTTTCCGTACATTCAGAACAAATGAATATATATTATAATGAAGTAAATAGATCGATAGAGGGTCAATTATCGCTTCAAACACCTTTTTCGTTTAAGTATAGTCATCCATTCTCACGACTTGACCAATCCAACAAAGCCGATGGATGTTAGATCGCTTAATGATATTAGTATCGTGATAAAGCTCATGGTTTATTCAAATGCGATAGTCGTCATCAATTCGTAGAAGAATAAAGAGCTTACGAAGAATTTTTTTACCGAAAACTCCCAGTGCAACTTTATTATGCTGTGATCGCGCCTAATGTTCTGTGCCATACAAAAGCGCCGATAAGATGAGCGATCTATTAAAGGTAAGTTTTGTGTATTGATAGAGAGTTTGATGTCCCAATTGCTTATTGAACCCATAGTAACTATTGGCAATGGTAATTCTTCTTCTAGGAAGAGGTTTATGCTAACTAAATCTGCTAATAGTCCATGCACCACACTTACTTCAAGTAGTAGGCTATGGACATATATGTACATAAAATTATAGTAGACAGAATACTACTTAATATTTAATTAAAAGATTTGATAGATGAATTGCAATTTTTAGTAGCATAGCTTTTATACAACATTCCTTTCCATTTAACATCCTGTAATAACATTTCCTCATTTCTTCTTCTAAATGGGCGTATTTACAACGCCTACTTCAAGACTTCACCTCTATAAATTGGTAACCTGAACTACAAACGTTTTTCCTTGTTGGTCATCAACTACAACATCAATGCGAAAGCAACTGACACGTGACACCCAAAGTCATTTCAGTGCACTAACAATACAGTTCAATAGAGTTTTTCTCATTATCCTTACAGGATAACCTCTTCTGTAGATAATTTACACATTTGTATGACAAAAACTTCAATCGGAACATGTCAAAATTACCAAATGTCAAAGTGCAGCACAGCGACGGTCACAGCTAAAGACTCATGCACACATGAAGTGACAGTCAGCAAGGACTGACTATGTAGAAACGAACTGACTGACGAACTCACAAGAGTTGGGGTGGGGGTACATGTGACAATAAGATACGCAAATGAGTTAGTGTCAGAAAACTAATAATGTTATCGCTGCTGCTACTACTGTTACTGTTGTTGTTGGTATGTTTGTTGTTGTTGCAATTATTGCCGCTTTTCAGCTAAGATGTCATGCAAAATTGGAACCAGTGACATTGCTTTTCTTGGCAGTATTTGTACATTTGTGGGTGGCTACTTGGCAACACGATTGTCGCACAAATCTAATAAAAGTGGCCACCTACAAAATTGCATAACATGTCTGCATAATTCCGCTCCTCCGTATGGGAGATCATATGTACGGCCAGCTAACATGTCCAAGTGTCATAAACTACGTACACTGGCACAAGTACGAGTACATTTGCGCCCAGAACAACTTTTCTCTTCTCTTCTCGAATACACAAGTCACATACTCGTCCATGTTTGTTAACATGCACTACTCTGCCACACCCACAAAGGCGTCAAGTTGTGCAAGTAATTTGGAAATTTCTCTGGAACGCTAAAATGTCTGTTCGTGCCAAAATTTGACTTTGATTTGCAATTTATTGGCAATATATAAACGTAGAATTGCACAAACACACAAGTCTCCAATATACCTACGAATTTATCGATACTTTTATGTATGTGTGTGTGTGAGTGTCTGTTGGAACACATATCCTTCTCGTAGTCGTATCTGTTCATATATCTTATATAACATGCACAAGAAATACTTGAGCTGATTAAGTTTACGGGTGGGCTCAGCACTGAAGTACACATTTTCCAACAGGCGAGCACAAATTTTTGCTGCAGAATTGTCGTTGCTGTCAACGTTGATGCAATTATCGATAGATTTATCGTTTTCTATTGTTGTCTTAGCAGTATTCCAAAAAAAAGACATACAAAATTTCCTTTCTACAATGGAATTGCAAGCGATTTGTATGTTTGTGTCAGTTTGGTGCGATTGCGAATGCGATAGCTTTGATATTCTTATTGTGAGGACGGACGAACATCGAATCTACGCCATTTTATGAAAATTCCTAAAACGAATGACAATTTCATTTTCCAAATGGACAACATTTCTGTGGGAGTTGCTTCAGTGCAGCATATGTCTAAGTTTTCAAGTGAATGAAAATTTTGATATGAATGCCCGATATTGGGTTTATGTATATTGGCTCAAGCTAATACCAGCAAAGACCATTTTTGGTTAAGTTCCAACATGTAATTGCTGCCAGAAGTTAGTATCCGCTAGAATTGCTTACACATAATATATATACCAACAGTATTGGACTTAAGTATTAAATTTGAGGAGTAACCACAGAATGATGAAGCAGCACTGCGAGTGTTCGGGAGAAAAGTTCTTTGTAAGATCAGTCGTTCTCAAGTAGTTGGATACGAGTATCGCATTCGAATGAATCACGATCTGTACAAGTTTTATCACGACATTGAAATAATTCAGCGAATTAATATCCAACGGTTGTAATATTCGTAGGATCTAAAAGTACAGGTACTATGTATACTTATCGGTTCAGTATTATAATTAGTAAACAGTATTTTTACGTGTCTTACATACAGCTTGACTGTTCATAAAGATAGTTTTTACTTGTATATTATTTGATCCTACAATATATTTCTTTTGAAGTATATTAAGATCCTTATGGCTACATACATAAATAGTTCTTGACCGTGTCGAACAGTCTCCTCTAGCCAGCCCGATTGGTGACTGGCTGTTACCAGTTAGTTATGTCAAGTAGCGTCATATCTTTGATTACCTGATCCTTCTATCGAAGATTTGGTTTATTTACTTACTAAATTGGTTATTACAGACGCAACTTGTTCTTGAACGCGTCCAGTGCCTGAATATTCAGGCCAGATCAATTAGTGGCTTGCTTTTATCAGTTGGTTGGTTCGAGTGTCTTCGTATCGTTGATCACATGGACCTTCCATTGAAGTTGTGGACATCTTCAAGTTTATTTTACATCGGTGGGTATCGAATAAAACTCCTTTTCAGCCGGAACATTTTCTTCAATTCGCGCAACATGATGGAAACCATAGTCTGAAGAGCAGACACAATGTATATAATAATGTATTTAATGATAATATTGTTATTATTGGTCTTAGCACCCATGTGCGGCTTTATTCATTCCAGAAAAACACGCGAATCAAATGGGTCTTGAGGAAACAGTCCACTTGGTTTGCTTAAACCAAAATGTTGGATTGTACTTCTTGTGTTTAGAATACTTCTTGAGTTATATGAATTGGTTCTATCTGAGAATATAAGTAGAAATTTTATAAATGCGTTGAAGTTTTTCTCCAACCATTCGGCACAAGTATTTAAGCAGATTACGAAGAGGTTTAAGTTACATAGCATTATCATACTTTGGATAGGTAATCTACCAATATCTCATATGTACCACAGATTTGTAGTCTAACTGCTGCTTGAAAGATATTTTTTGCTGAAAGCGGCTTATATATATTTTGCTTCCTTAATTCCTGCTGTCATAATATGAGCTCAAAATGGCTGTGAATTGTGTTAATAAAGGATGCAGAAAATTCATATTTGCCAAACATAAACGCAGCAATCCATTTCACCAAAACAAAAAGGAGCAGAGAAAAAAAAAGGAGGAAAATATAGGATATGTGTAGCAAATGTTAAAATGGCAGAAGAGTAGCGAAGTAAGCGTCACCATTTGTAGCCACCACATTGAGGAGCAGATTTTTTAATATTCATCCTCCAGAATGTGAACTGGAATGTTGCATGAACTAAAGCTGTTATTATTGCTGCTGTTGCTGCTGCTGTTGTTGTTGTCGGTGTTGCTGTTGTTGTTGTTGCTTTGCGTTTGCTGCTGTTGGTTTTTCACAGATAAGAGAATTGTCCTGTCAACCGGAATGATATATGCGAAAGCGTATTTAAATTGGGCTACTGCCATGTATTGCTACTGCAATATGAAAGAGTGCGCGCGAATGTTTCTACCACTTAAGCTGCTGAGCTTTTTTCATTTATATCCATTTCTACTTTTTTCCCTATTATCCTTTTTTTTCACTGTTCCCACTTTATTTATATTATTTTTTTTTTAACTATTTAAATTTTTTACGTGCATGTTAAACATTTTTTTCCACTTTTTTTATTCTTTCACTTCAACTTTTACCAAAAGTCTTTCGAGTTGAAAAATTGTTGCGAATATCCTTGCGAAAGGATCTTCACGCTTTTTTTTCCACTACTATTTTTGTTGTTGTTTTGTTGGATTGTTGTTAAGTGGAATGTATGTTTGTTGCTTTATGAGAAAATTTGAGGTTTCACTACTGCAACAATAACAACCATAACAACCACAACAACAACAACAAAACCAACAAAAAGAGGAGCTGCAGAAAATATTACACATGGGCCACTTTTCATGCAAAATATCCTTCATAACTTTTTTTCGCATTTGTAAATTTTTTCATATATTTTTTCCTTTCCTGATTGTTTCAGGTTTTTATGAAAATTTTTCCTTTAATGCATGTGTATATTTATGTATATGTATGTGTATCTATGTAATGAAAGTAGATGGAAAAAGTTTTACTGACATTTCAACACTTTCAGCTCATGTGTATGTAATAATTCACTCATATGAGTTTTGCATATAAAATTTGCATAAATATTTCCTTTAAATAAGATAAAAGGATCTGCAGGAAAATAAGGAAGAGAAATGCAAAAGATGCATGCATACTTGATATCTTCAATTTTGTTATGACTTCGAAAGAATAATTTTGTTTTTTTCTTAATAAAAAGGTAAGATACAACACGTGTGGTTGTATTCCCCTAGATCATAGCCGAAGGTTTTCAGTTTCATAGCAGCAACGATTTTAAGCTAGCACCCGGTCCATTTATAAGATTTCTTACAGTAAAAGTAAGTTTATTTTATACTTGAGGACATTACTTTCATGGATAGATAGAGTTTTATAATATCTATAGAATATTTATAAGCGTACTACCATTCTTTTGTTTGTCACTCAATCAGATAAGTAAAGCGATGCTACCCTATTCCATTAATCGAATAAGTACAGTATTTTGCCCCAATTTTTAATAGAAACAAGTTTAGGTTATAGTTGAAGACATAGATTACTGTTTATTCGCATGGATACGCAGAGTTTTATAACATCTATCAAATGTTTATAAGCGTACTACCATTCTTTTGTTTATCAGTTGTCAGTCAACGAGAAAAGCGATCTCACCCTACTCCACTTACCAATATATCCAGCACCTGATCCATTTACCAGATTTCTTATAGCAACAGAAAGATAAGGACATTTGTGAAATATTAAATGTAAATGGACATAGCACAGTAATTTTTTTTACGTGTAGGCCAATTGGTATTAAATCTAATGCATGTTCATGAGCATAATAGCGTTCTACTGTCTTGTCACTCTATGAAACAAGTGAAGTGATCCCAGCCTATTCCATTTATCGGATCCATAGAGGTTTTCTTAAGTGCATTCCGTCGATGATTATGTCTTGAGATAGGTGAAGCGATCCCGCGTTATTCAAATCATCAAACAGTTATTGGCAATGAAGATATTGTAGAATAGAGATTATTTTTAGAATAGGAAGACTGCTTATAAATTTATTGAATGATTATAAGTACCCTAACGGTTTGCTGCTTTTCATTCAACAAGATTAATGAAATGATTTCATCCAATTACATTTATGGAATATATAGAAGCGTTGTAAAATGCATTATTCTTTCGTCGGATTGGCTTGATGATTTCATGAGAATGGATCAAGACTGTAGTTGGACGAAGAAGGCGTAGGTAGATCATGTCTCCGGTAGAGTATTCAAGTTGAGGGAAGGAAGTACACATGCATTCTTTGAGGATTATTGTGACAAACCCACTTTAGTTCCATAGACAAGTAGCCATTAAAAGCGTCATTATGTCCTTTGGAGACATATTGCGTAATTCCAATATAAGTGGATAATAAATGGATAATTATAAGTTGATAAGTACCGAAGTCTGAGTCTGGCGGGACTATCAGAGTGACACAGAATGTGTTGTGCTGTTTCTTGTTCTTCGTAACAAAGTTTGCAGCTATGGTCTCTTGTAATACTTAGGTTCGAATTTTTACTCTGCAATATCCAGTGAGAAACCCTATTACAAGTCGGATGCCATTTCTGTTCAGCATTAGCAGCTCCTTCATTCTGGCTTTTGATCGATTCAGCATGAATTTTTTAGCTCTTCCCGTCCATTCATTAATTTTAAGCCGCCCCTTTTCTGGTTTTAGTTAGAGATATATCCAAGCGGGTTTGTAGCTATAGTTACTTAAAGTAAATTTTTCACAAATAGTGTATTCGTTTTCCTCTCTCTAAAATTATTATTGTTATTGTATATATAACAATAAACTCACTAAAGATTTCTTCTGATTATTACGATATTAAATATAAAAGTCAATACGGATTTCTCAACTCCAGTTCTCCTCCCCCAAAACGGACACATAGACGAACTGTTGAATTATTAACTCAGTTTCATGTCAAATTTGTCACATTACAAACAATGGCAACGATTGCTGATGCAGCATTTCCAAGCGGCAGCAAATAGCAAAAAAGTATACAGCAAATGACAAAAAGCAAAAGCAACATCAGCATTTAAAATAACTTTGACCACATCAGCAAGTTGCAAATAGCAAAATCATCAGTTGGCGGCAAAATAATTGACGTCATCTAACATTTTCGCAGCACGAACTTTATAAATTTCCAGCCAGAATGCACTAACCAACCAACCAGCCCAACGAAACGTACGCAGTCGAACTCATTATCAAAAGCAGCCACCGACGCATACCAACCAACTACGTTGGGCTACGTAAATGGGAATGATTACGTACATACGTGTACACGCCTACGGCACATGCCAATGCAACAACACACACACCCAACACCCAACACACAACAAAAAATAATAACAAAATGGCAGCAATGACAATTGTTAACGAAAATCTAACAACAAATATAATAACAATGAAAACAACAACAATGCAAATATTATTAATGCAAACAATAATGAAAAAATGTAAAAATATCAAACACAAGCAAAAAACAACAAAAAATTATAAATAAAATCAACTTAAATGTGGAAAAAATCAGTTTTGTACTACAAATAAAACAACAAAAAACTCATTATTTTTGTTGGGTAAATTGCGTTGTTGTGTCTGTGTGTGTGTTTGTTAGACTTCAATGAACGTGTTTAGTGTATGTATGTGCGTTGCCCCTATTGTGGTGGTGCATTGTAGTTTAGTTTGTTAGTGAAAACATAATAAAATGCTTAGTAAAGTAATTTGCCAACAAATTAATGACAACAAATTTATTTATTTATTCGCAACGTAATCATTTTATATGGAATTTGTCATAGCGTAAGCAATGCTGATTTGTGATGCGATGATGAGTAGGCATGGCTTGAAGCTAACTGACTTGTATTTGCAATTTGTTTGAAGGAGTTTAGGCAAGAGTAAAAAAGCCCACATGCTAAAATTCAAAAAAAAAATAGAGGGTTAAAGCATAAAATAAAATATATAAATAGAGTTATGTGAAATAAAAAAAAAATATAATTATTTAAACAAAAAAAAAGTGTTTCAAAAATTATTATTTGTATATATTGTTATATACTTCTTACACATATTAGTATGTACATAATTTTATTATATGCAGCTAAGTAAAGCTTGAAAATTAATTTATATTTTATTTCAGATGAAAAAACTTTGTTTTTTACTTCGATATCAGTAATATGAATGCCATAGAGACTTGAAAGTTGCAATAGTAAAAAAACATATATGACTTAAGGCACTGGAACTCTGAAATTTAAGAAAATGATTCTCATTTAACACTTAACCAACCCCGTTTGTCCTAACCTAACAGATTTAAAAAGATAAGTGGCACTAAGAACTCTAATTAATGAATTATATGTATAATTCATTAACTTATATCAAAATCATATTTCTTTTCTTCCAAGAAACATATAAATCCACTCTAGATATATGAAATAGATATATGAATAGATAATAGATATATGAAATTACGTAGACAAGTAAATTAAATCATATTCCCTACAAAAATATAACCAACAACCCTAATTTTACATTAAATTAACTAAAGATTGAACTTAATGTTTAAATCAACTTAATCAACTAAACTTCTCCAAACATAAAAACTTTAAAATGACATCCGAAACTAGCAAACTAGACTCAATCCAGATGCACTTAAAACTAACCACATCGAACTAATTAAACATCAAAAAATAATAAAAAAGAAAAGGTAATTGAACACTACTTTAACTAAAGCTTAAGAGGTTTTATGTGAAACCACTTATACATATTTTACTCATATACATATTGAAATCATCCCAGTGAGACACAAACAGGTACACCCACAAAATACAGTTGGAGTGATAATTGATACCAACTCGAATAAACCATCCGTAATATTGTATATATTCATTTTAAAAACATTGAAACTTTAATAATACTGTAGTAATATCCATCTTCAATCCATAAAGATCAATAATGAAGACAAGTACATTGTACAATCTTTCGAGTATTTTGAAACTGTGTTTTGTGGCGCGCACAAAAAAACGAGCTATAATGGTAGTGTGAACTTCCATTAAGAGTTGTTTAAAACAACTGGCCCTAACTAAATATAATACATTTCACCTTTGCTGTAAAAATCCTTAAAGTAGATGAGGGCATGATATTGAGATACTTGTACTCGTGTTTAGAAAGCTTCATTGTTTCTCCTAACTTTGAGTAGAATCGTAGAAGAATATAAGTCTCACCTCCTTACAAGTAAAAACAACATTGTTTCATCTTAGATAGACTCATATTGGCGAGTGGATGGCGTAGACTAAAATAATCCATAAGGTTAATAGTTTTAAACCCTCGAAGTTTTATATGAAAAAAATTGATCTTGGGGGTGATCAGATTCATAGGATTCATAGGATTACCGTTACTTTCTAACCTAATTGTACAGAACAAAATTTGAATTAGATATTAAAGCTATATATTTTCTGAATTTTTATTCTTTTTTAATTAATAATACACAATACAAAAATATAGAATTTGAATATAATTCGCCTCCCTAATTTGTGCACTTCAATTTATTATTAAAAGCACTTCAAATGAAATGTCCTTAAATTATCCTTGTTGCAATTTTTTGCACAAATAATTAACTCATAAAAATTATACTTTATTAATACTGACAAGAATAACAGTCAAAACAACTTAACTCCAGTATTTCAATATATCAATCAATCAAAATATCTGAAAAGTATGTATAAAAATATATTTGTATATATCTCTAAATATTGAAAATTGAGTCCATATGAAATATTCTTGGTAATGCTTTAATGTTACTATTAAATTGATTTACATCAGATGTGCCGTAGCAAAAAAATAAAATATAAAAATTTTCATTGTCACCAGCTGACAGAAAAAATTATATAGACATATAACTTGACATATACCTTCATTAAAGTACTACGCGAGGGCACAGCAATCAAAATTAACGCCCAGTCGACCCCATTAAGGACGAAGTAATAGCGTAGCATGTGAACTTGGCACCATTTTCACAAGCTGTCGATGTCATTATAGCGCAATATCTCATAATTTACCTTACGTTCTCGCTATGAGCAAGGATGTTAGTGATGCGCCGCCACCCCTTGATCCTCAGTGGAAGCAACCCTTGTAAAGGACTTTTTCGTCCTGTTTTCTGTTTTCTGTATTATTGTTACTGTTGTCATTATTGCACTTGTCCTTGATGTTTAAATTATGCCATGCGTTATTGTTTATAAAGGAAAATTATATTATAAATATTTTTTCTATTTTTTTTTTAGATTTTTATTGCTGAATAAAATTGGATTTTCTTGGAAGAGCTGCTATGAAATTTTGTTAAATTCTTCGAAAGGATGATTTTATGAAATCTTATGTGGCATTTTGTGGTACATAATTTGTTGCAAATGTTGCCAAGATAATTTAGTTGAGTTATGTGCTCTTGAGTGGCTTTAAATTATTTATAGAGGAAGAAATTTTTAAATTTTTAAGTTGCCATATTGTGTGGAAAAAGTTTAACAATTTTTGGGTGGTCTATTTTAGTCAAAAATTTCTTTAGTGAGAAATAGATCCTTTCGAATAATAATATGGAAATGAATAAAAAACGGTTATATTTAAGTCTAAAAGATAACACAATATAAGTCGATATTTTCATAAGTCGATGATAATGGTAATGATGTTTGGTTGTTTCGGGTTAGGCTAAGGCCCCTATGCACTGCGACCAGTTTGATCTATTGTGAACTCCTTTGTATTTAGATATTTAAAATCTTGAGGAATACAGCTCCTTCGGATGGAGTTTTTGAAAGTCTTCATCCTCTAGTTGGTATGCACCTATTCTTAAGTCGATATTTTCATAAGTTGATAATAGGTTAATGACGGTGACTTAGATAGCCACGTTTGTCGACTATGATATAGTCGAATGTGAACCATATATTTGATTCTTAAAATATAACATTGGGTTAGAGCTCGATGCGGGTTAAAAGTTTTTATTATTGGAAAAGTATTAAACATTACATATTATCGAACATTGTATATATTATTAGATAGACTAGACCACAATAGAATAGAATATTTACAGGGGTTGGTAGCAATTTGGTACCAAGTTGCTGATCTTTTAAGCTATTTTCAGACCCCAACAGAAGAAGAAGATGTTTTGCTTTTCAAATACAAACTAAAATCTCAGTTTTCGAGGACTCATAATTTCAAAGGAGGATAGGAATTTTCTAGGGGCACAATAGATCCGACGGTCGCATTGTCACATTCCCTAACAATAGGAACTTTCTATTTTGCAATTTTCTACTGCCCTGGATTAAAGCCGGACAGTTACAAAGAATATGAGAAGAGGGGTCATAAGCTTGAAAGCAAAAACGATATTTTATCTTTTCAGACAGATCTGAATTATTTATATTATAGCACACACCATGATGATTTGTCAGATTACCTGTTAAGAGCCTCAATTACGTTTTGTTAAGGAAGTACAGTCTACTATAGCTAAAGGTAGACATCAGTTCTTTAACTTTGCAATAATGTTGGTTTCAATCCAGTAGTGAGTTCTTCTGGCTATAAAACATATTTTTATGAGAAACATTATTGTAGACTAATTTCTACTATCATAAGTCTCCGGTCCATAGAGATGATTGGCTGCTCCAGTCCTTGCAAAATTATTTGCGGAGTCTGCATAATTTTTAAAAACTTCCTGGATGCAAAGAAGGTTTCGACAATGCTCTAATTGTTGCTTGATTATCTGTATAGATACAAATGAGACCTCTTTTTAACCCTTTTGTGAGACTGACTGGATTTGTATTGGAGTTCGGTGACTATCTCACCAATACGACCCTTAGTTTTGGAACCGCTAGTGTGCCATGACTATCAGATGAGAATATGTAGACAGAAAAGCCATTTTAACAATATAAGGCTTTCAGAGAGTACTTGACGCTCTTATGGAATGAACATTAAAATATTTAAAAAAATTATTTATTAATATTTAAAACTAAACAGACATCTGCATTATGTCACCTGAGAAATGGAACATATTAAAGGTGCTCCCAATCATTGAAAGCTTAATGAACGGTTGTAACACCTCTGGGTAACACAATAGATTAACTACGCTCTGGTATTCCGTATTACAAAGTAATAGCAGTAAATAGTCCTTAAAAAAAACTAGCAATAATCTCAATAAATTTTAATCCTTTTCATTCATAAGGATAAGTTGATTGTCATGAAATTGACTTCAGCTAACAAAGTGCTAATAACGAGATACCTTTAATCTTTACTTACATTTCAAAAGTGTGTCTAAGTCGAATATTTTCGAAAAATTCTTTAATAAATTTTACTATTTCAGACTTCTTTGACAATAAAATTGTCAACAACAAATGCCACTTTTATTTACCAAAAAAAAGGATGTAAAAATCCTTCTGTCTTCAACTAAATTTTGTCAGTCTCCCTGTGCGTCTCGCTGTCTGCTGTTCAATGGCGTCAGTTTCCATTTAATTTTATTTCATTGTGTCATAACAATAACATAAAATTAAAATAACATAAAAAGGAAATTGTTTACAAAATGTAGTTTTTTTTTGCCGACTTCAAATAAGTTGAAGTACAAAAAAATTGTTAAAAAACAATCCAAAATTTGCCGGCAGCAAATCAACATGGCGGAAAATCTTTTGCACTATTGTTATTATCCTTGTTACATTTCGTCACTCACTTTGTGTCATAAACTGATACCATCACATGCGAGTATGTGGATAATGGTAAATAGTCACACGCACTGCGGAAGAGTTCACGAGGAATAGGGGAACCCTTTTTTCATGTTGGAAAAAATTGTATAAAAATTTCAAACTTACAACGGAAGCGGAAACACATCAGCGTAACGGAAGTCAAAAAGTCACATAACAATAATGCTAAAAAATAAGCAAGTTTGCTTCCTTAACTTCGGAATTTTTATACTTTAGTCTTGTATTTTTATTTTCGAAAGGAAATAACATTTTGTATGACGAAACATTTATGGTGCAAAAGTATCGTAATGATGCTCTCAGTCCTGTCAAGCGTATACGATTTTTATCTACCATATATATTGTATTCTTGCTTGTGAGGAACTCATTTGGAAAATTAACAAAATGTTGCGAAAAACTTCATTTGAATTTAAAAAATAATACACATCCAAAGGATAAGGACAAGAAGATACTAAAGTGGTTGCTTTATAAAGTGGTTGACTGAAGAATATTCCGTAAACATTCGGAATAGTTTTCAAAAAGAGTGGATTTATATCAGAAAGTAACCTATGTTATACTGGAAAAATACTTTTGAATAGATATTATTAGTGTCATAAAGCACATATTATTAATATATGATTTAAATACTATATACTAAATACTAGTATATATGTCTACTATATATATAATATATAATTTCCGAAATGAGTACCTTCAATAATTAGTACAGATTATTAGTTACTGAAATTATAGAGTTATAGTTAGCTTAGACCAGATATTCAAAAGTTTTTTGATAAAAAAGATTGATAAAATGTTGTTGAAGCGGATAGAAAATAGAAGACCGAAGAAACAATGGCTTTCCCTTACGAATTTCCAAAATTACAAAATCAAATCCGTTGATTCTGTGTCCTGCAGAAATTCTAGATTAGATCTACTAGATCTATACTGGATTGCAATAGCAGGAATGACAACATGACAAAGATAAGTTTTAGAGCATTGCATTTTAAAATCCCATCCCATTTAACTATCCTTTTAAATCAGTGGGTTTCTCTAATTTTTCTCTAATTTTTTTATGATAATTTCAGTTGTAAGTACATAGACTATTAGAAATGTATGATTTTTAATATTATGTCAGATATTCAGTTTATATTACAATAGCAGTACTCTATTTTGATCCCTTCTCCTCTCTTTACCACGAATTTAGCATTTTTAAAAAGTTTTGTTTATTGTGAATTGCACTCTTCATTCTTGAGGACTGGGAACTTGCGGTAAAAACTATTAGTGTCCGTCTATAAACAAAATGTTTAGTCAGACTTAAATCAGTTCACGCCACACACCTTAAAAATGTTGGAGAGATTTAAGATTAAAATTTTTGTCAATTGTGTTTACTTAACTGTTCCATGTATACTGTATATGGTCTACGAAGTAGTCCGAAATATTTATTTATTTTAAACAAAGACAAAAATTTCAACAATTACTCTGTTATGTATTAATAATTTGAGTTGTGAAATAACCGATCTTACGACAGTAAAATTAAATTTGGTTTCATATAAATAAAAGATTGTGTATAAGAAACACCTACGATATTACCTCTTATTTGAAACTTAGAGGACTGTCTCAATTTAAAGAAATTTTCTTCAAATATATAAAAGTTTTTAGCTCGTTAAAATTATAAAATATTGAAGTTATTTGAGAACGAATAGTATGTGGAGGCAATATTGTCTACGCAAACCTTCATTCTCTAATGCTTGAAAAAGGTTATTGGGTACCATTTGTACTCGTAATATGAGAAAGGACAAAATTTAAAGCACATGAGTACTATTATATATGAGTTTGCATGACTCGAATGGTGCAAAATACTAAGCAAAATGATTAATTGCCATGAGTTTTGATAGCCTGACATTGACTCTGACTTTGGGGGGTCTTGTAGCGGTAATGTCGCTTTGAATGTAAAACTACAACAAAAATAACAAGCAAAAAGCATACAAAGTGACCAACAGTACTGAAATTGTACAACAGCAAAATCTTTCTTAGGATTGTCCACTTGCATATATCGAACACAACCATTGGGACGTAAGACTGTACCAAATGGTTAAACAAACACAAACTTGTTATCCTTGGCTCAATTTGCAAATGTGTGCTTGGTAAAGGTTTAGTTGACGAATACACCCACTCCTAGTTGAGGAGTGTAGATAAAAGCGCAGCTGAATAGTATCCAACCGCACAGAGTAGACAGGACAGAAAAAATATCCAGAGGCACTGCATTAAATGAACGTTGAACGATGTCCTAATCGTTGCTGCTTTGTCGTCATCATCACAGTCATAGCTGCCAAGCGGAATGTTACGACATAGCAGCCCGTACTGTTTATTTCTGCCGTACAAAGATTCATCCTAAAAATGCTCTAATGAGTAGGGTTGAAATTACTTGCGCGCCAAATGGAAAGGCACGCCTGAGCGGATGAGTTTGACTGTGTCGTGGATCAAATGATAACGAATGGCCAAACACTAAAAGCACATAATGCACAAATAAACAAAAAATGGATACAGCAAACCTGAAGCGAATCCTGAGTGAGAGCAAGGAAGAATTTTTTTCCCTTTTACCATTTTATTTCCGAAAGGATTAGAAGAGCATATTAGAGTGTACATTGACCAGAAGCGATAGCATAAAAGGATAATGCGGGTTAGATTACAAAAGACCAAAAGACCAAACTGAAAAAAGAGCACAAACGAAAAAATAACAAAAATAAAAACAACAAAATTAACAAACAAACTGAAGGAGATAAAAAACTGGATAAGACGAAACCCCAATGTTTTATAAATTAAAAATATTTTTATACAAATTGTCTCTCGGCTTCTCTGGGATTGTAACCATTATTGCTAGGAGAAAATTTAAAAGTATTTAATGTGCCGTAAGAAACGTAAAATATTAAAAACATATTTTACTTACGGAACGTCTACCTACATAAACTATATAAAAATTTAATGAAAAACGTCGCATATAAGCCATAAACATTAAGAATTTTTATTTCATATGAGTAACAGGCAACTTTCACCCACAATAGCATTTAAAACTTTCACATCTACTACGTGTGCTTTCATATGCGTGTAGGCTGAACAAAATACGCAATTTAAATGCATAACACACAAAGGACATGCCTAATGCCAATAATAGAAAAGAAAATCCCGTCACAAATCCCAATGCATAGCATAGCGTTGATCCAGAACAAGAAAAAAAAAAGGAAAAAAATTGGTTGACAAAAATAAAAGAAAATATGCCAACGTTCAAATGTACCCGTAGATCCAATTCAGCCACCTTTCCAAACAATCCCAACAATCCCAGAACTTGGAGACATTTTGTAGCAGATTAAGTTCCATTCGCACATGAATGCGTTGAAATACGAGACATATCCGCACACCCACACCACCACACCGCCACACCGCCACACTGCCATGCTGCCACGGTGCCACATAGTCACACCGCCATATCGCCATATTGCCATATCGCAACGCATAATCACATACGATGTAGTATATCCTTATGCTCGCACGCATGAATTACATGTAACATATAATAATTGGGACATCCTGCCAGCATATAAAGTGCTTATAAAGTAGCAAACGGCAAATAGCAAAGAGCAGGAAAATATATTACAAAATACGAGTACAAGTACGAGTATAAAAAATGGATTGAAGCGAATAGAAACGAAAAAACTAAGCCAGCCGGAATAGATTTGTTGTTGTTTGTCGGGTTTGCAGGGTTTGTAGGGTTTGTAGAGTTTGCCGGTACGTATAATACAGGAATTATGATATTTTTATATTACTTTTTTATTTGGTACGAATATCGTAGAGCCATCGTAGAAGTACGAGTAAAAACAAGCTTATGATTTCTGAATTATTGCAAAAGTAAAGCACAAACTCCTAGCGGAGTGGAGTGGTTCGAGGCTTGACATGGGCAACTGCAGCCTTTGCTCCACTGATACAATTTATTAATAAATTTCTGCAAATGTGACACTAGCGGATTTCTTTATGTGCTTACATGGCAGTTTAATATGTGCCCGTCTTTATTTGCGACTACACATAATTATTTTCCTTTTATTTTGCTCCATAAACTAACTTCAAACATTAAATTAAGGCTACTTTATCTTTGGAGAAGTTGGATAAAAAACATAAAAACAAAAACTAAGTTATTGCCTTGACTAGGAGTAATTTTATTGTTCAAATATCAAAACAAAATAAATAAAATTGTGAAGGAAAAAGTTTTGCTAAATTCGTTAGTGAGGATTTTATTTATTTATATTAATTAAAATAAGAGATTCACTAAGTTTAGGAGAATGGAATATGTTGAACACTTTGTTGAAACCACAATATTTCATACCAAATGGAAATCTTATAACTATAAGATTATAACTTATGTACATATGAAGTCCTCACAAAGCTAAGTCTCAAAAGCCAAAAAGATATGGAAATTAGAACAAAATATTTATTTTAATTTTCTATTTCAGTTTATTTAAAACAGCCTCTCTCTCTGAATTGAGGATTGAGGAATTGTGAAATTCAAGATATTTTTTGAAATATGTATTTTTAGTATCACGGTTAAGCCCTTATGTATAACCGAGATAGTATCGCAATGATCTCCTTTCATCGTCAATTTCAATTTGGGGAGTACTTCACAGTCCCACTGAGAATGGAATATGTTGACCACTCTGTTGAAGCTACAATATTTATCTTTATAAATCGAAATATCAAAAATACTATATATAACAAGTCCTCACGAAGTTGCATAAAAAAGAAATGCAAAGAGTTCGTTTTGATTTTTTTTACCAGATTTTTTAAAATAGTAATCTTCCGAATTAATTCATTACTTGATAAGTTGAAGAAAATTTCTAAAATGTTTTTTCAACTCATTGGTCAAAGCCTTATAGATAATCCATATGGTAACAAAATAATTTTCCTGCATCATCAATTTCTGCGTGGAGAATTGCTAATTGCTCCATGGAGACAAATTTGGAGAATACAATGGATGATCGAGAAGAACAATTCTCTCTTTGGTGAAAGAATTCATGTAACATAAAGATTTTGTATAATGGTACCATATCGCTCAATTAAAACCAACTACTTGGTTCTCGATACTCTGCTCACAGTCATAGTAAACTCTTAGATAGTATTATACATTACAGATCTGTCTTTATGGAATGAAATCAAAGTAAACCATTCCCTTTGTACAGAAATAAAAAACGATCAGCATTATTCTGATGTTTCTCTTCTGGAAGCATAATTTTCACTCTTTTGGCTCTACTGACTATTCTGGTGACTTTAGCAGGTCCTAACCACCTTGGTGCCAGATTAACATCTCAGATTGGGTATCGTAAGTAAAACTCACTCACTACATTTCTACTCGTCATAGTATGGTGTAGTGCGTTACTTCGGAAATATTCTAACTTTTTTCCCGCTTGGGTCAAGGTTTGCACAATCGTCATGAAATTTGTTGAACCATCTAGAAACCAAAAAATATTAATCAAAGAAGATTAATATTAATCACAAAAATTTGAAACATTTTTGTTTATGAAATTTATTATGAAATATTTATTCATATTTTTAACATTCAATGACAAATTCTAAATTATTCCTCTGTTACATCTAAAAGCATGAGATGCAGAATTTATGTTAAACCGATGTTATCTGTAGTAATTGCTACCTAATCTACTTGTCTTGGAAAAAATTAAATAAAATGGATTTCGTAGTGATTTCTTGCACTGGTATGATTAATGACCAACAATTTGGCTGTCATTTGATTGCATAAATATTGCATTTTTAATATTCCCCCCAAGTGGTGCGAAATCGCCGCTATTACTCTATTAAACAAGACATGGACAAGAGAAATCTGTGCTACATGTCAGTTTGCAACTTGCAAACAAAAACAATTAAATTATTTAGCAAACAAAAACTAAAATCCCTTAACTATTAACTTATTATTGTACCGCACAACCCTCCGAAGAGCTAATAAAATATTCTTGGCTAACAATCAAAAAATCTTAATAAATTAATGAAGAAAAGTTTCAGAGATGAAGGAAAAAATTTTAATAAAATCACATAACCTGAGCGTTAAGCGTTTACGTAAAATGTAGCGTAAATTACTTATCACCCGAAGTTACGGGGTGGATGGCCTACCCAAAGCTTAAGACAACACATAACAGCGTTGCGCTGGTGGCGGCCTCAATATAACAGCGGAAGCACAACGAAATAAGATTAATGATTGCAATAAATCCTGCGACATGTAGCCGTTGCACAATGTGTGTAAAAATGTGTATAGATGTATGGATGGTTTGTAAGGATACAATAGCACATAAGCAAAGGATTTCCTTGGACTAATAATCCAAGTTCAAGAAATCAACAAAGATTATTTGCAATCAAAAGGAAAAACATTGCTGGCAAAAGTGAAATGTCTCCGATGTGAACGCACCATTATGCTGATTAAATTTTGTGTGTGTGTGTGTGTGTATGTACACAAATACTTCGAAGGATTTAGTGTGGGTCGGGTAGCAAATACAGCAGGTAGCAAATCCATAGGGGTAGACAAACTAATGTAACATTAAAATAGGAAATGAATATAAACGCCGTCAAAGCACAGTGGGACCAAGTGTGCACTGGCCTCTGCCAGTCAACCCTGATAAGCCATCAATGTGAAACGGTAGTGCAAGTACCAATGCTGCTGCTAATGTACAGAGAACTGCTCATTTAGCAGTTAAGCAGTAGGAAGCGTTGAGGGCATCCCCCCCCTGAAAGCATGCAGTAAAAAATATTATAAACTTATATGAAAGAAAAGAAATTCATCATCAGCAAAGCGCACCGTTGGTGTCGTATTCTTAAATCTAATTACGACTTAATCAGTAACATCAGCAATTGCAGCAGTGGTCCAGCAGAGGTGGTGGCAATGGTGGCGCATACAGAGCGCTTCGTTAATGCTGTTGTTTTGATTAAAACAGTGGCAAGTGTGCGGCACAGTAAGCGTCATATTAACGCTCAATTGCTCAAGTCAAACTTGAAATGCAATAATGGCAAGCTGGCAAGCTGGAATGTGAAGGGTGAAGGGTGTTGCCTGCCTCGCGACATGTTGCAAAGGCAATATTAGCGCTGCTGGTGCGCCTTTGTTTTTATTAGGAACACAGCAGACCCTGCCAGTCATTTACTGCCCATAAGCGTAGCAGCGCTCATATATTTATGTGTGTGTGAGTGTGTGTATTTTGTATTTGCTGCTCTCTCTGTGTGTATTCATGCATATGTAGACAAAACTTACATATGTTAATCACAGCTGAGGTCTCTTTTTGTTTTGTTCTCTAACAAAAGCAGCGGTACATTTTTTGTTGTATTCATGTTATTGGCTTTGCTTTGGTTTTGTTGTGATTTTGTTTTTGTTTGAAGTCATAACATAAAAGCTTTCCAAATGTCCATATATGCATATGCATGTTGTGTGAGTGTGTGTCTAAGCCTTGCGCTCTTTTGTTTTTTAATTACCACAAAAAAGTGTGTAATATTGCGTAGTAATTGTTTTGGTTGTTGTTGTTTTTGGTGTTGTTTTTGTTTGTTTATTTTTGCATATCGCTTTCAATTTGATTGTTGCTTTGTATTTGTTGCTTTTGTCCTTATTTGTTTTGCAAACGTGTTTCGGGGCATTTTTGTCTGCAGTGTCGTTTTGCATTCGTTTGCCGTTCACGCTAAATGCACTTCACAGCACAATAAATTCAATTGAAAATCGTTACATGTCAATGCATTAATCGCCTATAATCCCATTAAAACGAAAGGATATATGAGCTTGAAAAATATTGCTACATCCTTTATATATTCATATGCATATCCCGATGAGTAAATGAGCTCAACAACAACAATAACAATAACAGTAGTGTTGTTGGTGTTGGCATTGTCTTTATTGCTGTTATTGTTGTTGTTTTTGTTGTACGAGTATTGTTTATTTTATTTCGTTGACATTACACAGCTTGTGGATGCTTGACAAATGGTCTTTACCAAATTTTTTGATAAAACATTATTTGTTGAAAAACAATTTTCGATTAAATTGGTTTTTAAATATATTATCTGTGTAATCAGCAAATAGTTGTTCGTGTAATGAATTTTAAGATTCGAGTTAATGCTAAAAGTTGTTGCTGGAAGGAACTTATTTTAAATGAATTATATTAAAAAATAAAATTAATAAAACAAATGTTTTTTTTTTCTGAACTATAACAGTTTATAATTGTCCGAAACAAGCAATTATTTTCATCTGTGGTCTACTAGAAACCTCTTCACAATTGAAATAAAAAAAAATAAATAAAAGATTTAGTCTCTAAAAATTATTTACGTATAATTTAATATAAGAATTATGACATCATTAAGGACCTCAATATAGATCCGATCAAAAAAGAACCCTGAAATTATTTACGAAAACTGACTGGCTTACCAATACCACGTTATCGAATCTCAGAATGGTTACAGGCCTCTCGGGGAGGTATGCAGATCTGAGATCAATTATTGCTTAGTCTAATGAAGTGATAAACAGTAATCCAGTCAAGGTGTATAGAGTGGTTTTGCAGAAACCTCGCTGTTAGTAAAAGTGCTCATGTGCACTGACAACTCAATACTCGAAACAGTAAAATAATTTAAAATGAATTTTGTTGTTGTAGTTTATTCCCTTTAGAAGAACCTCTTTAAAAAATTTAAATAAAATTCTATAACATTTTTACTGCCTGCAACTTTACAATATTGACATTTAATTATAAAACAAAAACTCCTAACGATCGTTTTAATTGAATTATAGTATAATTATATTTTGTGTTTTACTTAAATTACTTAAATCACTTAAAAAAAAATTGCATGTGTCATATGAAATTAGTAAATTTTTTTTAACAATTCACTTCATTACATTGCCCGTTATGTTTGTTAGTGTTCAGTTTGTACACATATATATATTTTTGTTTATAAGCAAGTGTGTATGTGTGCAATCAAGTAATTATGCGAAGAAAAAAAATTAATTTAATTGTATTAAACGCGCATTCTCTACCTCACAGCAACAAAACAATTAATTATGAAAATTTACCATTTGGAAAAATGCCAAAGTTAATGTGAATTTCATGATTACAAAACCGTATCATGATATATGTGTGTGTAGTTGTGTGTGGAAACATATACACTATACACTGTACACGCATTTAAAATACAAGCCCAAGTGAAGCTGTGGCATGTGCGTGTAGTTGTGTTAAACGATTGCATGTGTAAAATGTACATGTAATTGCAAAATTCAATGGAAAATTTGCCTTGCCATATTATTTTATTTTATTTTGTTTTATTTTATTGTATTTCTTTTTAAAAATTTATTTAATTTTTGTTTTCTTTTTTGTGTTTCATTTGCTGTCAAGTTTTTTTTCATTGTTTTGTATTTTTGATTATATAATTTTAATTTAATTTATTTTATTTTAATTTAATATTTTTTCATTCATTTATTGTGAACACGTTTTCATTTCATTGTAATTTGACTTGTTATTGGGCATTAAGTCTCGCTTTTGTTGTTGTTGCTGTTGTTGTTGTTTATTTGGTTAATTTTAGTTTATTAATTTCTGTGCTGCGGAATCACAAGTGATGCGTGTGAACAACAAAACTGAAGCGAATGCCTGTTAGCTACTGAAACGGAAACTCAAATAAATTTATTACAAATAATATTTCTAGATTCAATTCAGATAATTTCAAATATTTTTTAAATGAATTAAAAAAAATATTTTCTTTTAATCATTATGTATTTTTATAATATTATTACAATTATAAATAATTATAAAACCAAACAAAGCTCGTATTAACATTCGCTTTTTTTCGACTAATTATGTTTTTTTCACTTTTCGTTTCGAAAAGTGTTGCCAGTAATTAATACTAATTTTTCTTTACAAATCTCTGGCGTTATATGTTGATGATACGTGTATGCTATACTCTGATAAATGTGCTCTCAACATAACGAACACACTTCAAGAGCATATAAACCTCATTCTGGAGTATTTTCAGAAATGGAAAATAAAAATCAATAATGAAAAAACTAAGGCTTTGTTTATAACGCGTAAGTGGAGACAGAATCCGTCGAGAGTGAGAGTGGGTGATATGGTGATAAACTGGGAGGATAGCGTTAAATATCTCGGCATCACGTTGGACAAACGATTCACATGGCTTAAACATGTTCAACTGAAAAGAATTAGCTGTACCAAAATTCTTCATTACCTCCAACCGCTATTTAGAAAAGAAAACCTCAATGCTAAGAACAGGAAACTGATATATAACCAAATAATTTGTCCGTCACTTCTATATGGTTGTGTAGCGTTTAGCAAAGCTTCAAACACTACTATTCACCAATTAGAAATTGCACAAAGTCAGGCTCTAAGAAGACTTTTCAAAGTTCCTTGGTATATTAGGACGAATGACATCCTTAGGGACCTCAAGATTGATCCCATCAAAAAATACATAAAAGATAGAGCCTTGAAATTATTTGCGAAATCTGACAGACTTACTAACACCGCGTTATCAAATCTCAGAATAGTTACAGGCTCCTCGGGGAGGTATGCAGATCTGAGATCAATTATTACTTAGTCTGATGATGAGATAAATAATAATCCAGTCAAGGCACAAAGAGGGGTTTTGAAGAAACCTCGCAGTTAATATAGAGTAAAAGTGATCAGGTGCACTAACTCAACTTTCCTCAACATAATAATAATAAATTAATAAATTATATCTAGCTTAAAATTTAGGAATACAGCACATATATATCGCAGGAGTATCAGTTTAGCTTGGGTTGAAAAGAAGCGTTTGAGTACCATCATCAGTACTTTCAATTGGAGATATATATTGCCAATTGTAAAATCCTTAAATTGTTGAAGAGAGCTCAGTTACTCCAAACATTGTTCTATTTTAACTCTTCTAACTATTTTTGTACAAACATTTGGTGTTTGTAGTGAAGATGATGTTATAAAATTTCAATAAGTCTACCTTTGCTATCTATGCAATGCCCTTGAGAAAACTATCTCTCAAACACTTAAATAGCTTCCTCTGTAGATCTTGATAAAGACTTAGAAACAGACGCATTAAATTCTTTTCATTTCAATGTGGCAACTCCTACGCTGTTCGCTTGTCGGATTGCTCGAATTTATGCGGGATTCACATGTGAGTTTTATTTTTAATTTTAACTATCAAAAAATGTTTATTTTGTATTGAAAGCAACAACAATTGACAGCTAAAATTATAAACACGACAGCTAAAATTACAAACAAAACTCTCGTATGAATTCAGCGTTAGAATCATCGGCGCAATAGTACAGAGCACACGAACTGCGGCTTTGGTGCAATCCAAAAAATCTCTCATTATTCTTCAATTTAATCGATGTCAGTAGGTGCTATAGCTGTAACATTTTATGCGATTAGTCTCTGAGTAATGCGTTACGGCAGTGGTAAATTTATCTGTGGTTCTGAAGAGTTCTTACATTGGAAATGCATCTCTGACTCATTTTCTCGACTTATTCCCCACCCCTCTGTGCCACGAACATGCTTTCTGGCTTATATATGGTAAGGTTACACTACTAAGCCTCTTAATTTCAAATCCATCCTCTGGAATGAGGTTTAGTGGGTTAAAGTCACATTGTTACAATGCATCTCAGCGTTTGAAATTTGTTTAATCATTAAACTAATAAACGAGTAATAAACGAGTTCTAAGCCTAATTTTTTTATTTACAGCACATTAAACGAGTTCGTGTCGGTGTTTACATATGTAACGTTAACGTAGTCACAGGAAACAGTCTACTGAAATAAATTACATTGAGATATATTATGTATTACTTTCCAATTTTGTTGAATTATAGTGTGCTCTATAAAAATAAAACTGGGAACTAGTACGTCTGGAATATTAGAAAATTCATACTTATTATAAATTTACTAGTAAATTAAGTGCAATTTCTTAGAAGTCAAAATCTTTTTTAACCGCATTTGACCCCAGAAAAAACAAGAGTAATTGGAAAAATGTTTGGCCTATGAGTGTTGTAAAGTTAAATGTATATGGTAAATATCAACGAAAGCAATTACCTTCACGTTATTTATGTATATTATAATTGCGAATAAAAATTATTTAAACTTCATCACGCAATTGAGAAAAATAATTGAGAAACTGCACGTGAGGTGGAGACTCCATCTCAGTTCCTTCGTAATTTTACCGAATTTCAAATGTTTTGGCAGTTGATGAAGCTCTAAAAACAGAACGTTATAAGTATAATAGCTCTTTTAGTGCGTTGTCATAATTTTGAGCCATCATTTCAATTATTTCCAGTACGCATCTATGGTGGACTCAAAAGCACTTTTAATCAGAAAAGCTTACGGTCTACAGTTTTCCATTGTTTCACTGAAGCTATTACACAATCATAGCACTTAGACTTCTCACAATATTCCTTCAATAATAGAGAAATTAAAACAATGCAGAAGGAAAAAACACAATTGTGGAAGTGTTTATCTATATGAATTCTTCGTGAATTACGGAAAATTAGTTGCCTAAGGTGCAGCTGTCAGAATTCACATGTCATTCCATATAAAATCCGACATGAAACTCATGTGTGTTCCAACCAGTCAGTTGGAGTGCGTCTGCCTGTGTGTGCCACTTACGTAAATTAGCACAAAATTGTTGTGGAATAAAAATTGTACGAAATATTTTCTCAGTGGTTGTATTTAGAAAATTGCATTTCTTGAGAAATTGAACATGTTCATTCGTTGACTCGTTCACTCGTTCAGCCGTTCCGTCGCTCAGCCGTTTACTCGTTATTTTGCTTCTTTGTTTCGATTTTGACATTTGCTGGAATGTTTAGAAAATTGCGTTTTCCGTACTATTTGGTTTGTTGTTGGTTGGTGTTGAGGCACTCGTACCTGTACAGGTGGTAAGCTACGCCTGGTACTCGCTCGCTCGAGTGTTGTGTGTCGGTAGGTATATGGGTGGATTCTTTCGTGTTCACTGCATTTCTATTTCTGATTATTACATCAATTATTAAACGCATATTTTGCTGGTATTTTCATAAATTTATTTTTCAAAATTGCATTTCAATTCGATTGCTGGCGGAACCTTGCGTGCGAACTCGGGTGCAGTTGCAGTTAAATATAAACATTGACTTCTCTGCACTTTTCCATAAAATGGCATAAATGTGTAATTGAAAATTCCGAAAAAAAAATAAATATAAAACATGTGCATAATTCATCATATTTATAGGAAAAATAAAGAATTCATTAATACTTCAGTTCCGAAAATGAACAATAATTTAGACTATAACTAGTATCTATTAATTCCAATTATGTTATTATAAAGGTTAAGCACAATCAAGGCAATCAGTGGATGTGCTTGCGCGAAAAGGCATTGTCCTTAAACAATAAGCTGGTTTATATAGATTTTGTTTGGAAACAAAATAGTTTAATTAAAAGAAATGATGGGAAATTTTTTATATTTCACTGGTGTAGGACAGAAAAGAACACTGTTAACAGTTTTTTAACATATGGTTAGGTCAGGTTAATTTGGTATAGTCTAATCGCTTTCTACTGATACTGTGGATATCAATGTAACATACGGTATATGGCTTTTAGTTTATAAAATGGTGTAGTTTATATAACGCTGAATTAATTCGGATTTTATGAAAGAATAACTCTCGTTTTTTTAATATTTTCGAAACTTCCTTATTTACGAAAAATGAGAAGAAATAAGTATTATTGGTCGTAATAAATTCTAAACTTTTGATCAATATAAACGAAATTGGTGAGTGGAAGTTCTGCCCTCACCTTCCTCAGCTAAACAAAAGATTAATTACTAATTCCTGAATATATTAGTTTGGGCAGTTAAAGGAGAATCAGTTATGAAGTATCTGAGAAAACTATAAATATATAGTCATAAGAGGTAGGTTAAGTGGAAAAACATACGACTCCTTCTCAATTACGTTAGAAAGGTGTTTTGATACCAGATTCCTCACAATTGTATGGGTATATCAGAAGCGGTCAGACGCATTAATAAATGTAAGTATCTACCTAATATTAATGTTAGAAATATTATCGAGTGTGTTACAGAATGGTGCGCTCAATAGCTTATGAAGATGAAGACAAGCCTGGATATAGAGACTCAACGAGTGCTCTGGTCTCTCCTCTAAGAGCTTCGGTAGAGATGATCTAAACGAAATTTGAAAGGGTAAGCATGTCATTCTATAGTTTTGTGTCTTGTTAGGAAAGCTATTAAATACATACTTCCGATTTCGTTTTAAGTATCAACTCAAACGTTCTACATGTGAAGTATAGTAGTCATGTAGCTGTTAACCTGGCTACTGAGAAAATATGAACCCTATTTCTATTTGTAATAGTAATCATTAAATAATAAAAGCGATGCTACAAGTTAGGAGTGCTTTCGGCACTATGTGCTGAGAATACTAAAATACGAAAACAAAAAAAAAATGATACGGTCTACTGAAATTCGGGTATATGTACTAACTTAGAGAAGTTAGGGAAAAAATTGAATAAGATCCTACAAGTTGTAATGACATTAAAATATATATACAGGACTTAGGAGATGAATATGGAATGAATACATAGTGTGAAGCTTGAATAATCGTTTGATAATGATTGTGCACATTGGCTTTTTAGGTGGAAAGTAACCTTAAAGTATGACCAATATTTATAATTAAAGCTGGAGTATAAAACACAAAACCAAAACACCTGTTAAAGATTAGAACTTTAGAAACAGAGCTACTAGAAAGAGCAGCGGGTAGATCTCTATAAAAACAGCAAAGCAGCTGGGAATTTATATTAATAGAAACCTAATAATCGTTTCGTAACAAACTCATAGATATTATTAATTTTAATTAATTAACTTAATTATTAAAATCTAATTATTAAATTATTAAAATTTTGTTATTAAAATTCGTTCGATGGATAATGGGAATTAATTTACAACAACTTCTTTCTAAGAAGGGAAAATTTAAAGAAAAGTTCCATAAATCGGTAAAGATCTGTGCTCCCTTACTTATTACTTAAAATGATGTTTTATTTCAAAACATAATATTTTTACAAGCAATTTAATGTTTCCAGATGTATTAAATCATAATTACACTAAGTAAACTGGAAATCTGCCTTATTTAAATGTTTATCGCATAGACTTGGAAAAATGTGTAGAATTTTCAACCCTCATTCGAATGTCATCCATCATATTAAATGTTTTATTACTCGTACACTCATTGTCTCCCAGCACAAAGTCCCATTACAGTAATTAAATCAGTTATATGTGAAAATTACATAATTATAATACAGTTCATATATGTGTATGCGCAAGTCCATAAACGTATTAAAAATAATTTACTTAATGTCAGGCGACTGCAAGACAGAAGGACGACAGTACGGGCACACATACAAAAATGGAAGTGGAAGTCGAATTCCGAATTCAAACTGCGGCAATAGTGGCTCGTTGACTCGAACATTATCCATTCACACATGGTACACCAGATATACAGTGTCGGTAGCTTCATAAAGCAAAAGTTACAAGTGTAACATAACACCACGTCCATTGTCTTCTGAGAACGCATCCTTATGAAATATTTTTATGAAATGATTAATCCAAATTAAGTATGTTGCGAAAAGGGTTGCTAAGGGTTCGCATAACCCTTTCAATCGAATTATTGACAAAATACTTACACGTTTTTATGTCAAAGATTTTTAGTTGTGTTTTGGGTAGACACAGCAATGGACTGACCCCAAAGGATTTAAGTTAGCATTTTAATTAGTGTTCTGTGGTATGGGAAAGAAAATTGTGCAAATCTCGGGCTTTCAATTCTCTTTGTTTAACAAACTAATTTATTGAATTTTTTTTGTTGTTACAGTTAATAATTTTTTTCCAATAGCGAAGTGCAGTAGCCTTCGCTAAGTATCCTGTTACTTTGGCAATGTTTCGGTTGGAGTATGTGAAAAATTATTATGTATGCAGTTTGCTTTGTGCTTAGCCGCTTTGCCGCAACAGTTCAAATAAATTTCAAGCATCCGATCCAATCCGTTCCAATCGTGCAAGTTGTGGATTGCACCGCGAAAGTTACAGACTCAATTCGGTTAAGTGAGCTCCGCATTTGCGGCAGTAGTCACCTGAACTTGCTTAACATTTTTTTAACAAGTTTTTTCCTGGTTCGGCCAATTGCGCTGGTGTGTATGGTTTTTTTCGCTTGGGAATCCAATAAACTGTGGCAAATTTCTTCACTTTTTCTGCAGTTGATCTTGCAGTTTGTCCATTTTATTGAGCATACCGTGATCATTTAACGATCAACGGCGGATTATGTTTTATTTATGTTTTGTGCAGAACTTAACTTCAATAAATGTCCAGCAAAAATGTGGAGCATGTGTTTCATAGAAATTTCCAACGTACGCTTTTATGTTTTATACTCGTATAAATAATTTTTTGTAGCAATTCGTATAGTCAAAGAAATGGGGACCAACTTCAATTCGAGTTTTTTTGAGTCAAACAATTGGGTATCATCTTTAATTTTAACTTTTTTAAAACTGCTTTTTTGCTCGTAGAACGAAGCCTGAGTTCGTTGTGTCCTTTTTGTTTTTTTAGTAATTTTAATCCAAATTGGTTAAGTGACATTTAAAATGAAGAATTATTTTTATATTTTTGTGAATTAAGTAAAATAGTATGTGCCAGTAGTGCCACGGTTTCGTTCTATTTAACTATTAATAGTAACTACTTTACACTGTGTATCTCTAAAATTTTCAAGATTTTAGAACCAAACTCTTATTCGATTAACGATTCGTCGCACTTGTGGAATATATGGTATCTTTTATTAGTTTTAAATTCAATTATATTAGAAGAATTGGCAACGATATAATTTCGTGAATAATTTCCATATCTTAATTGGAGTTCCACTCATCTGTTTTAAGGTATGCCGACGCCATTGCGCTTTGAACTATTCGAATTGCACTTCAATTTCAAATGTTATTTTTAATTTGGTTTCTGATGTATTTAGTTTTAAATTTTTGATTTAGTAAAAATTAATTCAAATTTTCAATTAATCTGATCTTTGAAAGCATCAGATTTTTGAAGTTGGTGACAACTAAGACATACGAATGAGTCCCGGAGTTGTAAGAGCTTTATCATATCACTAATATCATCCAGCGAATTCATATGCAGTGGTTTCGCTATGTTGATCATTTCATTAGAATAGATACCGTTTTTTCAGTAAAAAATAATTTGAAATGGTAGTTGAATGAAGAAGGTGCAAAGGTAGATCATGTCTGCGGTAAAGTGATCAAGTTAAGGGAGCACCAACTGCTGTTAAAGTACAATAACGGAGATCCTATTTTAATGTTACTTACGTTAGATCACCTGGCATGTACAGTTGTTTGGTTCTTTGCATGTTAGGTCTACTAATACTTTATGTAGAAGAAAATCATGATGTATAATAGTCTTTAAGTGAAAAATTGGCAGCATTTTGAATCAAATGTAATAGATCCCCACTTATTGGATAATGACACAGTTCCTCACTATCACATAAAACTATTTTATTGTAATATTTTTAAAGCACAATGAATTAGGTAGAAAGTGTGTATCAATAACTTTCATTATTGTAGAAGTGATGTACTCTTTAAGCCTTTCTTCAACTCTGTTCGTCTGCTCTAATCTCAAAGCGACTTGACAAGTTCATCGCACTACTTTTCGCCACAAAATTGTTGTCATTGTTGTGCCATATTTCGTCAAATTACACATTTTGTTGGGTTGTCAAAGCCTCAACCGAACTGACAATGTTTATACAATATGAGAATTTAAAGTGGCGACTGAAGTGGAGTGTAATCCAAAGATAAATAAAAAAGCAAAAAAGTGCAACTTCCTTTATGGGTGAACGTCGGCATTCATCTAAAAACGTTGTGAGCGAGCGGCTCAAAAATGAATCAAACTGAAAAAAACTTATGTATTTTATATCTTTAATAACGAAAAAAAAAAGAAAAAACCGAATGCGGTTGCTTACTGTATAATATACACATAAATGCTGAGTTTTGATTTCAAAATGCATTTATTACGATAAAAATGGTAATGGCTTTTTTGCTAATGTACTTTATTGTTGGCGGACATATCAAAGTGCGGAAAGGAAAGGAGATTTCATAAAAAATTAACTACGCTCAATGCAACAATTTATGCGCTTCGAGTTAGCCAAATGCCAAATTCGAAAATGGTTTTCGAACACAAACAGAACAGAATAGCAGTCCATAAACAAAATACGCCTTCCGGGCACTGATAAACCATAATTGAGTTACTAATACCTCGTTTAATTAAGTTGTGCATAATTTCATAAATTTCATTAAAAAAGTAGTCAGATTTCAGATTTCAAATTTTCTGAAAATTACTCCGAACTGTCAAAAGCATTTAAAATAACATTTGAAAGCCTAAAACAATTGTGCGAGCTGAATTATTGCATTATAATTATAGATACATTCTCAATACAATGGACTGACCATAGGCATAGGCATACTCCGGCGCCATTAGTGGCTACTACATACTTTCAAGCCAAGTGGGGTTGGAAAATTCTTTGTACTCCACCCAATGGAGTGGAGCGGAGTGGTGAGCAGATACTCATAGGTATAGAATGTCATTTTATACCAACAAATAAATTTTGCTTGCAGTTAAAATGCATTTACTGCAGTTCGGACTTGCAGTTCTCCTTCTGCAATAACTACCACGCCTATTACTTGTAAAATGCATTAGTTGTTGCTTGGTTTATGTTCTGTTTTAATATAATAATAATGTATTTAAATTTAATGCCATTGTCTATACTCCGCTCTGACACTGCTGTCTTGAATTTGCTATGCTTTAATTACAAAAGGTTTTAATCGAATTTCACATTTATCTCCGGGCTATTCCTCGATACTTGCTGTAATTATCCCCATTATTATTATTATTATTATTATTATTGCCATCGAATGCATTACACCATTCCTATTCCAGATTTCGATACCAGTGATTACTTTTGTCCATTGCTGAGAAATCTGGCTTTGGCTTCGATTTGTACACCGCAAACTCCATAAAATTTTACCGAAATTTGTCTAAAAGCAATTATGATTTTGTCATTCGTGTACAGTTTTGACATTGGCAGTTGAGATTACTGTGAATTATCATAGCTCACGTTCACATATAATTTGCTTCTTTTTCACAATTTTTATTTTGTTTATCATAAAATACCTGAAGCCAAAAATTATTGCATATCACAAATTGTTGAGATAAATAAAATGGAAATTCGTAATCGTGTGGGCGCATTTGAATTGAATGTGATGTCTTTGGTATAGAATGGATACCAAGAGGAAAACCTACTTGTATATTCATCGAAAAATAAATAGAAAAATACATACTAACAGATAATACATATACGTATGTAATAAAACATTTAACATAAGATAATGTAGACAATATGCAATATTATAATTTTGCAAATTTTCAATCGATGTTCGCTTGAGTGATGTTGAAGTTTCAATACTCTCCACACTACAGATCCAAACATCATTAGAGTTGATTATGTAAAGAATTAGAAGTAGTGGTCACCAAAAATCGAAACGGATAGGATATATAATAAAACATTTAACATAAGATAATGTAGATAATATGCAATATTATAAAAAACATCGAAGTTCGCTTGAGTAATGTTGAAGTTTCAATACTCTCCACACTACAGATCCAAACATCATTAGAGTTGATTATGTGAAGAAGTAGAAGTAGTGGTCACCAAAAATCGAAACGGATAGGAGTGGTTATTATAGAGGCAGAAGAGTTATTAATGAGATTCTGGAAAATGGAACCTAGAGATTGCAATAAATAGATTTGCATACTATAGCAGATAAGATCCATACAAACTCGTTTCGCCGATGTTAACAGAAAATTATATTTACATTTTAAAATAAATTCATTCAAACATGTCTGTTTAAGCAGTTATAATCTAAATCTCTAAGTACTTTAGCAAATCAATTTTAATCGTATTCAAGGCTTAGATTAACTAAAAGGTCTCTATGAAAGTCTAATTTAATGCATTCCGTCGAATTTAGATGATTTAATGGTCTTTTGGCTTTACTGGTGATTAGTCTGATAGGCTTAACATACCAGAGATTAGAGAAAGAATACGAGGAGAATAAATAGAAGAAGTTCGGATTGTTAAGGAGAATGAAATAAGTAGTTAACAAACATGTGATCTGCATCATGAGAAAAATGATGAAAGTTATAGGAGCCTAACAGGTAGGTGTCAATTACTGGATCGCTGTGTTCAGTAAATCAAAGGTGTATAATGGGTATATATTGATCTATGTCTGTTTAAATGGACAAAATTTTTAAAAAGAAGAGAAGAAAAGAAGAGACTTCGGGGTGTTTACTTAATTAAAGGTGTATGGGTTATACAAGATATTCTATGTATATTTAATCAGTTTGTTGAGATAGATGCATAATCTTATAATGGGTAATACTTCCCATTTTCTTTTGACTGATTGATTGATCTGCAGATCTATTGACAATTTAGTGATTGTCTATAATAACTTCTCATTTTCTGTTTTCTTCCACTGATACGACAAACCTTTTTCTGCATCAATACAAGTATGTCAAATCTCCGTTGTCTCGAAATGTCGTACAAGCAATTTCTTTGGAATAGAACTTTCAGGGAACTCTTATATATTAGCTTCAAGTTGTTTAGTCACTAAACGTGGATATACCGAATAATTGGTATATTTCTCAATAAACTAATTCCAAAATATATGAAATATATTTAAGAAGTAATGAACCCCTTGAAAAATTTCAATATGTGGCATTTCCATCTTTGATCGCTAGTATAAAAAAATCTAAAATTTTCGACAACACTTTACTAAACTCATACCTAAGTTCGACTGTCCCATCGGCTTGATTTGCAGTGCTTGTCACGTTCTTTTAAGTTTGCGCTGTTTCTTCACATTTTTTATGATGCCTTTTTATCTCATTTTATTCAGGATTTTCATATCTGCGCATTGCTTTCACGTACGAATTCCATCAGCCTTCGGCAGCATCCTTTTGCGTAGTGTTGTGCCTTTCAAGTTGGAAGCGAAGCCAAACCGCAGCTGCTAATATTTTGCAAATTTCTTCCTCTCCGCCGTTTCCCTTTCTGGTTTCCTGTGGCACTTTTGTATGCAACTCAGTAGACGAACGTTTTCAGATTTTAGATTTCAATTTAGCAAAAAACGAAATTGTTTCGCATGTATCTCAGCTGCACTGCTGCTCCGCTGTATTGGTTTTAATCTGCAGGATTTAAAAAAAATGAAAATAGATAAACAAGGCGTGAGAGGTGGGCGTGTTTGGTGTTGTGCTCGGCTCGCTGCCATACAGGAGTTTCTGCTTAAGTGTAAAATGCGCTCCAAGCCCACTTCTTCTGTATTCCATTTTTGTTTTCTGTTGTTTTGGATTTGTACATGTGGGCGACACTCAAGTTGCAAGTGGCAGCATCTCAAGGATGTGCTTTACTGCTTTTGATCCTGTTGGTAGAAATGTTGAGTGTCAGGTGAACTGCCGCCGCTTACCTTCCGAGCACATTTGCACTTTGGTATGCATGAAATGTTTGCTGGCAAATTTGTTGTGTTTTGTAATTTAGTATTTTTCTGGTTATAATTCGCGTTGCTAGAAAAACAATTTTAGATTAGCAAAAAGTTTTTACCTTAACTGGAAACACCACATTTGTAGACTTACTTCAGTTTCTCTGATATATTTTAGGGTTAATCTATGTGAATTTCTCGAGATACGTGTGTTTTTGGATTTAAATTCAAAGGATATTTAAAGTATTGAAAATCTTTTTTATGAAAGAATTTTTTATCGTTCAAGTTTATAATCCATTTTAATTATGCTGAAGCTACTGCTATTTTCTTTAGTTCAAAATAATTCTAATTAAATTAAAATACAAAAAAAAATTGAAGAAAATTTGTATCATATGAGTATAATGCCATTAATTGGATGTCGAATTAAGCCATCATTATTCTGCATATGCATGGGGTTAGGCCGTAACTTAAATCCAAACTCCTCATTAAAATATATCTGTTCCTTATTAGTAAGGCTGAGTGCTTTCTATTTGGTCAAGGTCGCGTACTAGCATAATTAATTACAGAATCGTTGTGGCATTCTATACTATTTGGAGCTAACATCGCATTGATTTTCATTCTATTTTCATTTTTCGTTATAAATCCGATATTATTATATATACCCGCATTTTGGTAATATCTGGATAGATGATCGTTTTCCATATAACCATGATCCTTTGGCGTAACTCCATAATAACAATTATACTGGTAAAAAATTCTTGATCTTGGTAGCCTATTCACATCGACAAAACGTAAAATTATAAATTTCGGAAATTTCTCCTGCCACAAAGATACAATAGGCTATGTTCTTTGATTTGCAGAGCAACCTGTTGAAACCAAATATCTGTTATATTCCTATTCTCAATTTCACACCAAAAAAATTTCTAATATTGTAGTTGTATGGATTGAAATTGAAAGTTTGTGTCATATTTTCATTTTTGAAAAAATTATGGATCTATTAAATCCACAATTTAACCGCTACACCATATAGTTATGATATTCAAATACAGTTTCTTGTTGGTTTTCACGCCACCGTATTCAACGATGGTGTCTGTGGCATATCCATCAAGTAAGCAATGAGTCGCATTACTGAAAAAAATTGAACATAAAACTTACTTATATTTTAATCGCGCTCAGGGGCTATTAAAAAATCCATATTTTGAAATGTAAATTGTACAGTTAGTACCGCCAAATTATGAGCACGAAATAAACAGGCTTTAATGAGCTAATAACATGTTTTTATTTCCATACTCTTATACTGATTTAATATATAACTTAACATTTAGTGATATGCACCCGAAATTAACTTTAAATTATGGCACTCAGTAACCATAGAGGATTAATACTGGATTGCAGAAGTTGGTAATACTGATCTCAACTTTCCAATTGATTCCGAAATTATTCTTAAAAATGTTGTACCATTATGTGAAATACATTCCAAGCCAATGTTAAATTATAAGACTCAGGTGCAATATGTAATAAAAATTCTATTATAAAAGTTAGCAACACTGATCTGAACTATTCTGTTTTGCCCTGACCCAATCAATTCTGATAACGTACCATTTTCCGCAACGTGTGTTGTATGTGTCGATATAGTAGAATATGATCTCATAGATGATTGGAATAGTGAATGTTTGTGCGTACTTCTTTTGAGATACATTTCCATAAAAATCCTTGAAACTAAAAATTTAATATTTCAAGGAAATATTAAATGTCTTTTTGTTCTATTTACAGTTCAGTTTTCTTGGATTCGTGTTTAATCCAAGAAAAATGAACTGTAAATTAGCATTTTAAGATTATTGTACAAGAATTCATTAATTTTATAATTAAGTTTATCTTATATTAAGCGCTGAGGAAATATTTAAATATAAAAACCATTAATCTTGTTAGCAATTTAAATGATTTCCAAGTGAACTCAAGTAAAAAGTTGCGTTCAAGTTTTCCAAAAGGCAGCGTAACTTGCAGAGGAAAAAAAGACGACCAGATTCAAAGGACGTGATAAGAAGGAACATTGACACACGCGAAAAAATAAATACAAAAATAATTAAAATGTCTTTAATCATTAGAAGGTAGTGTTTGTTTTTTCTATTTGCTTATCTGAGAAATATTATTTTCTAAAATAAAAAGCCGAAAGGACGAAATGATGCGAAATGCATTTACAGAAATTCATTGAGCGCAGCTCCCAGAAAAACAAAAATATTTTAATGAAATCGAAAGTTCATAGAAAAGAAATGTTTTTCAAATGAAGTTCATAAGAAATCAAGCGTAACTAACTTCCGGTGAGACCGAAATAATAGAAAAAGGACATTTCGATTATTTCAACAATGCTCGATGTTCATTACGATTTGCTCCTTAAAACAAATCAAAATCTTCCATAGTTCTGGGTGCATGACCGTCCTCGATGTGTTAAGAGCAGCGGCACTACAATCTAATTTCCAAATCCTTATAATGTGCTTATCATAATGGAAAAAATATAAAAAAAAATTTAGGGCAAAATGTTTTTGAGAGAGAGGTGGTAGATACAAAAAAAATATATTCCAAAAAGTACAACAAGGATAATTAATGATTTTTGTGCGCTTATCTCCTCCGCCTCGGCTATGGTAAAAGTAGTTACTTTTTGTGAGTTCGTATTGTGTCATTATCTTTTTACTTTCAAGCTAAATGAGTACAAAAGCAAAGCCAAGAAATTAAACAAAGGTAACAAAGGAATGGATTCAAAAGTAAATGGAAGGAGGCTCAAGGATATGAAAACAACGTCTGATGGTTTGTTTTCGTTCAACTTTTTATATAAAAATATTGTTACAAATGTAGTTGGAATGTATTTAAATCAGACTGTTTTGATTTAATTTTTAAATTAAAGATATCTGTATTCTATCTGAAATTAAAAAATTAAATAAGTATTTACATACATAAGTTTATACATAAGTATAATAGAATGTATAAAAGAAGGCAAGGTTTAAATGCGTGTATTATTGTGGTCAAGTACATTTCATCCACAAGTCGAACTAATCACTTCAAATATATTATATATCCATATTATATCCAAATTCATGGAAACTATGAAAACTATTACTCTTCCTCGAATGTCATATCCTCTCAACATCGTAGAAACCCAGTTCGATACTATTAGTTGTAAAATTTTTATTCTATATATTGTGGGACTTTGATGCTCGTTTTCCTTTAAGCCAATTTCGTATCTGTAATGAATATTTCCAGATGATGTTAAATATATTCGTTATATACTCTTTAAAATACTACCTTCGTTGATTCTGCCTGATTACACAAACGATATTTAACATAAAATACTCCCGTGTTGTGTAAGAATATAATTGATTTTTATTCACGGTCATATAAGAGTTGTTGTTGATATAGAGTACTTTCCGCTTTCTTAAATATTTCATTTGATGTGTTCCATACCTGAAACGATTTAGGTTTGTTCAATAATTTTGCTTTTTCCTTTCTTTTTATTCCTTTAACTCGGAATTTTTACAAGATGTATACTGAAGCTTGTAAACTGGTTAAGAAGTCTAAACGACACAGTCTATGCATTTCAGACGCCATTAACTATATAATTTGAATGAGTTGTTCAATAGAGAAAAGATATATAGAATAGATAAAGTGCAAAGAAAAAATATGATAGAATTGAAGAATGAAATGAGGAAAGGATTTAGTAAGAAAGTTACACTGGTTCTACACTAGTCAGACTTGGGAAAGATTTTTAATAAAATCTCACTTTTTCATTAATACTTACGAATTGTTTTTTCCCATAAAAATTGGCGCCTTTACATTTGAATTTAAAACTCTTGGCAAAGTTCGGTCAGTGTAGACACCAAGTTAAGGAAGAGTTAGATAGCAAACTAAGAATAAACGGTTTAATAAGAAGAGAAGGGATATAGAATAGAAAAAAGGATTTACTGAAAGAAGTGGAAAAATTAATAAGTGAGAAAGGAATGTTAAGTTATGATATAAAACGAAATCATTTAATTAGTCTCTTTAGATTGAAATAATTTTGCTTTAAGCTCCTATAGATTAAGATTTCATACAATGCTTATACTATATATTCTAGAAAAATATTGGTAAGTACACTACAATAAAACGATAAGTCTTTGAAGGGTGCCTTGCTAACGCTGTGGTATGGCTTTATGAGTCACTCACACCTGTATACTTTGATTAGATATAAGTATCTGAGCAATGATTGTATAAAAACCGAAGGGTATTGCTATTATGTATAAGGATTCGAGAGTTTAAAAATCTAGCTATTTCTTATTTATTTTATTTTATTTATATTTTATTACCCCCCAGTCTATTTGAGATAACAGAATCTCTTTTCCTGTTCCCTCCTGAAAGGGAACAAGAACTTTTAGTCTATATATCTACATAATTTTTTTCTAGATTTAGGAAAAGTATGTAAGGATGAGGGCTCAATCCTCATGTTAAGAAGTTTTTAACGAAAGAAATTTTGATTTTTATTAGAAAATTTGAATATCATCTGTTCGGCGACGAAAACAGTTCTGAAATCAGTCCATTAGGTCGCACCTTATTTCTTTCTATTCTTCTCCAAACGATATACTCTTACTCAAAAGATATGATTACCTGATTTTGATATATATTCAAGTTATGGAAATTGAAATTAATAAATATTAAAGAAATTTTTTTAGAACCATCACGTTCTGCAAAGGTCCGTAGTTGATGTGCAGCATTTAAGTGGACTTTGGATATTCCTTGTTTCATATTCATGAAAAAGTTTTTATACTGTTTTTCTCGAAAACGTTTAGACCACATTTATATCTCCAGTGGAGGATACACAAAACTCTGCTATTAAAAGCGAAGGCTATTCTAAATAAATGAATTCACACAGTAAAGTTAATATAAAACTAATTTCTGGAGCTCATAGTGTCCATTCTTGCCTGCATATGACTATTTTTTATTTGATCCTGTCTATAAAGATTAGATATTTTTTGTGTGTGTAGAGTGCTTGGGTTGGGGCGATGTAACTATTTGTAATATAATCTTGTGCAATCATTATAATGCGGCAATAAATCAGGATTATGCGAATGTGGCAGGATGCGTGTGATTTTCTAACTTATCCTGCTTTTTCCATTTCTATTTAGGAGTTTTTTTTTTCATTTCTGGTATCGAATCCCAGGAAAAATTTCCCAAATGTAAATGAAAAGTGTTGACTGCGTGTGAGCTGGCATTAAATACGCGCCTTTATCTATTCACTGTTGTTGTTGTTTTTGTCTTTCTGGTAGTGCAAGTATTTCACGCACTGAGTGTGGAAGTATCTTTTTTTTTGGTATCTCCGGTAAGGAACAGGACGCGCGCTTAAGAAAATGTGTGTTGTTTTTCATGATTTATGGTTTCGAAATTTGAATAATTTGTGATTAAAAATATTTTGCATATTAAATTAGTTCTGATTTTTTTCACTGTTTCGTTTTTTTTGTGTTTTTTGGTTTCTCTGTACTCGTTCTTTATATTACATTACCTTTCTTGTTTCAATTATTTTTGCCTGCTTTTTTCTTTAGTATTTTTATATGAACTGTGAAAAGCATTTCCGTTATTCCTTGTTATCCTTTGGCTTTTAATTTCCTTTCTATGGCATATCTTTGCTGCAAGTTGCTTTCAGCAATTTATCATTTCGCCTTTGTGTTGCTTATCTAAAATGAAATCATTGTCGTTCCATTTCTACATTCGAATTACTTTAAAGCATTTTTTCTCTAACCCTCCTCCCTCCACGAAATCCGCTACGTTTCTTTTTTTGTAGATTGTTTGCGTTTTTTCTTAGATTTTTAATTACTTTTAACAGAGGTAAGGAGTAACTTTTGTCTTAAGTTTCATTAGGGAAACTAGAAAGTACTAGAAAGCATGTATTAAAAATAAATATAATTCTTATATTTTAAACGAAAGTTTCTTATCACGAATCATTAAAGTTTGGAATGCCTCACATTCTATTTTTTAAAAAGTTTCAAGCTTCCGTAGAGAAAAGCAGAGAACCCATAGACGCGAATTTCTCCTTATACCCAGATTCAGACTTTTTTGAAAGCAATGGGTATGAGTTGAAATATTAAAAAAAAAAAAAGAATATATTCTCAACAGGAATGATTAATCAAGAACCATTAAAGCTCAGATAAATTAACTTCCCATATCTCAAAAAGTTTGGCACTACCGCTGGGAAAAACAACGGGCCCATACATGATATTCATAGACACTGTCGTAAATTTAAACTATACTTCTAGAGCAGTGAGTATGAGTGAAAATATCACAAAAGCATATAATTCTTATATTATTCTTATAGTTGTAATAATCTTTGACCATTAAAGCATTGACCACTTGACTTTTTATCATAACATGCTTGACACTACTGATAGGGAAAATACCGGATCCATAGGATAAGTGTTATAACTAGCAAATGGTATTAGTAAGTAGCTAAAATAGTTTTATTTTGATATTTTATTCTGAGTAGTTTTTTAGTATTGTAGTTAGTTTTTAGTCTTAGTGAAACTTGGATAAATCACACAACATTACGTTAAGTTAAAGCAAAGTAGCAGACTTGCACACAAAAGTCCACTTTAGCACAAGTAATGACCTGTTGTGATTAGAACCATAGTTGATCTATAAGAAATTTTTCTCAGATTTTAACTAAACAGCTAGAGAAGTGAGTATGAGTATGAGAATAATGAACTATCAAAATTTTGAATGGTGAGAAAAGTAATGGACCTATAGGTTAAGTTACGAAGGTTGAAGAGACGGCTTTGTGCAGTATATATACTACACTTCAGCACAAATAATGGCACATTGTGATATGATGCATAGGTGATTCACGTAGAATCTGTTGCAAATTGCAACTATACTGTTAAATAGTTTATGATTCTTATAACTTCAATAAAAGTTGATAATTATGTTCCTATATTCTAAGAAGCTTAAAGTGCTGCTGAGAAGTTACGTTACGTTACACTAAACTTAACTTGAATACAAATCATAGCCCATTGTGATAGGACCCATAGAGGAACTACATATAATATACATAGGTGTTACAATAGTAAGTTAAAATATGGAAATAGTGTATTATTCATATACTTTTAACAAAACTTGATAATTATAAACCATTAAAGTTTGTTCAATTTGACTTGACTCTACAGCTGGTAAAAGTAACGAAGCCATAGATTAGTATAGGTGAGGTTGGAGTGCGATTTGTACACCAATGAGTGTTAGGGTCCTAGGTAATCGATGCAGAATTTGTTAGAGGTTTAAACTATACTGATAGAGCAATGTGTAGGAGTTTCATAAAGTTATCGATATAAATTTTTTGATGTCATTGTCATTTACCTTTTAATTGACTATTATCTAAAAATAAATGAAAGAACACATGTGTCTACATATCTCATAACACAATCGTCAATTAATTAATTGTGAATTTTTTAAAAAATATTCATAATTTCAGTAAAATTTTCTTTTTGGTTTTATAAAAATTTATTGCGTATCTAACACGTTCAAGACACCTCTCAGGGTTACTGCTGCCAATATTTCGTGCCACATGTTCCTTTTACGATTATAATTTAAACGTTGCAGAAAAAGATTTGCTACCGAATTACGCTGTCATGTCGCCAGAAAAGCGAATACCAACAACTGTAATTGCAGCCGCGATAAATCTTGTCAATATAATTATTTTCTGAGCTACAAATTATTATGCGCCAAGCAAACGTTAGCCGCAATGCAATCTTTGCGGGCTATGAGATATGAGTTTTCATCATAAACAAGTATTTTATTAGCTGCAATTGAGGAGATTGTGACACATTCTGAATATGCAAATGTACTCGCATATGCTCATAATTGGTCTTACATAGTCATATATGCTCCATTCATACTAATTAATTAATTCAAAATATAATTTATACTGAATTTTTAGTGTAAATTTGTCACTGGCTCAACTGTGCAATTATCAATTTTAATTCAAATTGTAATTAATTTTATTTAAATTTAGTTTTTTTCGTGAATTATGTAGTTCTTCTAGGATTTTCATAATTAGCACAAAATATTTTCAAAGTCATTAATTAGTAAGTGATATTAATGTTGTCTATTAAGTGCTGCTTGCTAGCACACAAGTGCAGCAATTAGTCATAGCTCAATTTCGCAGTCCGTATTCTATGACCGACTAAAATATGGTACATATCATTTAAACCACAAGTACGACCGGTGAGAAAACATAAATATTCCTTCTGTCAAGTTTCAGTTAATTATTATGCTATATAAATAATTTAGATTTGAAATCCTGTGATTGCTTCATCTCGATCAAAATTGAATTATTCTAATCAAAAAACGATGAAATTGTTTGGATAGACTGAAAAATGTTTAAAATATATTAATTTCAAATATAAGTAAAACAGAGGGACAAAGGAGGTTCATAATGGTGAACAGTATATTAGGTTTTGCAATCGATTTATTGTACAGCTCCCATACACAGAGACGATATAGTATAGGTGTTGGACACAGAAGAAAATCGTCATTATAAAGTTAACTAATGAGAAGCAGTACTTAAGGTCACAAGATAGTTGAAAAATCAAAGGCTGTGCTAAGAATGGAGCGAACACAACAAATGTGTTAAAATCTAGTACATATGAGTTCAATAAATTCAGTTAAAATCAGGAATTACTGGGCACCAACATATATCAATTCCAGATAATACATTATAAAATATACAGTCGATTCACAAAGGCATTGATCCGTAGTATATATTTATTAGAAAACGACAGATCGATAAGTTTTAAATATAAAACGATTAAAACGAGTACTGGTTCTCAAGTACTCCAGTTTAAATTTTTTTAGTCTACAAATATTTACCTAATATATATGAAAGTTTATAAGAGTTGAGCAATGTTGGACATTACTTAGTTATAAACAGAAAATATTTACTATAATCACAGTGGTGAACATCAATTGTCCATCTAGAGTTTCAAATTTTATTCTATCGTCTTCTATTCGAAAAGTTTTACAGGTTTAGGCAATGGAAAACATTCTACGATCCGGGTTGAATAAAAATCATGAGGTGCGGATGTCTGAAATTTGCATATAAAAACGTTTAATCTATCAAAAGTCCCTAACAGATACCCGTAAAACATGCTTTTGGATAGGAGTCACAGCGATTTATGCATATGTCTGATTTTTATTCTGCTTGAGATATAACCCTTTAAACAGCTTTGAATGTAAAGATCAATTCACTAACTTTGATACTATGTAGTTCTTATGTATCATTTCTACCGCGACAACATATTTCTGTATCTATAGACCAATCTAATTAAATATAGTATTTCGGTTTAAATATTTCTTTTAAATTAACATATATCTATATAGATCTAGATATAAACTGTATCAGCATATTAATATCCCCATCCCACTAAATAAAATTTTCTATGCAAATGTTGGAGTTCAAGTCACTGTTCTTAGTTGTTTTTATAAGTTTAATCTATGTTAAGATCTATAGTTTCTTTTATAATATTTTCTCTCCAAGAAAACAATTTAGTTTGAGAAATCTCTCTTCACAACATAATCATAACTTACTCATTTAATTGGTCGCTTATAATTCAAATCATACTAGAGAGAATATTGATGTTCTGAAAGTTAATTGGTATTAGCCAATGTTTTTCACAGGTGTCTGCATCCTTTTTAGATCCGTTATACTATAGTTATTCTTCTGGAAAATAACCCTTATAGTCAATATCACTGACAAAAATTTTTGTATCCCAATTGCAAACGGATCAATGCATTTTAATGCACAGCCTGGCTTTATTCCGTACGTAGAATTCTTCAATGTTAAATGCAAATAATTTATTATTTGATAATTTTCTGACCAGAAGTTGTGGTCAAATGGACTTATTGAACAGGTGGTACTAGAACGGAGCCAACAAATGAAATTACAAGGTGCTGAACCTGTTGGCCACTGACCACAGCCCAATTGGTCGTAGCGTTGCGTGTTGCTGCTGCTGATCAGCGTCAGCTTGTTAATTTGTGAGAATTGTTCGAACTCATTGTGCATTTGACTGCGGTTTTTGCTTAAGGATAACCATAATTTCCAAATTGCACTAACAAAGTAAGAAGCAAAAGGATGTACATTTTATAAAATATTTCGATAAATAATTTGTTGCGTTGAAGTTCAATTGATTTGCTTGGTAAGAACAGTATTTGAAAAAAAATTTCTATGTCACTTTGACTGTTGAAATCTAGATATGAGCACAAATGTACCTCGAAGTAATGGGGCACTTAAACGTTGACAGGTATTTTGTTCCTTTGGATGCACACAACGGTCTCGTTGAGAACTAATTCATTGGAACTGTCATTTTTCGACAGTGAAGAGAAAGTTTTACTCATTACCTTCGCTATCTTTTCTAGCGTGAATATCAATTGTGGTTACAAACACGCACGAAGAAAGCTGTTCCAGATACTTTTCAATTGATAAGAAATATATTTTTTTTTAATACATACAATATTTCGAAATGCATCCACAATTTTAATTCATTCTACCAATGTATATACAATGTGTAGCAATGTTAACTGTTAGACCCTCGTCTCTTACATTCAACCGGTGTAACCGCAATGGAAATTTGTTTTGTACAAAATGCTGTAATGCAGCACAGAATGTAAGTACTCGCATGTTGAGTACGGCCTGATAACACTGTAGGCTAATAATTTAACTTTAAATCCAATTGCCAACGAATTATAAAGCATTTGCATTGTCAGCAATTTGTGACATGTTGACAGGTGATTTTTCTGACAATTTAACTCGTTCAATGCAAATCAGTTCGAAATTACCACAGTGCGTCGTAATCGCAAGGAACTGCTCCGTTGCGTCGTACTGGCGTGCAGTAAATTGCTTTCAAGTGGGTAAATAATAAAATTGATTTGTTGTAATTATTGTAGTTATTTCAAAATGATATTGTATATTAAAATTACATTTAAGCAAAATCAAATTAAAAACAATTTCTGTAATTATAACTGCGGAATCGTGTTTATTTTATTAAAAATCAGTTCCATTGTACGAGGATTTACTATATCACTTGGATAGGAGAATAAATCTGTAATTTATATATGAGATATAATAGGCTTGGAGTACATATGGATAAATAAAACTGATTATAGTTCAAATTTAAAGCTATGAATAGTACAATATATCATTTACAATTAAACAACATTCATCAAATAATTTTTATTGACTATAGTTCCGTTTTCTTTCAGCATTTATGTATCACTGATGTATGTATAAAAATTATTAGACTTTAAACTTCTATTAATTATAATAAAAACCCCATAAAAATGTGTTTAATGAAACAATTGTGAAGTGAACATCTTGAGTTGTAATAAAGCCAATCTGTTTAGTCGATGACTGCCATATTTCCAAGAGTACTGAGATCGTGTCTAACTTTAGCTTATTGCCTTCTTCAGATTCCTTTTAAGGTTCTTCTTTACGTAGAAAAATAAGCTAAACCACTTTATAAAGATTGCCACTGTGCTTATTGGCGGGTGGGATGACCACTCTAGAGGTCTCCACGGCTCAATGAATGATTTCAAGATCCATCATAATTCAGCTGAAAGGAAGCCCTAATTCAGCTAAAAGAATCAAGATGCTTAAATACTTTGATATTTAATTTTATTGTTCATGCGAGATGAACCCTTCAGAAAACCTCTCTATCCTAAGCCATATCAATCTCAAAAAAGTAACTTAACAGTGAGGTTCATGTATCAAATGCATGTTATAATATAATGTATATGGCTTAAATAGAAAAATATCGTTTATTTCAGCACAAAGTTTTCGTGACAGTAAAGGTTATTACTTTCCTAATTCATTGACTTATGCCAAAGTTAAACTTAAGAATAGAAAGTGAATATCTGATTATTAATGAATAAAATAAAATGTCTTTGCTGATAAAAAGATTTAACTTGGATAATATAGATCTTGAATTATATACTTAGGAAAACATTTCCACATTAGAAAGTATTATAGGCTTATATATACTGCTTTGCATTGAAGGTTTGCGCCATATTTCAAAATAACAATTAAGATGATATCAAATGTATTATCAGAATATATCCAAGGATCAGTAAGTAAGTAAGAAATGGTGTTTTTTAATTAAATAACATAGTCTATCTTTACTTTGTGTAGACATATTATGATATTTATGTAGGTTTGGGTTCCATTGAGTGGTTGTGCTGATATGTTGAGTGCTTTTGCGCCATTTAGGTACCGACATGCTAATTTTGCACACCAAGTCACATCATAACACAAACAGACAAACAAACAAATAGGAAAAGAAATTTATTACAGATAGGCAAGTACATGTGCAGCATATACATAGACTGTGAAATGCAAATGGCCAGTACTACAAAGCGCCATTGCCGCCGAGGTTTGGCTTACAACGTACCAAGAGCAAACAACACAATGAACGGAAATGCATTAAAAGTGGTGGTAAAGTGCACTCAACGGCACACGAAACTCGCAAACGCACATAAAGGCTAAAAGCGGTCACTTCGACCGCAAAAGTGGAAGGAAAAGCAGTCGTCATCACGAGAAATGCACTGGGTACCTTTGTGAAATTTTTTACGAGTATATCTCCACTGTGTGTTGGTGTGAAACTTGTGCTTTTTATGTGCCATGAATTCGGTTTTTCCATTTGCCAACTAACATGACAGAGTATGAGTGGAGTTGTGGATGGACTTAAGTACACATATGCACCAGGCGCATATACACATTGGCATTTGTTTGCGGTTAGGCACACCGAACAGCCTACCAACTGCCAATGACATTTTCCAGGTAAAATGGAAATGCAAAATTTCGCCAAAAGGCTCTTGAGAAGATGCAAAAGATGATGCTGGCAACATTACTTTGCATGTGCATCTATGGTTAGCGTTGTTGCAACCTCAACCTCAACAGCACAAGCAGCAGCAGCAGCAGTTGTTGTTCATGACAATAAGTGCCTTAAATTCTGTCCGGTTTTGATTAAAAAAAGTCTCTTACTATTTTTTCTAAGTACTTATATTGCCTGGGTGCTATACTACCCTCTCTTTTTTCTTTCCTCATTGTTTTTTAGTATTGTGTGAACCGCAAACAGGGCGCAAACTATGTAGTCCTACTTTGCAGGCGGCGGGTTATTATAGGGTGTTTAATATCGTGTTTGCTTGCGACGTTCTTGTCAATTTATGTACTCTCCAAACATACCTTTTGTGCTGTCGTTGAGTTCCTAATAGTTTGCGTTCAGGCATTTTTTCTAAACTCTATACCATTTTTGTTAATTTGAAAGTGGCCCCAGGGCGGCACATTAGCTCGTTGCGCCACTAAATTAACGAAGTGTAGCTAGGTATCGTATGGGTTTTGCATATTCATGCGTGTATGTTGAGGACACAATAGTCTCTTCGCTGGTTGTTGCCTTTGGTGCTGTTGTAATGCACTTTGTCTATAATGACTTTGTGGGCCAGCGCCAAGGAAGATTTTCGCTGATGCAGTTTGTTTGTTGCTCGCCTATTAAACGACGACAAATTACATCAAAGACAGTGTGTTGATAAGAATTTTATAATTTTAATTTATTGTATCTGAAGTTAATAGGTGGCAAAATTTTAAAATTGATAGCAAATTTTTCACAACACATAATCTTGACTATTTATCGAAAGCAGTTAGATGTGCAAATTATGTAGTGCAAAAGTTAATAACTTTAAGTTTATTACAGCAATTAAGTTAATTTAATGCAGTGAAGTATAGCTTACCTGCATCCAGTGTATGTTAAGTACCGGATATCTAGTGATATATGGTTTAGGTGTTGGTTTTTCAAATAATTGGATATGAATATAAAGTATTAGATAGATAAATATTGTAGACTTTCACAATACATGGTTCTGTTAACTTTCTTATATTTATTTTTATTAATAAAATTTCACTATTATAATTATAAACACAAAAAAATATTAATTATCCATATTCACAATGAACAGAATACATTAAAGTACACGGCAATAACTTACCCAATATACTACTTAGATAAAGTGCTGCAAATCTAGGCCAGAATCTGTTATGTGGATTGGATAGGCATATGCTAACGTATGGACAAGTATGATAAAGAGGATATACACAGTATGTGACATTAGAGGAGTTAAAGAGGTGTGCAACAATCTTAATGTTACCCCAAGGTAACATATTAAATTCTGTAATTGCTATTAAAATGCCGTGAAAATCAATTAAAAGGACTCTATTATTCTCTTATTGTACATTGGGAGCCAAGAAAACTTCTATATAATATAGAAGCACTGTCGTTTTTCCTAGCTCGTGTATTGATAATATCTATTACATCCATGAAGTCTCTTTTATATTAGAATATGTCTCTTTGTGTAATGAAAGAGGTACCATGCGAGTGCTTGTCGGCTTTGTCTACACTCTAACTGATTTGGTATTGTAATGCTTTGAAGCATTAATATAGTGGGTGATATAAAAAGTACCTACCGTTTTTTGGTATATTAATGAATAAAAATTTTTTTGTTGAAAATTAATTTCAGTAAAGTTTACATTGACTTTTATCATTTGAAATGATTTATTATTATTCGGTTCCAACGGTTTTGAAATTTTTATGGTTTATAGACGAAAAACTTGGAATAGTTATATTCGATCGGCCAATTTTTTACCGTTAGGAGAGTTTTGCAGAGACTTGAACAAACGGTAGTCAAATGAATATTATATGTCAAATATTTCTAATATTTTATATAAACACTCATATAATTTTGAGTATGTTTGATCTTTGGTTCTATTAAGCCCTTACAGTTTTTTTACTTGCTTAGCTATTACTTGACTTTCAGATATTGAAGACATCAATCTGAATCACATATTGCTAAAAATGTCCTTATCGAACTAGATTTGTGTTTTCATTACTTAGACATGGCTACTTGTGTTATCCACAAAATTAATGAAAATGTGTACTTCATTTAGAACTTTCCACAAATTTCGGGCAATACGAGTTACCAGTAAGGTCCATACACTTACATGTTAAGTCTTTTGCATGTGACATTAAATTAACTTGCTCGTTGCCAAAATATTTGATGGACAAAAATGCTTACGTCCATTGTACCAAAACGAATCCGTTTCCTTAATACGTTTGTGATTGATAGATGAGTGCGCTTTGTTAAACGTCATGTTGCATTGAAATGCGTGCAATTGTAATATGAAACCTCACAAGCCGTCTATTGAGGTGTTGTTTGACTCCTTTGAAAATTACTGGTGTGTTGACCACAAAATTCATGCACAGCTGGGGTAAGCAATCGAAATCTGCTGGCCAAACTTGCCGGCATTGTTGCCATGAATGCTGTTATTGGTATTGCCTAGTCTTCTTAGTCTTCCTTAGAATGGGAATAATGCCCTTATTCCTTATATGTGCGTCAGTTTATTCATCTTCATTGAATGGCGATGATACTGATGTTGTTGATGTTGCTGATGTTGCTGATGCTGCTGTTGTTGTTGTTCCTGCTGCTGTGGTTATTGCGTATGACATGCGAAAGCAATTCGATATATTGCCTTGAGGCGCCAATATAATTTCGTACAATTTTAATGAGTTATGTGTATTAAGGACGTCAAGGGTGTATTTCGTTGTGGCTTATGTAGGGATGTGCGATTACAGCAGGAACTTTAGGAAAAATCACAAGGATTTTAATTTAAATTCACACAAAACTTTACAAAATATCTTAAATAGTTATTATTTTGAGAATAAAATTTTATTATGATGTTGTATTGGGAATTAACTATTTACCTCAATATAAATATAAAGTGAAAAATGAATATGAGTATATAAATATATTATATCTATATACATAATATCTTCACTCACGTTAACTTTACTTCAACTGTTGTGAATTTATTAAGACAAAGCGTAAATCTTCTTTGTTTTTGCTTGTAAATTGTGTGTGAAACAGAAGAACTTTACTTCTCTTTCACACCACTGTATGGAGATCCTCACAAAGTTAACTATCGAAAGCACTAAATCTTTAATATTTGCTACAGTTAAACATAAATGTTCCTACTGATTTCATTGGCAATAACAATCTCCAGAAAAATATTGCCAACGCAGCCAATATGCAGATCAGCAGTAGAAGATTTGCTTTGGATTTCCTCATATTTGCCTTTCGTAGTGGAGAGTGGCAAGCACGGCAGCTACTTGCTGCCACGAGCAACAGAAGCAGGTAGACCTAAGGACGTCTCCAGCTAAGATTCTGTTAATGATTTTGTACATTGATAAAGCGCAAAGCAAGACGTGCGATCTATTTTGATGTTATTTTGCCAATTGAAGAAGAAAACCAAAAACGAAGAAATATTATTTTTGTATTGAGAAAAACTGCATTGTAACTAAAAACTGGAAGCATTTACCGCAATTGTAATGTCGAAGGTACATGATATAAGATTTTAGATAAATGCAACATTACTTTTTTTCTGGATTTTTTTTTTTCGCTTACATTTGAAGCCTTCAACGAGTTTGTATATTGGCTTTTATGTGATTGCAAAATTTCTTCTCTTCACGTAAAGCTCCAGAACTGGGCGAGTTAGTATTGCTTTCTCAAGCTTGGCTTAGTTTCGAGTATGAAAGGAGTTTGGTATGCGATTTTATTATATCATTAGTTGCAGCAAATTGATAAGCATCGATGAAAAAGTTACACTTTGTTAAAATGCAGCTAAGCGTCGGGATTTGTTGTTACTTTTTTATTCCTCGGTAGCAATCTTGTTAGTTGGTTTTTAATTACTGCGTCCAGATTGTGGCTCTGCGATATCAAGATTGTCCCAGAGTACATCAAAAAGGAGATGCCGCAAATATAAGTCTAAAGTTTTTTATGTTATTCATTAGATTTAATTAAATATTTACTGTTTTTTGCCATATATGGTACAATTAAGATAGTACAATAGGTTGGGAAAAAATGCAGAGACGTTTTATCAATATATGACTCTTAAGCTAAATATTGCAGATCAGGTTAATCCAGTGTGGCACGAGTATGAAAGTATAAATGTTAAAGAATTAATGCCATAATCTGTTAATTTTATGATAAAAAAATCATAATCTTTAATTTATTAAAAATTTTAATCAGAGGTTTAGAAAGAGAGTAGTAAGAATGCAAATTAATCATAAAAAGAATTTTTGCTTTTTTTTTATCAATATTTTTCAAACAATTTAAGATTTCTAATTAAATAGTATTGGTGCTAAATACCGGCGAAAGAGTGCACACCGTGGAGTGGCATCCTAAGACGAAAAAAATTTAAGGGTCGCAGGATTCAAAAAAATAATAAGCTTTTATGTCACCGTGTTTCTAATAAGACTAAAACAGTAAGACATTAACTTGTGGGATATATTGGATCACATAGTAGTGTGTAGTGTGTAATAAACCAGCACTGCCGCAGCAAGTAGATGCATACGTTTATCACTGCTCAATCGGCAAAACGACAGAGTGTATAGGATTTAAACATAATTCAGGCTCAACATCACAATGATCTTTATATACGTACCGGTATATCACATCCATAAATGCCTTCATATGGAATTCCAATAATTTGTTCTGATACTAAATGAAGTTATCAGTTTGGATACGATTTCCTCCTTGGGACAGCGAGGCCTATATATTATCTCTGCTGTTCTTTGGTGCACAGTACTTATTTGTAGAATGCCACTCCAAATCGAATAAAAGTAATGAATACAGTCATTATACACACACGTAACTTTGGGTTTTAACTATAGTCATTACGATACTAACATTAAACCGGTTTACTTCAACAAGTTAAGAGCCGAAGCTGTGAATCTTGACACCCATAGTATAATATGTAACATTCGGTTGGGTGCTGTAACTGATACTTACTTACTACCATTTATACTCCAACTATTAACGGGTGGTGCCTACTGCATTTCAATCGCATTTGACGAGTGGCATCCACAGGAATATTCGAACCCATTTCTTGTACAGTAGAGTGCTAACCTGAGTGTTTTTCATGTGGGTGTCGTTGGTAGATAGGAGAGAATATAGCCAACTGGTAGTGCTAAAGCTAGCAGTGTCTGTGATGGAGTTTCAGTGTCTTTATACAAACGTTACTAATATTTATTTTTGTATTCATTTTCTACATTTTTTCGCTTATATTATGTCTGTACTATATTTGCTTATTTATAATGGGTACATATTATTTGATATTTTTTTTATATAAAATTATTGCTGCAAATAAGAACTCTAGATCAAATGAATTATAAGGAATTATATAGTAATTTTATTTTCACTTATTTTAAAAATTGATAAGTAGTACATAAAAGCAATAGTAACTCATGGTTTTATTAAGAAATTCCGCTTGCATGGTCACTAACCACACTAACTACACTAAATATGTATTATATCTTTATCTCCCTACATATCGCCTAATATAAATGCACGTAATTTAGTTAAAATTTCATTCTTAAGTTCCCAGCAGAATGAAAAATTATATATTTAAGCAAAATAAAGTGCCTTGTGCATATATTTTCTTATGCATTATCTATACTTTCCTGACTGACTCATTTTGTTCACCGCAGTTGATAACATTACTTTGAGTATTTTATGCACTTTTCCCCGCAAAACTAATACTGAGCCACACATAATACTGAGCTGCATACTGCGTACTGTACGGAGGAAGATACTTTATCTGAACGCTGTTGGTATTGTCCTTTGAAAGTTCCATTATGAGTGGCAACTATGGCTAACCTCAGTCATAATTTTGCACATTTTTTTGTGCTAAAGAAGCTGATTATGTTAACATTTCAAGTAAAAGAGACACTTATTTGACTTTTTATTAAAGTATATTTTACATTTTTATTTAGTTTTTTCTAGTGAATGGGAATTTTTATCTCAAATTTATGTCAGAATTTTGCTGATATGAAATTCTATTTTATTTGTGGTATAGATATACTTAGATTATACTGGAAATCTTAGTAAAATAGTTTTATAAAGTTTTTTGAATATACTTACGAGTAATATATACAATTTTTTTTAATATGTTATGTGACATTAACATGTCACAAAAAGGCATAAGGTGCATTCGAAAGAAATATTCTTTCGAAGATCTATATTTCCTTATATATTTGCAACGAGTATCGAATTGGATAGAGAGAATTGGAGTAGTATTGAATGAGTGCTGCCACATAGATATAGCTAAACGCATAATATTTCAGCTGCTTCGCTTGTTGAGTCATGATCTGGCTAGAAAGATTTTTATTTGGTACTCACGGTAAAAGATATCAATATATTCGGTTGAAGGACCAAGAGACCAACTATATGAAGGTCATTCCACCGAATCAAACACCTTTCTAGCGAGCGAAACTACTTAACTTTTAAGCATTTAATCCTACCAAACAGAAGGGACACAGTGCTGTCTACAACAAGCCTCCTCTGCGGTGAAGTGCTTAGAGTATTCCAGAAATAAGGCATGCCTGTCATAAGAGACGACTAAAATCCCGATATCTTTCCGACACTGTTTGAAGTGTATATGGTAGTGAGTGGGATTCACTTGTGACACCTAACCGAAGGTGTATATCTGATGCTACCGGGGTCAATGATTGTAGCTTCGGTTGTCCTATTCCACTGAGGCTTTCAGTGTAGTAGTGGCTGTGGTTAAACCAAAATTTATAGGTGAAGAATGATTGTATTTTACTTCAATCGGCGTGGAGCAGCGTATTCACACCGGGTGCTGTGAGCCAAAGTTCAGCAGAGGTATTGGGAGTCCTCGCACCTTACTATGGGGTAAGTTATGCCAAACATAAAACTTAAATTGGTGCCGGCGGAAATCCCGTGAAATTTCTAATGTTGCGTTTTTCGGCGCATTATTTTGAGACATGTGTCTTCAAGGCAGATAACCATGTTAAACGACTCTCGAATCCGTCGCCAGCAAGCCAGTGATCTGAGTGGCAGGAGAAGGATATTGTATGCAACCAATGACAACTTATGTCTGCAATGGTCAACTAAGTAAGCAGTAAGTGTGTGAAATATTACTTATACATTGTTAGATTCAAGTCAAATGTATAAAATTTATTTTATTCAACTGTAACACATTAGAATTTTATCACAAAATCGAATTTAATTACTTGATATATTCTTTTGTTATTATGCTTATCTCAAAGCCTGTGAAAATCGCTTCATTCATCGCTTAAAACCAAATCACAAAAACAAAAAAGTAATTATTTTGTTTCTCATCACCAGAAATACTTGTACGCTTTTGTTCTTACCTTTCTAAGCCACCAATTAAAAACTCTTCCATTTTTATATCGTGGCGCTGCCCACTTTTCTTGTACCTGGTAATTGCCTTCAAAGTGCCTTCAATGATAAACGCGCACTTAATCAGCGCTTAGCGTAATTTAAGCCACGAAGCTAAGCTACCTGCGGACTACTACTCGGACTACTACTACGTAAAGCAACCACGGCGCATTCGCCATTTCATTCATACGTACAATTTTGAGGTGAACGTAACGTAATGTAAGCGCAACGTAAGCCAACGTACGAGTATCGTATCGTGTCGTATCGCAGCTTATCGTTGCTACTCATTTAATTTCAACAATTGCTGGCTCAATTGCATTCAGCTTAGTGGCCAATTATTTATGACATGAATTTACAAATCCATTTCGCAATTTTGCTCCGTTTCTTCTCCACAACTGCGGTATCATTTGACTTGTCCGTAATCGTAACGTGGCAAATTGTAATTGTAGTGGTTGGCTGGATGATGCAGTGGTGGCAGGGTATAGCCAGTAGCTACATGGTTTAATATTGGATGAGCTGCTGTCCACCTTTCGAGTTTTTAATTTTATGCTTTCAGCTGCGCAATTTTGGCGTACCTTTGCTGGCAGCTTTATTAGCAGTTGCTGTTGCTGTTGCAGTTGCAGTTGCAGTGCAGTTGAAGTGGAAGTGGAAGTGCAGTTGTAAGCTGCAATTCAGATAATTTCTTTTTTCCTCTCCCCCAAATGGTTTAATTACTCTACTGCATCTTAGGGGTTGTTCAGTGTGTTCAGTGTGAGATACAAACGCTAACATAAAATATTTAAATTACTTACTTTAGCTTATCAAACTTGCAAGATATTTGATACTGAGCATATATCAAATACTTAAGTTCCATGCTCAGGTGATTGCCGCGATTCGAGGAGCACGTAATTCAGCCAATTACACAGATATTTTCACTACTTAAAATTGGTAGCCCTGCAGGTAAATGTAATTAGGCTTCTGGTAAAAATGTGTGCTATCCGCAGCAGAAAAATATATTTTATGTAGAAAAGCTGCAAGCCACAAATTTCAATAATAACTACCTTGGCGCTGAGCGCTGTGGTAGCTGCACAAATTACAATGGACTGAGGAAAAAAAGCAATGCAACTATGGGACACAAAAGTGGAAATTGAGTTAAAAAACGTTTAGCGGAGTTTGAAAAATGGCTGCTATAATATTGCTGCCAACATTTAATATGCGCATTGCTACTAATTCATTAACCAACAATTAAAGTTGTTAAGCGATGTGCAATGTAAAATATTGCCAACACTTATCTATTGCCGTCGGTGGAGAAGTGGTTACGATACCATTTCTGCTCGTTATATTTTCATTATACCTAGGTACTACTGTAATACATACTGGACTATATTCTACATTTCTTATTTTAAACAAAAAGCTAACTCGCTTAGTTTTTATTATCTTTAATTTCAAGTCATTCTCTTACTAAGTAATTGAGGTATTATAAAGATTGTTTTCCAGAAGAGTATAAAATGAACTACTGAAAGCATATATATTAAATGAATTTTCCACAAAGGGTAAGATATTGGAAGCGACGCAAACATAACCCCCACGTAATAACAATTGAAACTCAGTATACTCGCCCCGGTGACCATTTGGCTTTCTTCCGTGATAAGTGTTTGGCCACAACATATCTACTTTTCTTCCATAGCTAGAGGTTTTTACGCGCCATCTTTATTCTTCTTATTTGGCTTATCCTTCTTCTTATTTAGATGGCAACCATAGCTTTTTGTTTCCATTCAAATAACACCTTATATACAATATTCTCGACTCGGAGACTATTTAGAGTCATTCTACGAATGGTGTTGGGGGTATGATATATACACTTGCCTTCTCTCACTACACCGTTGGATGTGAGAAAACAGCATAAGTATTTATCACTTCTGGACGACATTTGAATATCATAAAAATATAGTATATAGAATATTCATATCTCTGTGACGATTTAGCGTTCTTCGGCGAGTGGCGAAGAACTCCACTAACGAAGAAGTACTAATGGTATCCTAGTCTTGTCTAAATAACAAATATTAATGTATTACATAAATTGTATTCGCTTTGGGGATGATAATACGTTCTTCTGTGTGTGATAATTCTGGCATTAAAATATACTTGCTATTCAGTATTCTATTAGTCTCAAGAAAACAGCATAAGCTGCAGCAAAGCTTTTCCGTAAATCCTATACTAATATACAATATTGATAACCATTTGACATTCTTTAGCGAGTAGGGTCTGGAATAGAATATAGTTACTTGCCTTCCTCCGCTATACCATTGGAAGCAAAGTTAGAAGCATAGGCGGCACCCTGGCATCATCAGAATGACGTATGTTAATATATAATATAAAATATATTCATCTAAGAGACCATATGCTGTCCTTCTGTAAGTCAGGTTTGTGGCATCACTGTATACTTGCTTTTCGGTAAGTCACTGTGTAAAAAGAAACTACGACAGCTGCACCATAATCACCAGAAAAGCATATGTATGTTATATTGGTATGGGGTCTAAAATATACTCGTTCGTGGCGTGATGTATACACTTACCTCCCATAGCTACGCTACTGGTTGCGTGGGGGCTATATAGTATAAACGGTCGATGGCACAACCAGAGTGGTAAAACTATGTAAAGTTTATAAAAATTATTTACAGGTACAGTAGTGAAACGGCGCGATTTATTTTTTATAATGATTTTTAGTTTATGCAGCAGAACTACTACTAATTTATTAGCTGAGTTTTAGAGAAAACTTCTTATATAGAAGGAAGAGCGATTAAGGAAACACTATAGTCGGAAACAGAATGCGATCTATGCAGTATATATTTCTTTATAAATGACAAAAATAAAAATTGTACATTCTGCTGGGCAGTTCACTTATTGTCGATGGTATACTTCGAGCAGGGTCGAGTATAGAGTCTAATTTAAGGAAAGATTTTCGAAAACTGACTTCAAGTTCATATGAATAAATTATCTTTTAAATTATTGCTTCGGTATAAATGGAAGTTTTAAATACCGCCTCGCCATGCAATGAGTGAAAAATCATTTTAGTAATTAGGGGTAAGAGTTGAGATAAACACTCTTAGTAGTTAGAAGTCTCGGTTTCTCTAAGCCATAGTTTTATTTTATTCCGCATTGCTTAATTTTTATTGATTACTGACTGGATGAATTCATTGCATTATTAGTATTGGTCATAATCTATAAATCCAAGTCAATGTGCTAACATAACATAAAACGAGCTTTAGATATTGAATACTTGTTTAGTATCATTTAATTTTATTTCTATATTTTCCGCCGATGAAATGCAGTAGTGAAGTATTTAAGGAATGTGGCTTACCTTTTAATTAATTTTCTAGAAATTTAATTTTATTTCATTTTTGATTTCTAAGCTTACATTCTACAAGATGACGTGTTTATTTCTGTACTATAAATCAGTGAAATTATCTTTTCAGATACTTCGCTTCTGAGATATTAATAACAAGCATTAGTGCTGCTTCTCACAAAAGCCAATAATTTATCTGCTCTGCATAGTTGAGGATCTCGAAATGTGTAATTAATGCGCTTATGAATAAATAAGAAATTAGGCTACCAGTCGCATTTTCCAGAGCACTGCTAAGCCAAGTTTAAAGAACTATTAAATTTTCAATTAAGTTGGCATATTGAATTGCTTAATGCTAACAAGAATTTGTAGCAATCGCAATTAAAATAAACATTAGCAAATCACGCACACTTGTTAATTAATAAAAGTTTCATGCAATGTCATAAATAAGCCACTTTTAATGCAACTCATAACAAATGAATTTAATTCAACAACGTAGATACTCGTACCTATCTGCACTGGTTACGGCTACTGTGTATCTCCAAGCGATACACAGATTCAGATACTTCGATAGAGCAGAGACTTTGATATGTGAAAAAACTTGGTTGCTTGGTCTTGGCAACTGCTTCGCTTGCATTTGCAGTAAGTCATTTGCGGTTGGTTGCATTTGTAATAAGGACATATGCCTATGCCATAACCTGAAAAATAACTCTCGTATGCTGAGTCCTGTTAGCCAAAATTATTTCAGCATTTCTTGTTGTAAATTTTGAATTGTTGCATTTATACAAGCAACTCAGACCCCATAAAGTGTTGAGTGACAAACTATGTTTTACTTTAGAATTTTTGTTACGGATATGCTCCGTAATGCATACGCTTGCATTACGTTCGTACGAGTATGTCAGATCTACACAGTTGCATCCAAACAGATATTCAAGTATTTCAATGTTGCATTTCCGTCGGAAGTTGGTGTAAGGAAGTGGTGGTAAGTTGCACTTACAGAAAGAGTCATTTTAAGAATTTCAGTTGAATTAAGGTTTCAAGAATTCAAAATATAAGAACTCAAAATTTACAGGTTCGGATTGGAAAATGGTATCCATGAATATGTTAGATAGTACTAACGGGGTGCATGGAAGCAGCGAACAAGTGATAAAGATTATTACAAATTATTATCTTTATCCAACATTTTGATTAGCAGAACGCAAATACCAAATCTTAACCTCATTTAGAAGTGTCTTGGACTTCCTAATGTGACTTGCTATTTATTATCATGGCCACCTCTGCTCTAAATATGTGTTTCGTTTATTTAAATCAGTGGTTTGTTACTTATCACGTTCTCCTCGGCTCGAGGTATGTGTTTTGCTTATTTTAATCAATGGATTTTGTTGTCTGCTACGATGCACGACTGATCGATTTCATCATATACGGTTTTCTGTTATCACATTAATTTGTCTTTCAAAAGCTTTTACTGAAGATATGTGCTTTAGAGATTCCATATTAAAACTATATCAGAAAGAAGTGGCTCCTTAAGGATAAAAGATCCTTGATTCAGCAACTATGTCTTTAAACCATTATATATACGTTTAGATTATATTTTAAATTGCTTTATTTATGATGTCGATGATCCTAAGTATATTAAAGACTTAACTATCTTGAATATGTCGTTTCTTGTTTTCTACTCCGTGTGTAATGAATATGGATTATTTTACATTTATATCTGACATTTATATCTTTCTGGTAGTCCATCTAACGTCCCATTTGTGCAGTTGGTATTACCCTTTTAGGTGCTATGGTACAGATTGAATATGGCTGTACATAACCTTATGATTTTACCGCATAGAATGTAGGAAGAAAGCCTTACATTTTTGAATCTAATGCACTATATTTATTAATTCTAAAGCCTAAAGCCTTTACTTGCTAAAATGGAAAGTGTTTACAAAATACGAGATATGTTTTGTAAATACATATAGGCAAATCGAAGGCTTTTTTAATTAAACTATTTAGTATAGTATCATTTGCACTAAATGTTTATTGTATGTCAAAATAATGCTATTATACTTTGGTAAATGTTGGTACTCAGTCAATGTATCTGTGTTATAGGAAAATAATGATCATCACTTCATAGGACTTCAGTAGAATTAATTAGAATTTGATGCCAAAAAAGCAAACATCGTTCTCAACCTAAACAAAAAGAATATAAAGTCACTCTCTGGTGCACTGACAGGCCATGGCTTCTGCAATAAACACCTTTACCTACACAAAATAGGTGTATCCGACACAAATAATTGCAGATTCTGCTGTAACGAAGAGTTTGTGAAACATCTGATCTCTAACTGTGATGTAGAAAGCCACATAAGAGACAAAATTTTAGGTGTATACCAACTAGAAGATGAAGACCTTTAAAAACTTCCTCCGATGGAGCCGGTTCGATTCCTCGAGATGCTAAGTGTCTAAATACAAAGCGGTGCACAATAGATCAAGTTGATCGCAGTGCATAAAGGCACTTATAATGGTATGATCTATATACTGTTAAAAGTCTTTATATTTGTGTTTTACTGCTATAAGCACAAATCTTCCTCAGTTGAACTCCTTTATTAATAACAAATATTTTTATATTTTTTAATCAACTGAATCAATGTGAGTGGTAAAATCAGTCAAACCTGATGTCATTCACATCAGAAGTGAATCGCTCCTGTATAAATCATAAATGTAGTTCAAAATCATACCTATTTCAATAAGTTGAAAAGGATGCAACACATCTCTAGGAGAATTTTAACAATTGCTGTCATTTCTATATTTTACTATTGCTCCGTCGTATGCACAGTTGGTTCATCAAAACTCCTCCATAACTCCTCTCCTGTTAATTCGTATCAAATTCGAATGCTCTGTGGGTATATGAGAAGTGAATAGCATCTTGCATTATCAAACAGTCAAATAGCAAACCAGCCAAGCAAGCAAGCAACCAACTAACCAACCAACCAACGAGGCACTCACTCCCACTCCCACTGCGAACGAAATTCAGTGAAGCAATTTCTATGAAATTTATTTCGTATGAAGATTTATCGCGATTTTAGACAGCGCTGGCGACACCTGCCAACGCCTACGAATGTAATTTATGGCTTTGAAGTAATAGTCTGTGATATCTGTCGCACAATTTGAATTTTGTGTGCAAAGTGCAAGTCTTCTCTCCATGCTTATTTCTTTAATGTTACAATTTTTTCCCAGCTCTTCTTAACACTTTTTATGTATTTTGTATGAAGACGAAAATGAAATAAAAAGATATTTTTACAAAAACTTATTCATTTGCAGCATTTTCAGCATTTCCAGCATCACATTAGGTAAGCAGAGGAGCAGCAGCAGCCAAGCGAGGAGGACACTGCCAGTGTGGCAAACAAATAAGCTTCAACTGCATTGGGAAGGAGTTGTACCGGCGCTTGCGGTGCTATGGAATTCTGGAGTTGAGGAGCTGAGGAGTTGTGGAGCAGCAGTGCTACATTTTCGGTAGGTGGTGCTTTTAATATTAACATGCGATATAGTCCAAGTCCGACATAAGTAACTTGTGTCACTTTTGCTGACAGAATTATTCGAAAATGAGTGGGTTTCACTTTGTGCAAATATAAATGTTTAATAAAACACACAAGAGATTTCTAATGGCAATTTATAAGCACATATATTGTGTGCACATAAATAATTAATTTGTGTATAGAAGTGGAAAGTAACCAGGAAGGTAGAATATTCCAAAATAGTAAAACTTGAATTTTATGTCAAAAGGACAATATGCTATAAAATCGACAAAAATATAGTATCTGAGACATTAAAATTGAAATTGTTTAAACAAATTCAATAAATAATCTACTAAATAGCAATAAACGTAATCAGAACAGTAGTGAGTAACAACAACAACTTTTTTATTACTTATTAATTATTTGAACTTTTGACTGATCCTATAGCTATTTCAATTGTGATTCTTGTTTAACGTTAAGTTTCCATCTCTGGAACATATAGTATTGTGTAGAATCACTTTATATTGTTTCCTTTGTTCACTTAATCTACAGGGCCCAAAATATATCAATTAGCTGCTAGATAAGTTGTAAATAGTTATAATGACTGCAACATTACTTCAATTAAGTCATTCCTAGATTGTTGAGAAAATTTTTGGCTGAATATATAATTATTAATCCGATATTTCAATGGTAATGCTATGGGCAATGGTTGTAGTGATATGACTTTATTACCATTTCTTATCCAAATCGATGAGTATGAGATCGATGGTACTTATGGTATTTGCATATACCATAAGAACTAGTGTGTTTTGTGATTAGATGTCCACATATTTTATATAGAGGTAATAATTTTTGTTAAATTTATTAATTTAGAAAATTAAATTAAATAGATTGCGGGGTTTCATAAGAGGGTCTGTTGATAAGAGTTATATAAAAAGTTAGTTACGCTATCCAGCATTGACCAGCAATGTTACACTGAAACGCACTTCGGTACCTCCATACTTTAAATACCACGGTTTCACAATTGCCATTTCATATCAAGTAATTTATGTACTTCATTATTTGCTATATAGTCATTTTCCGGTCTTACTTAACTCACCACAAATTGATTGGTTACTGTAACGTCAATTGTCAACCGTTCAGATGTTCTGGAAATGCTACGCATAAAAACCAAGCAATAACCCAGGCTGTCATAAATTTTAGTTTTAATGTGAAACTTCCCACAAATGCAGTAGTGCCTTACGATTATTATTGATGACAATTATAAATTCGTCACAATTTTATAAATTGAGCAAAGAAAAAAAAACAAGGGGAAAAAAGTGAGGCCCATCCTAAAAGCTAAAGCATATTAAACTGGCCAAGCCTAATCGCAACTCCAATTCCAGTTGCGAAATGCGAGTCGCAATATTTTGAGCAATCGACTGGTCGGTGCGCAGTAGTGCGTATGCGCCAATCCTACCACGTGCAGCCAATCTCACTTTTAATGGCAATCGTAAATCAACTAATTTTGAAACAGAAGTGCTCCAATTGTAAGCCGAACAACTGATCACAAGCCTTCATTCAACCCCAGCACATTAACTTGTAAGTTGAATTGTTGCAAGCTCATTGAACGCACCGACTTTCCATGTTGGTCTCCAAATACGCACTTCGCGGGACTGTCTTCGTACCGACAGCGCAATGAGCATAGCCAATTCTACGCGTACTCTCTGCGGCGGCTCCAACTGAAGTCGCGCAGCCGCAAAACTACATGCATAATGCAATTTAAGCATGTCGAGTGTCATGTTGCACCTATGTTCGTCTGTGTGTTGCATGCTGCTGATCATTTTTATGATCGATCAGTGTTTTAAATAAAACTTACAAGAGTCCGCGAATAAAGAAGACGATATGTAAGACATTGAATTAGAGCAATAATCGGTTTGCTCTAATCGTTGGCATGCCCTATTACCAATTATGCAGGCAATGGCACAATGGAGCAATTCGCAAAAACAATTCCTAGTGTCTACGGCAATCATAATATTGAGGATTAGGGCAATGGTTGTGTCTTGTGGATAGTTAGTCGTTCTCTGCATTCCGACATGATTTGTAATGACATTTATTCGATTTCAAATTGTTTGGTGCGTGTAAAATTTGAAATTATTTTTTACTGTGTATTTGAGTTTTTATGGCTCTGGTGACTCTTCTTATTTTTAACCAATCTTACGTGAGTTCTTCATTGATTTGAATTTTCATAGGATATAAATATCGACAGCCTACACAGCTCATAATTTTACTATGAATTGAAGCGTGGCTGTCTCTGCTCTGATATTAACTCCTTAGTATTTTACATATAATATTTTATTTCTAAATTCTTTTAAAAATTTATTATTATTTAAAATCTAGCATAATAGTTTAATAATATTAAGTCCAACAAATATTTAATATATATTCAGATTTGAATATCTCGAGTCTAATGCTATTAAACACATTTACAAAACGTTTGCTTCTTCTAAGTAATTGTAACTTTTATAGGAAACCTCAAAAAATTTCGATAGTTTCTATTTTGATAGGATCTGAATCTGGATATATTATAGTAGTTTTATTACAGTTCATTGACCTCGCACTACTGTTCTTCCTGTAACGACGAAAAGTGGTATAATGAAATTAAAGTTGCTCACGGGTTACCTAACTATATCTTTCAACCACGCGGTATATGCCAACAAGTCCAGTTTCGTTCCTTATTTACGTTTGTTTATGATATACGCTAGGAAATTACCACTGGGTTATGAACTGTTATTTTTCTCTGATGACACAAAATCTGTCACAATATCGTAAATGTGTTTTCAGTTACCTGGGTTGTATTTTTTCGGCATTTCGTCGCATCAATCAATATGTGCTTTCTTTTGGGCGATTGTCAAACTATGGAAAATACTACGGGAACAAATTTTTTTAAAAGCTAAATTTATATGTAAAAGTAAATATATGATAGTCCTACTAATGCCCAAGTACACCTCTATCTCCCAGTATATTACATGCCAATGTATTTCAATCACTTCTTGTATTCCATATTTGTTTCTATCTGTTCTTGGAAGACCTACACGAAATTTGTATAAGAGAAAACGTTTACCAGATATTTGGCATGGCGCTTATTTACCATAAATTATCAAGTTGGGAATACATTTAACTATTTGATCCCATGATTTATACAATAAGGCTCTGTTTCAACAATAGTTAATAGTCTATCAATTTCTTAATCTTAAACAGTAGTTATTGCCGACTTTAAGCGTGAATACTAACCACTGATGATATCAGATGTGAAGAAATGTTCTGTCCAATGATATTGATTTTCGATTAAAGACATTTCTCTTCATATTGAAGCGTAAAGTAAGTGTTACAAAATAGAATAAAAATTATAAGTATAATCTTCAATTCATCTGGAGCAGTTCTTCATTGCAATTGTTCTTTTACGAATATAAAATTAATTGCTCGTGGACAACAAAAAATTGTACATAAAAAGAAGCCGATTATGTTCTTTCAACAATTTGATTTTATTACTTAACGATTCGTTTATGTTGGTTTTTCTTGAACATTGCAGGGGCAAAATATAAAGACCTTGCTCTATAGAACTGCAGCCATTGATATATTATAATTGTTAACTTTAATTGCCATATCCGATTCGATTGATCAAGTTACCTTAGCGTGCGACTAAGACTAAGTGATCGGCCAATTTTGCACAGAACTTAAATTTTTATTTTGCGAAAAAAGTATAGAAACCAAAAGCAGCCGGCATCTGAAGGGCAAAGTATCTGTAGAAACAGACGGGAAAAAAAATTTATTGAAACAAATGAAACTTTTAATGATTCACAATTGTCTTGCGCAATGGCAGCAAAAAAAGTAGCGGCCGGTAGAGATGCAATAACAATACCCGAACAAGGAACATTAAACGAAGGAAGTGGACGGATTTCAAGTATTCTTTCAATTTTATTGCCAGCATATATTTCATCTTATTGAGTCGTTTAATAAATTACAACAACCTTTCAACTGCGCGGAGAACTGTTAAGTTGACTTAGAGCTCATGCAACAAGTGGCACTGTAAAGCGGCATTGAATGGAGCCAACTTTGTGGCTCCGCGACTCATCCGATGCGAGACAGATGAATTTGATTTGAGGAAGTTCAAATCCGGGGATTTATTGCAGTCATAATACGGCATTTCTAAGCTTGCGAACTTGATAAAAACATTTTCTAATATTTTATAATTTGTTCTCTCTCTTTTTGGGTAATCCATTTCATTGCTGAACACCGCCAGTGCTAGTGCCAGTGCCAGTGCCATTGCTCGAAGTGATTATTTCGGTCGCTGATTATTCTGGCTTCATGGACAATTCAAGATATTTAATTTCATTTGCCTCACGGTCAGGGCGTGCAAATTTTTGATGTTGCTGTTGGTGATGCGGTTGTTGTTATTTTTTAATTCCATTTTTATTTTATTTTGGTAATTTTCACAATGATTTCATGTTCTTAATTTTAAGTTAAAATCCGAGGGAATTGCATTTACAAGCGCGCAAAGTCAAGCAAAGTCAAGCGTTTAGCAAATGTGTCGAATTACATGATCAGCGACATTGCGCTATTCCCCAAGCCACAGTCGTTTGTTGCTGATGTGAATCAGCAACAAACAACAACAGCACCAACAACAATCAGCAACATTGTCGAACATTACGGCTAAGCGTGAACAACATTTTCGTTCTATTTTTATTGTCCAAAAAGAAGAGAAGCGTACAAAAATGTTGGCTGAAATGGAAATTCTCCGCGGCTTTTTAAGGCGTTCTTAATGTGATTACCTTGCGCTACTGCCTCGCATTGATATTTCAGTTTGTTGTTGCTGGTATTGCTGTTGTTGTAGCTATTGTTGTTGGTGTTGTTGGCGTAGTTGGTGTTGCTAACATTAACCGCTGTCCAAACGAGTTGTTGTGCAGTGCATTTGTGGCATTTTGGTAATTGAACTGACATTGTTAACAGCGAAACGAAGTTTTACTCATGTACGATGAGCAATTTTAATTTTACTAAAACTTTTAGTTTTGGTTCAGCGCTGTTTCTTCTGTTGCATCAGTTAAGGTTTCCTTACTAATTTGAGTTGAAATGGCAAATGTCAGAGGCGCAACATTGCTATTACAGCCAGTCAGCCGCGGCGATCGTGATAAGATTTAAATGAACGCAATGAAAGCCAAGGAGTTGATTTCATACAAATTTGTTGAAATTGCTTGTGTGGTTATGAAGATTTGAACTAATGATTCTGATAATACCACTGAAGTTGAATTTTAAATTGACATTTAAGAAATTTAGATTGAATTAAAGAAATTATAATATTCATATCCCATGAAATAATTTTAATACAATGAAAATTTGCATAGATTTTTGCCTCATAGCTGTAAAGATATCAATGAGAAACACTTAAAATTATTATCAAAGTTCCAGAATATGTATCAAACTATTTTATTCCTTACAAATTTAACATACAATATCCTTTGTGAAAGAGAAAATTCCTGAATCTTCTTGGACCAAAGCAAATGCTTGGTTTTGTTTTGGTTGCAATGAATTTGTCAGAAGTATTTCAGATGGCATGTTATCTCCTACGACAGACACACTTTGATTTGCCTCCAATTTTTTAACAGTTCTGCGGCATGTATTCTAACGTTAAGCAAGAAAGTATCGAACATTTTTCGTTTTTATGTGGACCCGCTTGAATAATATGAGGCAATTTTAAGTTTACTTAGTTAGTTATTACAGACGTGGCCATGTCCAGTAACCTCCGCCGTGGGCTGTTGTCACCAGTTGTCTACATATCGTTAGTCACGTGTTTGTTTCATCGAAGCTGTGGTCGTTCTCCATCTCATTCTTCATCAGTGGGTCGGTACCCACTGAGCTCAAATATCAAATATCAAAGATCAAATATCTTTCTAACCAGACCACTTTCTTGTATTTGCACAACATGACCAAGCTAGAGAAATCGCTGAATTTTTATGCGGTTACCTATGTCAATGTTGCGATAAAGAATGTACAGCTTGTCGTTCCAGTTAATTTGATACTTGGAATCATAGATCTTCCGAAGATTTTTTCACTAGAATGTTTGTAACACCTTGTCATCACTGTTGTTGGCTTCTGTGCCTCACAACAGATAAGAATCTGTCTTAAGACTGGCTTGATAAGAGACTTGTAGAGCGTAATTTATCTTTGTCGAGATAGAGCTTTTTTTTCAATTACCTACTGAGACTGATTAAAATCAGTTGGTTAGAATAATTCTTCATAGAAACTCTAGGCTGACGTTAATTTTGGGCTTTAGTTCCCAAATAAACAAAGTCTTTCACAACTATGAACTTATAGTTCATATATAGAATATTGATATGAGTCCATAATAGTGAAAAAGTTTGTTTATTGCAGAAAGTACTCTAAGGATTTAGATTCGTTATAAGGAAATAGGCTCGACATTGTATATTATTGAAGTAACAAGATACTTATAATAATTATTGTGATCTTAATAATTTTCTTTTGGATTAAATCTGTATGTAATAATTAAATAAAATTTGTAAAAGAATTGATTGATAACACAATGTATGGCAATTAAAAAAATTCTTACAAATATTATTCAAGTGCTTAACTTGTAATTATAGAACAGCAAAACAAAGAAAAATTTATTTGAAATTCACTAGTTTCTAAGGAAGTAACTATTTCCCGCTCAAATTACTACTTTCAGAATTATTTATCGTTTTTGCAATTACTTCGATAATGGCCAGAAACGAAGTATCGAGTATCGAAGTTCCCGCAAAGGCAGGAGACGCCATTTCAATACGATAATTCCATACAGCGAAACATGTAATCTTCGCAGAGCCACAATCCAATCATTTTGCAGTCCTCAAAAGCGAAAACACAAGTAAATTACGAAGAAAAAAGCGAATAACAGCTTGTAAAACAACGAAAATACACAATAAAAGTACGAGTATATAAAAATAAAAGCAAAAAAATCGAAGAAATTAAAAATGAAAATGGTAACATGACTTGAGGAAGTCCAAAAGGTTTAATATCCGATTAAAGTTAAGAACCAAAAAAAGGAGTAAAAAAAAACTTTAAGTAAATGTAAAAATTACAAAAATACCAGAAATTGGCAACTGCCTACTACCGCATGTAGCCCCAACACTACCAACAGCAACAACAATAACAGCAAACACCTCAACAACAGCAGCGAGAACAACGAGAACAACAACAATATTAGCAGAAATAATAATAACAAGGCTAAAAACATTTAAGGCAAAACAACAAATTATAACGAATAAGAGAGTTGAAAGTACCTTAAGCCAAACACTCCAAATTCAAGATGAGTTTATGAAAAAAAAAAATAACACAAACATAAGAAAAAAAGACAAAAAAAAACTAAAGAGAAAAAAGAAGTAAAATAAAGGCATAAGTCGATTGCTGCTCGCACGTTGCACGTACATGCCAGAACTATCATCATTTTGGAAAATCTACCTTGAAGGTAATTATAGTAATTACTTCACGAATTGCAAAATGCCTACATGCACGGGAGGAGCAAGGAAGGCACATACATACCAGTATATGTAGCATTGCAATCTTAGCAAGCAGAGTACAAAGTATATCACTAGCAACAACAACAACAAAACTAAGTTCAATATAGTTTGATGATGACGACGTGCGACCGCCTAAAACATCAACAGTTGGCCAAAAGCAATACACACACACACACAAACAAACACTTGAATGTGCACCAAATAACAGCAACAATAACAACAATAGAAATGCAGCAATAAAATTAAATAAATAAAATAAAGCTAAGTAAGAAAAATAAAAAAAAAGCTTTTCATACAATGTTTTGTGTTTGGCGTTGATGCCAACCTACAGGTATTTACAGCAAACCATACCAATAAGCGCAATAATAACAACAACAGTAAATGAGAGCAGCAAGAAGAAGAAGCGCAGTGCTGCAAGCAACAGCGCCGCTGCATATGAAATGGTTGTACACATTAAAATGATACCTTTGCCATACTTCAGCTAAGTTTATAATTTTTGATACTTAAGTTTTTTGTTGTTGTTAAAAGTTCTTCTGCTTAAGACTTATCTTGAAATTCGCCGCTAACGTCGCCGCAAAGTAGTTTTTGCTATGATTTTGCTTTGCAGTTATTGTTGTTGTGGGTTTGCTCGCTTAATGTCTTCGTAGCTAGTTTTGTTGCAAAATTCGATTGGATTAAGTTTAGCCGCTTGATTAGATTTTTGCTCAATGCCGTTTTTTTCATAGTTTTTCTTAAGGTTTTTTTCAGTTTTTTATTTTCAAGTTTTTAACTGCACTGAAACTAATTTTCTTGCACACGATCTAATTTAGAAACCCATTGTATTGCATATATACACACAGCACATATTTGTTGTTGTTGTTTTTGCTATTTCAGTTTTAGCATCCTAAAAGACTCTTAAATCGTCGTTAGATGACGGTTTATTTTGGTTTACAAATTTTTTTTCTTATAAATTTTGTTTATTGTTGTTATTGTAACTGTCCGTGGTTGATGTTTTGTAGAAAATTATTTTGAACTTTGTACACGTTTCGAAAATTTTAGATTTTGCGTCACGATGTAATTTTCAAAATTACCACTGTAAAGAATGTTAAGTATTAGTTTTAAACAGTGGGAGTGTACTAGATAATGCACTTTTAATTACATTGCAAGATCCCTACAATAAACAACGGTTGCGTATAATATGTTATACTTATCTATATCACATTTAATAACCTTGGTAGTTAACCTTTGTGACATTGAATATATTGTATATAAACAAAGTCCAAAATAACGAAAATTATTTTAAGGTCAACAATGTTATATAATCTTTTATAATATTAATATTATTTTTATTATTTTTATATTATTATATTAATATTTATAATAATAATAAAATTTATTATAAGAACTACGATAAACTTAAAAACTGATTTTTATTAAAACCTGTTATATTTTTATTCAACTGTTACCTTACATTAAATAATATTGAATATACCTCTCTCATTCTTAATTTCGACATGAAACTTGATGATTATTTTACATCTGGAGACTTTTGGCTACCCGAGCTTTCTTATTAGGAGACTCTTTAACTATTTATATGGACATCTCAAGCAAAGATAGTAGTATAGGCAATAAATTCGTCTCAAAGGGACTGTATAAAGGACTGTATATATTATGGGTTTCATTCTAGAGACACCTGGCTTTCGAGAGGAACTTAATTTGGATAAGGTCGAACCATTAATACCGAAATGGTTCTGATTGATTTTTGACTAGTGCATGTCTCTTAATGAGATATCGACACTATCTAATATTTCTATACTCTTTATTTCTGATCATAGGGAAATTTTCAGCAACTGCAAGGCAAATGAGCCACATGGTGTGTTCCAGGCATTCAATCAGAACACCTTAAGGATCTGGGCACACTACTGACGTCATGCAAATATTTGTTAAGTTCTTCCTGTGTTGATTAATTTATTAAAAAATGGGAAGACTTAGCGATATGCGGACATACGCAGTGTTTTATTAGGAAAAAATCTAGCAATCTCGTAAAGCGATCAGTTTTGTGGCAGGTTGGTTGATGGATCACAGCTGATTTTGGAACCAAAGCAACAAGATCGAATCGCCCCCGTTTAATTATTTAGCATTTTATTTAAAATATTTTCCTATCTAAAACCGTTTCCTTTTGCTAATATTTTGATATATTTTTCTGTGCCTAAATTTAGAAGGTTTTTATTCTTGTTTGAATATGTTTATATAGCCATAAAAAATATACATCTTTACTCATAATAAGCACATCTTCTACATTTATTTCTGAGTAACCGGGTTTAAAGTGAATTTAAATCGACATTATCCTTTTTTGTTCTCATTATCATATTCAATTTTTAAAAGTACATTGAAAATAACTACAATTTTATAATTGACGTGATCATGATTCTCTGTATAACATGGTCTTTGTAGTTTCATCAACGGATTTACAATAAATTAATAACTTAGTCCAACTTTAGTGCAACTTTTACAAAATAGTTAAACATATTCCCAACCTCTTCCAAAGGTTACATTCTGTTGATACATCATTTAGTATGCTTAAAATTTTGAGCAGCTGTTACCGATGATAGAGCTGGAGCAGTATATGTTTTGGTTAAGAATTTCTGTACTTTTAACTGCAAATCCTAGTAACCGCAGTGTCTGCCATTTTTGTTTGCTGCAGTGAAGCTAGAAGAGAAAAGGAAAATAAGGTTAGAGTTACATTCGTAGAAGATGATGTGGAAAAAATCATAAATGAACGGATTTTGTTGCGGTTTTTGAATAATTTCTCATGGCGGTTTCTTGAAAAGGCTAACAAAATGTTAGCAAGAAACTTTTGTGCTCACAATTATAACAAGTATTGTCACAGTTGCAACAAAAAATACAGAAGACTGCAGCAAATTTGAGTTGGGAGTGAATGCATTGGTATAGAAAAGGAATAAGTGTTGTTAGAATGTAACTGGCTATTGTAGCTAGCCATTTATAGACAAAATTTGAAAAAATTTGAAAAAGGTTTGTTGTTAATAATTTTAAGGATATATTTTGTAGAAATTTTAGACATTTATGCAACAAGCGCATTACGGGACTTGACCAGTGCATTCGCATATGTGCTGAAGTGCACTAATGGATGTGCTACTCTATCGCAATAATTATAAAATGCAACACATTATGATGTGCTCCACTGCATCTCACATATTGCACTACGTAAATGCCTCTGACGTAAGTAGAATACATTGCCAGTGAAGAGCATATCATAGAGTTTTCTAAACTTTTCAACCGAAGTTGCATGCATATTCATACTTTCTTATCAGAGTTGACTTAGTGGCTTTTTAGCTCAAAACAATTTGTGCGAATTTCTTCTTCATTGTGTTGCTCTATTGCTGGTTAGTGGCTGTAAATGCGTAAAATCTTAATAAATTTTATTATAACGCCACATGCAACAATATTTCTTTGCTCAACATAAGTTGCAGTTGCGTGCAATCTTATCACTTGACGCACTCGACCTACGCAACATGAGCAGCGAAAGAAAATTATTTGCAAATTGCCTGAAAAAAGGAAGGAAACATCCGACCTAACTTCAGCATGCTAAATAAACAAACCAATAAGATTATATGCGGCATTGGCCAAATGCATGTGGTGCCTCCAATGGGCAAACGAAGGAATAACACAAACCAAACAAACGCTATCAGTGCCGCCATTTGTGCGCCAACATGACATGGTCTGATATTCACTTTTCTCAGTTAAATGTTGCGAACAAATGCGATTGCAATTTTGAGGACGTTGTTGTTGTAAATGTTGTTTGCTGTTACAGCAACAGTGCTGTTATTGTTGTTGTTGTTGTTGCTGATGATGATGACTATAAGCCACGCAATAGCACATTTGAAATATTTTTGAATTGTGGCGGCAGTTGCCGTAAGGAGGTCTAAAGAATTTTTGCGTCATATGCCACACAAGGAAACAACGTATTAGTTACATGTGGCTACATCAAAATAACAACAACGACAACAATTGTTGCTACTACAGCAA
>NC_051847.1:215965296-215967420 GCF_002237135.1 Teleopsis dalmanni
TTAAATATTATTTATTTAAGTGCATAAGAATGTAATATTAAAGGAAGTTTGTTTGAGATCCAACCTTTGAAATATGGATTGTACATCAATTGTTTTGGTGCAAATTAATAGAAGAAAAAATAAATAAAATTTGATTTAGGATCAAGTTTTGAAGAATAGATTAAATATCATTTGATTTAGTGCAGAAGAATGAAATATTAAAGGAAATTTGTTTGAGCATCAATTTTTGAAATAAAGATTCTATATCGATTGTTTTAATGCAAATTAATTAAAGAAAAAATAAATAAAATTTGTTTTAAGTTTAAGTTTTCAAGAATAGATTAAATATCATTTATTTAAGTGCATAAGAATGTAATATTAAAGGAAGTTTGTTTGAGGTCCAACCTTTGAAATATGGATTGTAGATCAATTGTTTTGGTGCAAATTAATAGAAAAAAAAATAAATAAAATTTCATTTAGTATCAAGTTTTGAAGATTAGATTAAATATTATTTGATTTAGTGCAGAAAAATGATATATAAAAGGAAATTTGTTTGAGGATCAATTTTTGAAATAAAGATTCTATATCGATTGTTTTGGTGCAAATTAATTAAAGAAAAAATAAATGAAATTTGTTTTAAGTTTAAGTTTTCAAGAATAGATTAAATATCATTTATTTAAGTGCATAGGAATGTAATATTAAAGGAAGTTTGTTTGAGATCCAACCTTTGAAATATGGATTGTACATCAATTGTTTTTGTGCAAAATAATAGAAGAAAAAATAAATAAAATTTGATTTAGGATCAAGTTTTGAAGAATAGATAAAATATCATTTGATTTAGTGCAGAAGAATGAAATATTAAAGGAAATTTGTTTGAGGACCAATTTTTGAAATAAAGATTGTATATCGATTGTTTTGGCGCAAATTAATAAAAGAAAAAATATATAAAATTTGTTTTAAGTTCAAGTTTTGAAGACTAGATTAAATATCATTTATTTGAGTGCATAAGAATGTAATATTAAAGGAAATTTGTTTGAGGTCTAACCTTTGAAATATGGATTCTACATCAATTGTTTTGGTGCAAATTAATAGAAGAAAAAATAAATGAAATTTGTTTTAAGTTCAAGTTTTGAAGAATATACTAAATACCATTTGATTTAGTGCAGAAGAATGATATATTAACAGAAATTTGTTTGAGGACCAATTTTTGAAATAAAGATTGTATATCGATTGTTTTGGTGCTAATTAATTAAAGAAAAAATAAATAAAATTTGCTTTAAGTTCAAGTTTTGAAGAACAGATTAAATATCATTTGTTTTAATGCAAAAGAATGAAATATTAAAGGAATAGTGTTTGAGGTCCAACCTTTGAAATATGGATTCTACATCAATTGTTTTGGTGCAAATTAATAGAAGAAAAAATAAATGAAATTTGTTTTAAGTTCAAGTTTTCAAGAATAGACTAAATATCATTTGTTTTAGTGCAAAAGAATGAAATATTAAAGGAATAGTATATCAATTGTTTTTGTGCAAAATAATAGAAGAAAAAATAAATAAAATTTGATTTAGGATCAAGTTTTGAAGAATTGATAAAATATCATTTGATTTAGTGCAGAAGAATGAAATATTAAAGGAAATTTGTTTGAGGACCAATTTTTGAAATAAAGATTGTATATCGATTGGTTTGGTGCAAATTAATTAAAGAAAAAATAAATAAAATTTGCTTTAAGTTCAAGTTTTGAAGAATAGATTAAATATCATTTATTTGAGTGCATAAGAATGTAATATTAAGGAAATTTGTTTGAGGTCCAACCTTTGAAATATGGATTCTACATCAATTGTTTTGGTGCAAATTAATGGAAGAAAGAATGTAATATTAAAGGAATTGTGTTTGAGGTTCGACTTTTGAAATATAGATTGTATATCAATTGTTATGGTGCAAAATAATAGAAGAAAAAATAAATAAAATTTGATTTAGGATCAAGTTTTGAAGAATAGATGAAATATCATTTGATTTAGTGCAGAAGAATGAAATATTAAAGGAAATTTGTTTGAGGACCAATTTTTGAAATAAAGATTGTATATCGATGTTTTGGTGCAAATTAATTAAAGAAAAAATAAATAAAATTTGATTTAGGATCAAGTT
>NC_051847.1:215967520-216050495 GCF_002237135.1 Teleopsis dalmanni
TACTTAAATTACTATCGTCTAATTGGTTAACCCAAATTAGACGTATATAATGTTTTACAAAAAGTAGCTTATATACATTTATTAGATATCTTCTATTTCACAGTGGCACACATCTGGTAACCAACTGTATTGAGGGCAAATCATATTGCATGCACGATCGCTTGCAATATGATCTGTGAAACACTTAACACAAATTCATGTGCTGAGCATGCCGCAATCCAAATTGTCAAATGCATATTGAAACAATTAAATATGCATACAAATATTTTGTCATAAAGAAATGACAAAATTCTACGAGTCAAATTTCTGACTCATAAATTATTTCATATTTGACAATTAGGGTTTTTCGGTCATGCTTGATATTTGAGTGTTTCGGTTTGGTGTGACACATTAAATATCGCACACAACGTATTGTGTGTGGTCAAGGTTAATATGCCACTACACCCTTACCCTTTTAGAAAAATTTTTATTTTTGATTGTTTAATAATCGAAAAGAAAAATTTTGAATATAAAGTTTAATTCATATTTTTAATTTGTTATTTTATTACCATAAGTTTTACAATTATCGTTTAATAAGTTTTATTATGGCATATAATGTATTTACTTTATTTAATTAATTATAATTATATATATAGCGTAATTAATTTATTTGAATGTTAACATATTTAATTATATTACTGAATTAGATAAGTATAGTTTTGTAATATATAAATTGTTATTATTAAACAAACAGATTAAATAAAAGTCTAAAATATAAAGTATTTTACTTTAGTTTACTTAATTGAGGTTAAATGTTAATATAAGGTTGTCTTTATTATTCTCTTGAATAAATTTTTATTACTACTTCTTTATTATAAATTCTACTTTCATCTTCTTGTAAATAATTTTGTATTGTTCTTATGTAAGGTTTTTATTTCATTGTTTATATTAACCATTACATTACTGTTATCTATGCCTGTTATTGTATAAGGACCTGAATATGGACTAGTACCTTTTCGTGTACCATGCGTTTTTACTAATACTTCATCACCTATTTTCAGTTTTGCTGGATAGCTGCCTTTTTTAGATATTTCTTTTCGTTTACCTTTTGCTTCTATGCTATACTTTCTTGCTTTCTCTAAGGATAGCCTGAGTCGTGCTTTTAGTTCGTTAGCGTAATTATCTAAATTGAATCTACCTTGTGTATCATTTATCTTTTCGTTTGGTAAGGATGGTAACTTACCAAATACTAGCTCATGTGGTATGTAACCTGTATCAGAGTGGGGGGCAGTATTGTACGCAAAAGTATAGTACGGTAACCAAACGTTCCAGTCGTTATCATCAGCAAAGTTTAGTAGGTATTCGTTTAGAACTCTATGGTTCCTTTCTACTGTACCAAGTGTTTCATGATGATATGGGGCTGAAAATATTTGTTTAATTCCCATAATATCAGTAACTTTAGCTAACAAATCATTCAAAAATTCTGTACCTCGGTCTGATTTTAGAATCCTAAAGGAACCGAACTTTAGTATGAGTTGTTCTACTAATGTTTTGGCTATAGATGTAGCATCTTTATTAATCATTGGGTATGCAATTATGAATCTACTTAATTCACATTGCATAGTTAATATATACCTATAACCGTTTGCTGGTCTTAAAGGCCCAACGGTGTCGATTTGTACCGTTTCGAAAGTTGTATGAGGGGTTGTGGTTATTTGAAATTCTTCTCGACTGTGACGGATTTGTTTGTTTTGTTGGCATTTTTCGCAAGTGGTAATATATTTATATACCATTTGTTTCATTTTCTTCCATGTGTATCTTTGTTTAAGTTTTATCATCGTTTTACGAACTCCCATATGACCGCTGAGAGGGTTATTATGATATTCCTCTATCAATCTAAATTTTTGTATTGTATCTTTCACGTATTCCGGCTTTTTGTATAACAATATTTTTAAACAATTCTTACTTTTATTATTTTGTTGCAACTTATTTATCATTGTCTTAAATTCATTTTTATCCATGGATTTAAATATATTATCATCATCTGCTAACGCTAGCTGTAAAATATTTAATCTTTCTATTTGTGTAATAAGCTTCACCATAATCGAAATCGGCTTCGGAGGTACTTCGCATAATTCCACTATAACTTCTTTATCGTTATATAATATGGATGCATCCTTATTTCTTTGTATATTTTTCGTTTTAAACTGCAGTTTTCTTACTCCACAAATGTCGCTAATTGAAGTACAATCCCAACAATAGAGTTGATCAGGCTCAGTGGTTCTCGTATTCAATTTCGTATCCGTATTAGTTGTATTTGTTTTAGCGCTTTTTGATTTGCTTCGAGTAGTTATACATATTCGAGCTTCGTTATTCAATTTACTCAATATTTCTTCTTCTACCGGATTAGATAATTTACGTGTTGCGGTCGTGTCATCTTTTATTGGTATTAGTGATTGTAGTATACTAGAATCTATTTTGATTCTAGATAAGGCATCGGCGTTAGTATTAATTTTTTCTTTTTTATAAATGATTTCGAAATCGTAATCAGATAAGTCTACCCGAATCCTTGTCATCTTTGACGAGGGATTCTTGTGTACGAATAAAGATATTAAAGGTCTGTGGTCGGTTACCATATAGAAATGTTTGCCATATACATATGGTCGAAAATAGTTTATTGCCCAATGTATCGCAAGTAGCTCCTTTTCAATGACTGGTTTATTCAGATCATGTTTTTGTAGGGCTTTGCTTGCGTAGCATATTGGCAAATCTGAACCGATTTCACCTTGTGATAGTACCGCTCCAAGTGCAAAGTCGGAGGCGTCAGTTGTTATTAGTAAGGGTTTGTTGAAATCTGGATATCTTAAAACAGGGGGACTTATTAATATAGTTTTGAGTGTATCAAATGCATTGTCGCATTCTTTGGTCCATAGAAATTTTTGGTTCTTCTTGAGAAGAAGGTTTAGTGGTTTTGCAATCAATGCGAAATCTTTTATGAAACGTCTATAATAATTGCAGAAAGCAACATATCGTCTCACGTCGTCAACGTTTGTTGGTTTTGGATACTCTTGTATCACTTTGTGTTTTAGTGGATCCGTCTTAACACCTTGCTCTGTTATTAGATGTCCTAGGTATGTAACTTCGTGTTTTAAGAAGTTACATTTCTCTGGGTTCAAGTTGAGATTATATTCGCTTAATCTCTGAAATACTTTTTCTAAATTTAAATTGTGATGTTTCAGACTATTCCCAAAGACGATAATGTCGTCTACATACAAAAATGCTTCATTGTCGAGGCCTGTTAACGCTAAAGTTAACATCCGTTGGAAGCTATTTGAGCTAATTTTTAATCCAAACGGGAGTCTTTTAAACTCGTAGTGGCCATCCGTCGTTGAGAATGCTGTTTTTTGGCGAGATACCTTATCTATTGGTATCTGGTGGAATGAACTAGTCATATCTAGAGTAGAGAAGTATCTAGCTCTTCCAAGTCTGTCTAATATGTCCTCAAGGCGTGTTAGCGGAAATTTATCATTAATTATTTTGTCGTTGAGTTTTCTGTAATCGATCACTAGGCGCCATTTTTTGTTGTCGTCAGTAGATTTCTTGGGTACCAGTAATATTGGAGAATTATAAGGACTTTTCGATGGTTGAATGATATCATCATTTAAAAGATTGTTTACTTGTAATTTGATATCGTAGTTGTGGGTATGAGGTAGTCTGTAATTCTTAATATAAATGGGCACGTTGTCTGTGGTAGATATGTGTTCTGAATAGAAATTGTTGTGAGTTAAAGGCTCACCTTCCAAATGAAATATATGTTGATATTTTTTTAGTAGTGAGGTAAGTTTCTCACTATCACATATTTGTTTAGTATTTAACTGTAATTTACTTAGAACTTTTTGAAATCTATCTTTATCATTATTTGGTATATATCTATTGTTAATGTAGTTATAATGGCTTAGAGGATGACTTTCAATATTCAATTTATTGAGAGTGACATCATATTCATTTGTATTAATTATGCGTATGTGACAGTTACCAATAGCTGGCACTATAGTATTTGCTATGAAGACACCTTTATCGATTTCTTTCGAAATCAGTAGCGTATCTTCTTTAAATCGTATATCTATGGGTAATATATTCTCTGTTCTAGCAGATAATATTATCGGTTTATATTGAATAGGTATTATTATTTGTTGCCTATTAATCGTGATTGTAAAAGAAAAATTGTAATAGTCTATATTACAAAAGTATTTTGTTAAAAAGTCTCTTCCAATTATACCGTCATGTTCGATAGGGAAATCTTCTTCCACTACAGAAAATTCATGTTTTACTAACTGTCCTTCAAAATCCATTTCAATTGTAGAGATGCCTAAAGATGACTTATAATTGTCTGTTATACCTATTAATTTACATGTGGTTTTGGAGTCGTATATTAGGTTAAATTTGTTTTTTATTATGGAGACGTCTGCTCCAGTGTCAATAAGTAGATTCACATGGGTGTTTAAATTTATACAAAAAATGTTTATGTAATTGGAGATATTTTTATTTAGATTATATATTTTATTTTTCTTTATACCAGAGGTGAATTCTCCATGTTTCCCTCCGGTCGCCTGGAGTTTTCCTGCATGGCTGCCACGTTTATACGTCTAAAGTTTGTATGTGAGTTCCTCTGTATTTGGGTTCCTCTCTGTTGATTATTGACCCTCATGTTGTAGTTTCTATTATGGTTGCCGCGATTGTTCCTCTGTTGATTACGGTTGTAACCATTATTATTGTTGTATCTATTGTTGTACGATGTGTTGATACTATTGTTGTACGAGCTTACGTCTCTATTACCGTATGACCTATTTTGTACTCGATATTGGGGTCTTTCCTCATACCGTGAACGTCTTTGAGTATAATGATCGCGGTGTTGTTGTGTATATAAAACTTGTTGTTTATTCTCTGGTAGAATCAAGTTTTCGGCGAATGTCCTAGCTTCCTCAAATGTTTTAGGTTGAGCTGCTTGTACTGTTTGAGAGTACTAAGCATTTAAACCTTTTTTGTATGCTAAAAATGCATGTTCTTCATTGCATCTCATGATTATGTCCCCTTCTAAAGAGTTTTTATTGACATTTCTCTTTAACAAAGTTGCTGTATTAAAATTTGCCAGTAAGTTAGACATCTTGTCTCCAAAGTCTCTAATAGGTTGATTGTATCCTTGTTTTAAATCGTAAATTTTTTGGAGTAATTGGGGAACCGACAATGTAGGTATATAATTTAAATTCAATTTTTCAACTAGTTCATTTAATGTATTAGGGTAACCTACAGGTGAAACCCTAGCACGAACATTGTGATGAATTTTACACTCTACCACATATTCTAAGAATTCGTTTTTGTCTTCGTTACGTAATTTTTTATCATATGTAATCAATTTGTGCAAGAACGAACTCAGTTCTTCTTGTTTCCCTGTGAAGGTTTGTATGTATTTTTCAACATACTCAACATTGAGTCCAACAAGGGTAGACATGACTGTATTAGTTGTTTGGTTAGATGTTGCTGAAGAATTATTACTGCTAGCAGTGTCTATGCTGCTAGTATTGTCTTCTGAAGTGGACATATTTACTAAATAAAGTCTTGTTTTATTGTAATTATGGAAAAAGTTTTCTTTTAGTATGTCAGTTTCTTCTAATTTTGAGGTTATATACAGTGAATTCACCTCTTTTTTTAGATTCTCTAACCTAAGTAATTTGTTTTCTATTGTTTGTCTAGTGTATCCTCTACTACTTGATTTCTTTGCGTTGTTAAAAATTAATTGTACCTCTCCTAGATTTTTTATGATTGTGTCCATGAGACAACAATATTGTTAAAGCGATTGAGTGGAATTAGATTAGCAATAGGGTTAAAACTTTCAAGAGAATAGTGGGACAACGAATCAATATTATAATAAGCTAGTTAAGTATACAACAGTCATATAATTTTCATCAGTTATTATAAACTTTAACATTACAACGTTCCATCTACATGTTTTCAGTATTACATTTATTTAAAAAGATTTAAATACAATTACATATTATTACTTATCATTTAACAATTGTAATTATTTATTTGTATATTTATTATATAATAAAAAAAAATTTCATAGGTATATTTGAATTACATAATTTTAGTATAAGAAAAATTTTTGGAATATTTTTATGCATTTGTTTTATATATATATTTTTTTTTTTTTTAAATAAAATTTATTTTACACATCATTGCCTATATTCCTTCGTACATGCTTATGTACATATTTTTTAATGTATTTATCTATCTTGTAGGCAATGAATATAATTAAGGCTACTAGTAATAATGTAATAAGTGCTACCTGTAAATTTCCTGAGGATGTTGTTTGGCTGTTGTTTATGTTGTTAGTTACATCGGTCTTCTGTTGTTGTTTATTTCCCACGTTGTATTCATCGCTGGAAAACCATCCCATTTTGTCTTCTTGAGATATGTAATTTTTGTAGTTGGTGAAATTCTTGTATATTTTGTTGTATTTACTTTACAATATTATTTTATTTTCCAATATTTTACAATAATAACAATATTTTTCTGTGTTTTTTTTTTTGTATTTTTATATTCTCATTATATTCTCATTTATGTTTATTTCGTTCATGTCTAGTATATATTTTCATTGTTTTCTTTATTTCATTTCACAGTACATATTTTTTTTTTTTTTATCAAATGTATATTATTTGTTTTCTTTATTTCACTTCATTGTGTATTTTCATTCATGTTAAATATATCTTAGTTTAATTTATTTTAGTTTTATCACTATTATTTTTTTTTTTTTTGGTTGTTAATACAAAAACAATTTGTTAAACTACACTTGTTGAGTCTCTTGCACTTTTTAAGAAATATAATAAAGCGATTTTTGCTTACTCTTGTTAAAGAAGGTCGTCGTTACATTTGCTTTCTTCATGAACTTTTTAATTTTATTTAGATCAAAGAAAGGCCTTTGGTCATACAGCAGTTATTTTAGTTTTATTACTATATTTTTTTTTTTATAAAATGTTTTTAAATTTTTAGAGCTGTGGTCCTTTGCCAATTTGGCAGGATCGCCATGTGTTGATATTATAACTGTTACACAAACCGATTTACAAATTAAACAACATTTCGTTTTGCTCGTCAAGATAAGACTGATTTTTATTTTCATATTTTCCTTAAATCTAACATAATTTCTTTTGACTAATTTCCAATAGAATCTTATCTAATGATTCTATTGGTTAATACTTAAATTACTATCGTCTAATTGGTTAACCCAAATTAGACGTATATAATGTTTTACAAAAAGTAGCTTATATACATTTATTAGATATCCTCTATTTCACAGTGGCACACATCTGGTAACCAACTGTATTGAGGGCAAATCATATTGCATGCACGATCGCTTGCAATATGATCTGTGAAACACTTAACACAAATTCATGTGCTGACCATGCCGCAATCCAAATTGTCAAATGCATATTGAAACAATTAAATATGCATACAAATATTTTGTCATAAAGAAATGACAAAATTCTACGAGTCAAATTTCTGACTCATAAATTATTTCATATTTGACAATAAGGGTTTTTCGGTCATGCTTGATATTTGAGTGTTTCGGTTTGGTGTGACACATTAAATATCGCACACAACGTATTGTGTGTGGTCAAGGTTAATATGCCACTACACTACGGTTATAGATCTCGAGATGATTAGCAACCATCAGAAAATAGATGAAGAGCTTAAGCAGCTATTAAATTCAGATTCAGCACTTCAATTACAAAAACTTTTTTTACAACCCGATATGTCAACCTTTTGTGATGTATCAACAGGAATCATCAGACCATATATTCCATCATCACTTCGGAAGAAAACATTTGACACAGTGCACTCCTTACCACATGCTGGTACTAAGTCAACGACAAAACAACTATGCAGCAAGTACGTGTGGCCGTCAATCCGAAAAGATGTAGCGAATTGGGTACGATCTTGCCAAAGTTGTCAACAAGCACAAATAAACAGGCATAATAAACTTACGCCACAAGCTTTCAATCCATTGGATCAGCGATTCGATCATGTACATTTGGACTTAATAATACTTCCCGAATATGACGGTTACAGATATGCGCTAACCATGATGGACAGATTTACACGATGGCCAGAAGCCGTTCCGTTAAAAGATATCACCGCCGATACAGTCGCAGAAAATTTTTACGCACACTGGATATCGCGATTTGGGTTCCCGAAAATCATAACAACTGATCAAGGAACCCAGTTCGAATCATCTTTATTCAGGGCGCTAGCAAATCGTTTAGGCACGCAAAGAATACGTACATCTCCATATCACCCAGAATCTAACGGGTTAATTGAGCGATTTCATCGCACTTTAAAAACAGCACTTATGTCGCGACCTAAACACGCTTGGATACAATTGTTACCATCAGTTTTAGTCGGACTTCGATCCTCTTATAAAGAAGATATCAACACTTCAGCAGCTGAAATGCTATATGGAACGACATTACGTCTACCGAGAGAATTTTTTGTGGAAAGTAACACGCCTCCAGACGAACAAAAATTTCTAGCAACATTACGCGAGCACATCCAGCAAGTACGACCAATTCCGACGTCCAATCATTCTAGCAGAGCTATATTCGTTCACAAAGCATTGGGCAATGCGTCTCATGTATTCGTAAGGGCAGACCATGTAAGGAAACCTTTAGAGCTGTCATACACAGAACCACATAAGGTAATTAAGAAAATCAACAACAGACTTTTTACGGTTGACGTACGCGGTAAGCAGGTTAACTTATCAATAAACAGATTAAAACCGGCCTTTTTCGAGCCAGCAGTAATCGAACCCAAGTTTGCAGAAGTCGACGTAGATTGCAGACCTGTAAACAAAGGAAAACTCACGCAAACGAAGAAGCAAGTAACCTTTAATGTGAAAGATCCTTTAGAGTAGCAGGTTACAATCAACAGTTAACAAACCAGACCACCGGCCCAGCTATTAAGGGGTGAGTACTGTGGCGAACTCGCCACACATACTGCAGCGCACTCTGTGTGTGAATGCACACGCACTCGCGCCATCTGTGGGAAAAATGACCATTTCCAAGCAGCAGCTAACTTCAGTAGCTGGCGACTGGTAACACAACGTTTTTTTATCGTCTTATAAACATTTGTTATTTTTATTTAAAATAAAGTGTGTGGCAAAAAAAACACATATCTATGTTGCAACTGGACAACTACAATAATGTGATTAATGAGCCTCAATGTTTAGGTTGAATCTGAATTTATTGATTAAAATTTTACTATATTTATACTTATTCTAATCTAAACACTAACCTACCTAAATATTATATTCTCCTAGTATTTTTCATATAAAAATGCTAATTATGCCTTTTAATTAATTTAAAAAGTGAAATTATATTATTATTTAAGAATTCGGGTTAAATGAAATTCCAATGCAAATTAATGCACTTTACGAATTTCATTTGCGCAAAACAAAAGAATCAAATTACTTTTCTTTTGCGTTTCCTCACATGGCAAGTGTGTGACCAATGCAAAATGCAGGTCTTTGCTCTTGGCATGTGCCGGTACCGTATATCATAATATTACTATCGACAAATAATTATTTTGTTTGTTGATAATATAATTAATATGCAGATATACTGCAATATTCTCTTTGATTCATGTTTTTTCACTAACGCCGCTCTAAGAATTTGAGTGACAAATTGACCCTAAAACGTGTTGTAGTGCTTGTTGTAGTTACTTTATTTTATCTGCTTTACTTATTTAAATATTACATTATTTTGTTTAACATTTCTTCCATTAATAATGGCGGGAGAAGCGACTGTTGGAAATCTCCTTTTTTTTGACAGTTTTTTATAATATTCATTTTGGTTTTGCTCAGTACTCTCCTTATGTGGCGAAGTCACTAAATTTGGTTGGAAAACGAACGTTGTGTTCTGATCTTGACAGGTCAACTGTTGTATTTGTTCGTAAAGACTGATCGTAATTTACGTTGTTTGGTGTGGGGTATACCACTGATTTGTTGTGGACGTCTATGTTTGTATCGGGATATATGAAAGCCGCTTTAAGGTGATCTATGCTGATTGTTTGTTCTTTGTTTTCGATCAGTATTTTAAACATTGTGTCATTTCGCTCTAGTATTTAGTAAGGACCATCGTAAGGTTGTGTCAGTAGTGGTTTTACCTTGTCATTTCGTATAAATGCATGTGTGGCTGAGCTTAAAGCCCATTGTATGTGGTAACCTCGGTCTGTATCATGGAATACTAACGTTGACTTGTCGTTCTGCATTTGTTCTCTTAGCTTGGTTATGAAATCGTGTTGATTTGTGTTTTTGTGGCTAAGATTGCTTACTGTTTCGGAATCGGTATTGCTTCTGGTTATCCGCTGAAACGATCGATGATGGTTAATATATATGTGCAGTTGCTTGATAGCAGTAGTGGGCCGACGATGTCTATATTTATATGTTCGAATCTGTGCTCAGCGAGTTCATATTGACAAATAGGTGAACGATTGTGACGTTGCAATTTAGAGCGTTGACATGGGATACATTCTCGGGTCCAGTTTCTAATATCAGCATTTATAGAAGACCAGGAAAAATTTCCACGACTTATTTAGCAAGAATAAGCAACAAACTAAAATTTTTTTATTTCTTAAAAAATTGCAGAGACTCAACGAGTCTAGTTTAACATTTTGTTTTTGTAAAAATTATATTATTTTGAGTAAGAAATCAACCCAACATCCCGGCCTCCATGAATGGGACGTCGCATAATGCACTTTGGCGTTTTCACGTCAACGACTCTCACACGATTATCTTTGCGTGGGATGACTGAAATCACTCTGTCAGTTATCCAATGTTGCGGTGGCACGTTGTCTTCATGTATAATCACTAATGCATTAACCTGAATGTTTGCTTGATCACGAACCCATTTAGTTCGAGACTGCAACTCACGCAAATATTCTCGAGACCACTGAGCCAAAAACGTTGCTTGACTGCGATAATGTGCGACCATTTATCGTGATGATTTATATCATTTTCTGCAACAATAGAGCGTTCGGATAAAGCCTTTAATGAGTTACCAATGATGAAATGTGCAAGTGTCAAAGCCTTACAGTCATTTGGATCAGAAAAAGTGGAGCTATCGGCCGTGAATTAAGTATAGATTTTACTTCAATCAGGGCAGTATTTAATTGTTCAAAAGTAAGGCGCGCATTAGCAAGAGTGCGATTTAAATGACCCTTTGTTGACTTCACTGCAGTTTCCCACAGACCGCCGAAATGTGGCGCCCTGGGAGGAATGAAATTAAAGTTTATACACTCATTAAAACAAAAGTTAATGATCTTATTATTCCAGCTTATTGCTGGAAATGAAAATAAAGTTTTTCAACTTAGTAAGTTTTTGATTTACTCCAACAAAATTTGTGGCATTATCACAAAAAATATCTGTTGGCAAGCCCTTTCTGCCTATCATGCGTTTTAGCGCGGCGATAAATGCATCTGTTGTGAGATATGAAACGACTTCGATATGTACTGCCTTTGACCATAGACACACAAAAATAGCTATGTATGTTTTATACGGCGTTTTGCCTCTTATTCGGAGATATGTGTTGACTGGTCCATAAAAATCCACAGCACAGCGAGATAATAGACTGCAAGGTGTAAGACGCTCTACAGGCAAGTTACCCATCATTTGCTGGAGTAACTTCGGTTTATTACGTACACAATGTACACACGATCTAACAATTCGGCGCGCAATGTCTCTAGCATTGATGATCCAAAATCTAAGGCGTATCAAAGCAACTAGTGCTTTAGGTCCAGCGTGAAAATTGGTAATACGCAAGTAACATACGAGACATTCGACAAAATAACATTTGCTGGGTAGTAATACAGGATGCTTTTGAGATAGCGAAGCTATTTCTAGACGTTCACCAACCTTTATCAAGTTGTACCCAAACGTGTCTTCACAAAACGGGTTGAGAAATTTGCAAACACCTTGATCTTCTACACCTTTTTTTACAAGACGAATACCTTCGGCAAAATATGTTTATTGGATGTTCCAAACTATACACCTAAGCGATATTTCGATTTCTTGGGCAGAGAGTGATTCTGTTTCGCAAATGTTGCATACTGATTAATTTATCTTCCTGAAAAAACGAAGCATCCACGCTACCACACGTACACTAGTGATGTCTGAACAAAATTTCGATAGTTTTTTCAACGATTGTGCTGGGCCCTTATACCAAATTGATTCAATCATTTCTGAAACTGAGCAGTCTCTCGATACACAACAGAACCCTGCTAACTGTTGTGATGGTGCATATCTCCAATAGCAATTAACGGTGAAATCCTGTATAACTGATACTCGATTTCCTACAAAAGTTGATAATGTCGATAAATGCATACGTAACCAATGTAGTACAATGTGTGAGTCACCCCACAAATAGGTTTCAAACTTGATATTATTGAAAATACTTTTAACCTTGTCAAAGAGAATAGCGAGTAACTGAGCTGCACAAAGTTCAAGTTTCGTCAACGACTTTTTCTTCGTAGGAGCCACACGAGATTTTACACATAGCAAATTTATAACAATGTTTTGTGTTGGATCCTCTACGCGAAAATAGAAGCAACAACCATATGCCTTAATGGGTGAGCCACAAAAGCCATGTAGTTGAATAACCTGTGAGTTGACATCAAGACAAAAGCGCGGTATAACAATTGAAGATGGTGAATATAGTTGTTTCAGAAAATTTTCTCACGCAGTACATAAATTCTGTGGTATCGCTCATCCCAATTTAATTTGAGTAACCACAATTCTTGTAAAATTATTTTTGCAGTAATAAGTAGTGGCGCAAGCAGTCCAAGTGGATCAAATAGTAATGAAGCGAGCGATAAAATAGAGCGTTTTGTTAAATTACCTTTATAAAGATCTTTTGGTGAAAATGAAAACAAAAATTAATCTTGCCTCTACTCCCATATAATGCCCAATGCATTAGTGATTGAAGTATCAGTGAGGTTTAAATCTTTTATTGTGATATCGTCGACAAATGTTTCGTCGTTGGAATGCCACTTAGCGAGTTCGACACAACCATTTCGCAGAATACTAGAGACTTCATATTTTATTGATGACAATTCATCTAACGAATCTGCTCCGTATAGAAAATCTTCGACGTACAATGATGACTTCATCACTTTTGAACCAATTGGATATTCTAAAGCATATTCATCAGCCAAGTAGTGTAGGCTTCTCACAGCTAGAAACTGTACACTTGCTGTGCCATATGTAACAGTATTGAGTTGATAGATATGCCCAGTAGAAAAAGTGGTCTTCGAAGACATTGTCTTCAAGACGGTCTTTGATACCGCGTCCGCATGTTCAAGCAAATTTGCAAAACAATTGCTCAAAACATGAATCTAAATACTCTTTCTTTGCTTTCTCTCTCATTTTTAGTGTTCATAGCAACGTATTTGAATTTTGCCTCAGATGACGCTATGTTTTATAAATGAAGTGACGCAATAATTTTGAAGTGTAGTAAATAAACATTTGTGAAATAAATATTAAAAAAATCAAAATAAATAAAGAAACAAAATCATTAAACTATGAAATATTAAAAAAAAGAAATTAAATCAAAACAAATTAAATATTGACTTAGTTCCTGGAAAATATATTGATATTAATATTGAAGACAATAATTCCAGTGAAAGTTGTTTAAGAAACGAAACAAAGGATGTTGAAAATAAAAAAACTAAAAACACTTGTGAAAAATTAGCTGTTATATTTAAAAAACACAGGATTAACAGGCGTTGTGGTAATGATATTTTAGAACTCTTAAGATCAGAAGGTTTAATTGTACCAAAATCCTTTTCAACGCTTTTGAAAACATATAAAACTTCAACAATTGATGATAGCGAAATGCTATAAATTATTTTATATTAGTTTTAGTTAATTTTAGATATATTAAGTTATATTAAGTTAATTATTTAAATTAATTTTCACTATGTTTACTAGTTTTTACTAGTTTATTTTTAATATCTTAATAAAATTTATAATAATTTATAATAAAATTTATAATTTACTTTTAAAACTTTTAATTTTGAATGTAATGTAAGAAATTATTATATAAAATAAATAAAAGTACAAAATACAACAATTTCTTTCTACTTATTTAAAGAAGAAATTGAAATTCATTTAAAATTTAAAGAGTGCAATAAAAGAGTAGAAATAAAAAAAGGGTGAAAAAATTATATGAGCACTGCACTAAGCGCGCACAACTTTCTGTCGAATGCGTCCGTTATGCAAGACATGGTCTTCGAGACGGTCTTCGAGACTTGTACGCAATAATTCATTGAAGACATTTGGCTAATTTGTATGAAAGTGTCTTCGAAGACCGTCATACATTTGGATCGATCGGTCTTCATGTATGTATCCATGTCTTGAAGACGTCTTCGATGACGGATCGATCCGTTTTCTACTGGGTGTATCTCTTCACTTTCTGAAACATTTTCACTATGTCTGCAGTAATGACGTAGCGATAATGGCGGACTCGTAACAAAAACGTAAACAAATCTTCCTGAATTGTAACACCAACCATAAGAATGCTATTAAGTGATTTTTACGTTGTAGTACGACATGAGGCGTCAAATACAACTCTAAGCCTTGTAGAAGTGCTATTTGGCTTGAGCACGCAATAATGAGGTATATAGTAGTGAGATGTACGAAGATCAGGACCTTCGATTCGGGTCATATGTCCAAGTATTTCATACTCAATCATAAATGCAACATATTGTGCCTTTATTTCTGGCATACGTGACAAGCGACGTTCCAATGCAGTGAATCTTCGAAAAGCGATATCTTGTGAAGGTCCAAGTGAACTTAATGTATCCTTAAATGGTAATCGAACAACTACACGTCAGTTAGCATTGCGTGAAACAGTGTTACAAAATTCAGCTTTTATTTTTCATCAGTCATCTTAGGTATAGAACTAATTTCATCTAATTTCCACAACTGTTCGAGATTGAAATTAATGGCTTCTTCACAAGAAAGTAAGCAAGCAGAAGATTTAGTTGAAAATGGAGTGTCAGAATTATACTTACCTGACAAAACCCAACCAAGCAATGTTTTTTGAAGCGTAGGTATGGTATCTCTAAGTTTGATTTGTCCTACGGATAGTATATCGAAGAATGTCTCTGTTCCTAATAGTAGGTCGATATATTTGATTTATAGAAATTTTCATCCGCAAGCTTAGTGTTTGCTGGTAAATTCCAAGAAGAAATATCAGTTTGTGATTGAGGCTGGTACGAAATATGAGAAGTGATGCAAAAATCAAGTGGAATTTCGAAATCAGCAAAGCGAGATTTTATATTAGTTGAGGTTTTATGTATTATCCTTGTATTTGTGTCACCAATACTACTGATTTGTACGTCATGTCTTTCACACGGTAATCTCAATTTTTGGAAGAATTCTTCAGATATTAAATTAATCTGTGAACAGGAGTCGAGGAGCGCTCTCAATAGCTGATAGTTACCAGTGTTTTCTACATGAGTATGAACAACAGCTGATGTAGTTTGCACCGTAGGTTAAGGTGCTGGCGATAACGAAAACGTACTTGATGCATTTTGAGCACGATGAAGCATTGTATGATGAGACCGTGAACAAATTTTGCATTTGAAAGTAGATGTACACTGAGTAACTTTATGATTTTTGGTTAAGCAGTTTATGCAGAGAGAAAGTCTTTTCACATTTTCGAAACGATCCGGAACGAACATATTGTTAAAGCGCTGACAACCAGTAATAATGTAATCAGTAGTGTCACACAACGGACAAGTGCGTTTAGTGCAAAGAAATGAGCAATTTTGACGAGATTGATGCTTATCGATCTTCTTAGAAAACTTGTTGTCATTCCTACGAATAGTGTCTTGAGACCGAAGTAGAGTTTTAATCAATTCAAGAAATTGGCAGCGTCTTTCCAGAACCTTAGCGCAGTTTTCCCATAGAGGCAAAGATTCCTTCCACTTATTTTTTGATTCATCATCCACCTTTTGCATTACCAAGTAAATTAGCATTGCATTTGAAATTTACTTGTCGGAGTCAATTGCACGCAACGAATCGTAGATTGCATCAACTTTGCTTTGATGTATGTGGCAATTCAAATAGTGAAGCAATATTTTCCATAAAAGTTAAGCTGCTATTATCACAGCGGGATTTCAATCTCTGAAGTGCCTTTGGATAATTTTCGTTACTAACTTGAAAAGTCTTTACGGTATCCAATGCTGCAATTCAATTTTTCAATATTTGACAATCCAACTTCTCTGTCAATGATTTGATTAAAAGAGGAAATAAAATATTTGTATTCGGAGTATGTCCCACTAAACGACGGCAATTTCAACGGTGGCAATCTCGTACTTGAAGAGATAGGTGAAAACGTATGATCTCGTAACAACATATGCAAATCCTCACCTAGTTGCTCTTGAATAGATGTTTTGATGTTGACATATAGATTCTCATATAGATTCTCGAAAACAACGTGATTTTATTAACGCACAGAACACATGTGGTAATCGTAACGCGTACTGGATAACAACTATAAAAACGTTATGTTTCTTTTATATATAAATATGTATGTATATAAAATATATGGAGATATTTCTTTTACTTTTGTATATAAATATGTATGTATATAAAATATATGGAAATATTCCGTCGCAAAATTTTTAACACGAACCGTGGTAATTTTAGCACTGCACAGTAAATGAACTGTTTGAATGACCTTCAAAATAATAATGTTCATCAGCCCCACATTGGGCGCCAAAAATTTCTGACCAAAGGCTTTTTTTGATCTGAATAAAATTAACTGTTTACAAAAAAAAGCAAATGTAAGAATCTCACCAACTATTCAATCTCGCGAAAAAATAACAAAAAAAAGACTTTCTTTAGCAAGAGTAAGCGACAAACTAAAACTTTGTTATTTCCTAAAAAATTGCAGAGACTCAACGAGTCCAGTTTAACATTTTGTTTTTGTAAAAATTATATTATTTTGAGTAAAAGTTCAACCCAACACTATCGTTATTAATGTTTGTATTCGAATTTTTTGTTTGGCGACAATAAGTGAAACATCTGCACCCGTGTTGATTAGGAATGATTTTTTAGTCTTATTGTCATAGATGAACAGTCGTATAGATGTTTCGTTTACAACTTCCTCTGCCGCAGTAGATGAAGTCGGTTTTAGTTTCAGTTTTTAATTTTTAGTTTTGCAATTTTTTGGAGTTGAACCATATGTTTTATGATACCAACAATTTGTACTGCTATTTTCTTTCCTATCATCATGATATTGCCGGTTTCTTGATGTTGAACGTGAATGTTAATTTGTTCTTGAGCGGTGTTTGGTCGATAATTTTGAGACCATTTTCGTGAATCTGGTCAATTCTCGTTGAAGCTATTCGATTAGCGATCAAGTTGAATATGAGCTGCCGTAAGGGCATCAGCTGCGTTCCTTGCATTGTTGAATTCTAACGGACTGTTTCGAAAATATTGTCTGCCAATTCTGCCATCTTGGGTAATTCCACTCGAATTGTGGCTAGACATGTCTGTACTTCTACAAGGAGACGTTGTAACTAGTGTTGTTCACATTATTCGAAGTTTTTAAAAAACCGAAGTTCTTCGATTATTCGAATATTCGCATTTCAACGAGTCTTCGAAGTTGGAAAAAACTTCGAAGTTTTTGTGAATTTTTGTTCTCGAAGTCTTCGAAGTTTAAGTGCAGTGAAAAACTTCGTAAGCAAAAGGTGAAGTAAGAGCGCAAAATGCAAACAAACGTGCATCACATAAATTATTTGAAGGATGAAAGCATTTGGTTTATTTGTACGGTTTTATGTTTTTTTTTGGTATTTTATGCAGAAATTAAAAATATGTTTTTTTCTTTTTGTTAACACATAAAATTTATTTTGTGATTAAAAATGTATTATTTGTACGCTACTTGGTGCTAACCCAGATCCTTAATCTGTGTTAGCTTGGTAGCCAATTTTTATGTGTAAAGTAGTTTGAGCACTTGTAACCCAAACTACTTGTATTTTCTATGTTGATTAGTTTGAGCACTTGAAACCCAAACTAATCGATGCGAGAAAGTAAGAAAGTTATAATTGATTTCGTTTCTTTTTCTTTTCCTTCTGAACTTTATTAAAATTATTTCTTATATTTATACAAAAATTATTTTATAAAAAAGCTATTAAATTATGCATTAATTAACAATAAATATTAATGCATAATTCACAAATAAATAAATTTGCCTACGCTGTGCTGACATAATTATAGGCCAACATATTACACACTTTCTTCAGTGCATTGACCAACAAGAAAAGCTGATAATGCAAAATTGCACTTTTCGTTGGTCAATGACTGGTCGCAGTGTTGGCCCAAATAATATGTAAACACATGTAAACAAATAACAAAAAAAAACAAAAATATAAAATAATATTAATTAAATGCAAACATAAACATTATTATATATATTATTAAATATTATTTATATGAAATAAAAAATTTACCTTTTATATAACTTATATTTATAATTTATATTAAAAAAATTATATATATGAAAATTTTTAATATAATATAAAATACATATGTAAGAAAATGAAAATATTGATATTGATGGATTTTATTAGTAAAGGAAATTTTATAAAAGTTTTCATTTTTCTTTTAAAAAAAAATCACAAATTAAAACCTTGAAAATTAGTTATGAAAAAATGAGTTTTGCTCATTAATGCATAATTATTTGACATGTATGAGCTGTGATGATCACACAGGTAAGCACAAATTTATTTTTTGCATAATAAAAAAATAATTTTTGTTTTTTTTATTGTAATTACAGTTAATTTACGGTTTATGTAAAACTTTTAAATCCTTATTTCTAAGAAAAGAAATACATTATATTATAAGGAACTATCTAAATAATATGTAAATTAGTACATTAGCACAATTGTATAAAAGAAATTCCATCAAATTTTCATGTATTTTATATTATATTAAAAATTTTCAAAAATATTTTTTTTTATATATAAATAATAAATATGTTATTTAAAATGGAAATTTTTTATTTAATATAAAAAATATTTGATAATAACATATTTAATAATTTTTTTTTTGTTTTTAATTTTATTTTCTTATATTGCGATCTGTCAATTCAGAGTAGACAATAAACAATATTTAAAAGAGACTAAATACTTAAAAGTCCATTTTGAGCTTGAATGGACTGAGCTCAGTAGCACATCCGTCTGTTGAAGTCGGACACATTAAAGTTCCAATGGCGTTTGTTTGCGGAGGCGTGTGAACGTTCTTCCTTCTGCTATAATTCTGCCCATAAAGTGTTTGGGATGATGTAACACACGTTTTTTGTGTTTACTGGCTTGGCTTTTTATGACTTCCTTAACTACCGGAACGTTGAGATCGCGATGTATACATTCATTTGTTATATATCTAGGAGCATCTAAGATTAATGTAAGGGTTTTTGATTGAAAACGTTGGATAATCTCAATATTTGAAGATGCAGCAGTTCCCCATAGTTCAATGCCATATGTCCAGATTGGTTTGAGTATCGCTTTGTAGATAAGAAGTTTATTTTCCACGGAAAGCTTTGAACTTTTGTTTAGTATCCAGTAGAGCTCCCGCATTCTGATGCCAAGTGCTTTTCTTTTGGTAAAAATATGGTGCTTCCAAGTTAGTTTTGTGTCAAAGTGTATTCCTAAATATTTCACTTGGGTAGATTGAGGGATTAAAATATCGTTAAGGCGTACCGGTGGGGAATTTTTCCTTCTCATTGTAAAGGTTATTTGTGAAGACTTAGTTTTAAGCCACTGGGAAATGTTATTTAGCGCTCGCTAGAGTTTGTTGGATGCTAACTGGTGATTTTCGTCTGTAGCAATTACCACAGTATCATCGGCAAAAGTTCCAATCTCAGTACCAACGGTGGTAGGCAAGTCGTTAGTGAAGAGTAAGTATAACACAGGTCCCAAGACACTGCCTTGTGGCACTCCAGCCTGAATTGGTTGCAAAGTTGATATTTCATCCCCCTGTTTTACAAAGAAATATCGTGATTCGATGTAAGATTTTAAAAAAATATAGTAATTAGTTGGGAGCATCTTTTTAAGCTTAAACAATAGTCCGTTATGCCAAACTTTATCAAATGCCTGGGATATGTCCAGAAATGCTGCTGTGCAGTACTTCCTTTTGTCAAATGCTGTATGTATAACATTAACCACTCTGTGTACTTGCTCTATTGTACTGTGCTTTTTTCTAAACCAAATTGATATTCCGAAATTAGTCTCCTTCTATTGACAATGGGCATTAATCTGGTAAGAAATAAATTTTCCAACAACTTTGACATAACCGGTAGAAGACTAATTGGTCTATACGACTTAACATCTTTTGCCGTTTTCCCAGGTTTGAGTATCATGGTAATTTGAGCCACCTTGAATTGGCGAGGGATGAAGCCTTTTGTGACAATAGAGTTAAAAATGTTTCGCAGCAGTACTATTGCTTCATCCGGTAACTCCTTTAATATTTTTGAAGTAATTAGGTCATAGCCGGGTGCTTTATTTATTTTTAGTTTTTTGATTTCGTATTTTATGTCGAAAATGGAGAATTTTTGTATTGGAAGGTCCAGTTGGTGCGTTTGCTGTAATACCTCTCTAATACCTCTCTAATACCTCTCTAAATACTTTGCATTTTTCTGTATCTGTTCGGGCCCATTGCCCAAGTTCGTTTTTTACTAGTGCATTGTGCGTTGGTGTCTGTTTCTTGATTGCTCGCCAGAGAGAGTAATTGGTGGAAGTAGTTGCGTCTAGTCTTTGGAAATTTCTTTGTATTTCCAAATTTCTGGTTGTTTTCAGATGTTCTTTTAGATTTTTAATCACCACATTAAAAAGTTTTTTATCTTTCGGAGATTTGGTTTGTTGCCAGCGCCTTCTCGCTGCTCTTTTGGCTCTTATAAGTTCTTGAGTCGTACTACATAATGGTGTGGCGAATTGTTGCATGTTTGAAGGCGTGGATCTTCAGGCTGATTGTTGAATACTCCTTATAAGATGTTCGGTTGCAAGCGCAATTTCTGCTTCTGTTTTAAGCACCATTTTTTCATCAAGTAATTCCCTAAGTGTATGCCAAAAGGCATCCCAGTTGGTTAATTTGTTGTGCAGATAACATTTTTGAACTTTAAGTTGTATATTCGATTTTATCCGTAATAATACTGGCGAGTGATCTGATGAAAGATCAAAGCTAGATTTACCTAACGTGTCGTTTTGTCGCACTCTTTAGTAACACAAAAGTCTAACAAGTCTGGCATTTTTTTGGGATCTGTGGGCCAATAAGTTGGTTCTCCAGACGAGATAGTTGTAAGGTTTTCGCTTCTTATAGCCGCAAGCATATGTCGTCCTTTGGGTGTTGAAAGCCGAGAGCCCCATTCAACGTGTTTAGCATTAAAATCTCTTACCGCAATAAATCTGTTACCTAAGGTTTTGAAGAATTTTTTATATGTTGCCGTCTTAGTTGCGTGTTTTGGTGGACAGTATACTGATGTTATTGTGATTGAGCCACACCAATCTTTTGTTAATATACTGGTTGCTTGAATCTCTTCAGTGCGGTATTGTTGCATTTCAAAGTGTAATATATTTGTTTTAACTAAAATGCCACTTCCCCCATGAGCTGTTCCATCGGGATGCATAGTGTGGTGAAAGCCATAGCCTGGTACTTTAAAATAATGTTTTGAAGTAAAACGTGTTTCAGATATTAGCATGATGTCTTTTTTTTTATCTTTTAAAAATTCTTGTAGCTCTAAACAGTGTTTTGACAGCCCATTCGCATTCCAGAGCACTATATTTAATTCACTGTCGGACATAATTAAGTCGTCAGCGTGACAAGAACATTCATTAACGTAGTGATTTCTACTAACATTTGCTTAACTAATATTAGAACTTCGCTCATGGTATCTGGAGATTTAGAAATATATTTAATAATATACAGAACATAATATATATTAAATTAAAATATATTTAATAATAATATATATTATAATACATATTTAATAATAAAATAAATTTTATGTAATAAAATAAAACAAAAAAACATGTTTTTAATTTTCTGCATAGAATAACAAAAAAAAAACATAAAACCGTACAAACAAAGCAAATGCTTTCATTCCTCAAATAATTTGTGTGATGTACGTTTGTTTGCATTTTACGCTCTCCCTTCCCCTTTTGCATCCGAAGTCTTCGAAGTTTTTCACTACACTTAAACTTCGAAGACTTCGAGAACAAAAATTCACAAAAACTTCGAAGTTTTTTCCAACTTCGAAGACTTCGTTTACTATTCGAATATTCGAATTCTTCGAATACTTCGTAAATTCGAATATGAACAGCATTAGTTGTAACCATAACCCTCTCAGTAATTGTTCGTCTTGTTTGTTTCCACTAATGCGTTCTAATTCGTTTAATAGATGAGATGGCTTTTTATCCCCAACCTGTACACCACTAACTAATTTTTTATGCGTTTTTGTTCACTATCCGTAAAGTTTTTTGTTATTGCTTGCTTGACTGACAACGACGCATCCAGTGCCACCATAAACGTGCCAAACTTATGAGTGTCTTTATGTGGTTGACTCCAGTAGTCCAACTGTATAAACCAAAGATCAATGTTGTGCCTTATTAATGTTAGCATTGACAGCTTTATTGCAATGATTGTTGCGTTTTCGTTAACTGAGGTAGTATCTCCAGTCATTTTTTGGCCTAGTGTAGCCATTTTTATGTTAAGCGTCGGCTTGGTCACCAATGTAGTGGTTGTTGTAGTTATTTTATTTTATCTACTTTATCTATTTAAATATTATAAATTATTTTGTTTAACAATTCTCCCAATAATAATGGCGGGAGACGCGACCGTTGGAACTCTCCTTTTTCTTTTTGACAGTTTTTTATGGTAATCTTTTTGGTATTGCCACAGGGTAATAACAAATTCGCAGTGCAATCAGCGAATTTGTTCTTTATGTACACTCTATATATTAAATACTCATTGGTGCAACCTATTTGGGAACCATAATAACGCTACAAGTGCAAAGCTTCAAATGAGTGTACAATGCAGCCCACCAAAAGTACACATGAAAGTACATAAAGTTGTTAACAACTCGCAACTACTACACTTTAGTTCCAAATCAAATGAAATGTCATTAGACTGGAGTATAGAGTGTAAAACTCTAAACATTGTGTTGCTTTAACCGCAGATTGAAATAGTAGAAAAAAGTTTAGAAAAAACAGTACCATTAAATTGTATTTAGACACATCATGTAAGCATTAGACTTATTCATAGAATTAACTGAATCATTTGGAATATTTTGGTTACAAAGCGATCAAATGCGAACCGATTTATCTAGTTTTGAGTCATATACTTTCAGGATCAGTACTGTACGGGGCTGCCCTCAAGATGGAGTTATCTCATTATTGCTATGGACATTAGTAGTCTATGAATTACTTGTTTAATTGGAGCTATCCGGATGTAACATTATTAATTATGCAGATGACCTGGCATTTATTGACACGATACCACCATCACTGATGCAAGCGGCGTCACATAATTGTAGTGAATTGATGTATGAAATGGATTTAAATATTAACAGTTATCTAGGAGCGTCTGGACGGTCCCAAATCAAAGGAAGGAGTTTCCGCAGCAGTTTTCACGTTAACACCAAATATCTTATGAGTATAAATACTTTAAGGTTCATTTATTACGCTAACAAGTTAGTGTCTGAAGGCAAATAATTTATGTTTAATTAATAGTAAGTTACGGTTAAGTTGACCTAAGCTGTTGTCGTTGTGGTGAATTTAATTAAAGTAATTGTTCTTTAATGAAGTCACAGTAATATAAAGTCGGTACAGCGAGACACAAATCCAAACACTAACGAAATAGTCTTTTGAGCTCATGTTTCCTAATCACAATTTATTAAAAGTAATTCAAATAATAAATTATTTTTTATCGCATGCAAGGTTTAAAATATAAAATATTCACAGAATAATAAATATATATATAATACTAGCGAACCCGACAGATGTCCTGCATGATATACTAAGCGATTAGGATATTAAACAAAGTAAGAAATGAAAATAATGTAATAATTTTGTTATTCTTTGTTTTGAAATAACATAAGTTTTTCTAAAAACAATTCGTAATAATCAATAATGTTTGTTTAATTTCATCCTAATGCCAGTTGATGAACAATATTCCTGAGTCAGTTCTTGAGGGCTATAAATAAATAAACTTGACGATTTTTCAACGCGAGAACACGCCACATATAATTGGCCATGTGAAAAGACCTGATTTTCTAGATCTATCCCACAAATCGACATTGTTTGACCTTGTGACCTTAATAATCATGGCAAATGCCAAGCGAATTGCAAATTGCAGACGTCTGAATGGAATGGGTGAGTCTGAAGAGATCATTGGGATTCATGGCAGGAGAACACCTTCAAATTTGCCTACTTGTAGCTTCAAGTACATTGCCCACAATTTTTTTATGACTAATCTCGTGCCGTTGCATAGCTTAGATGCATTTAAATTCCGCAGCATAATTATTGGTGGGCCAATTTTTAATCTTAAGTTTTGTGGTGACATTCCTGGTAAATTCAGCGAATTCAAAAATTCAACAGGACAGTTGAACGATTCCCTTTAGAGACATTAAATTTTAAACTTTTTAAACAAATCAAAGTAAGCATGAATAAATTTTAAATGTCTAATATGTATATGGATACCAAAAAACTGTATAATAATTAAAAAACCATTATCCAATGGACCAAATTGTGAATCTAAGCCATGCTTGAACCCACTTGAAAACACACAAAAATTTCATCAAAATTGGTTCAGCCGTTTAGGAGTTCACTGTCAACACACGTACAGAAGAATTATATATATAAAGACACACAATAAATATATGTTTTCACTTATTACTGTTTAAATTATCTTAAAATTAATTTATACACATAAAACAAAATAAAAGAATTGTCAAAATCAGGAACCGATTTGTAGTTGTGAATTCATACCCTAAATTTTTGACAGTGTTGTTGCCGGCTAATAATAATAATAAAAATTATGCATTAAAAGCGAGTTTTGTTTTGCTTGAAAATAACAACGCAAAGCATAAGGAAGTTATACACAACCAGTTGGTACAAGATATTATAAACGATAAGACGGAGGCAATTTGGAACAGTTTTTTAGAAGCACCATTTAAAGTAAATCTAGTTTAGCCGACAAAGCTTACATTTCTGTCGCCATCAACCTTGATTCAACCAACAGTAGAGCACCCATCACAGCAGTTTGTGCAGTGTTGGAACGGCGGATAAAAGATGGTTAGAAACAACTGGCAATTTTCTCTTCAATACTAAAATCAGCGAATGCTGGTGTTCTATTTAGCCTAGAATACTCTGCGAATCAGATAGATACATCATCAATTCAATTGACCACCATTATACCAGTCAGTGACAGGGGACTAATGAAATGGTTACTTTATACGAGAAGCTGTTTAAACGAAACAATGGGTTCGGATCTAACATTTAGTTAAAGTATATGAGCAGCTCAAAAAAAAACGTATGTTGTTACTATTCCACACACTTTGAAGAAACTATAAACTGATCGCTCCATTTCATGAAGCATAGTGGAACACATGTAAGAACTATAGTAGAATAAATTTTTCCCACATAAACTAAATTGGAAATAGTCACAGAAAATACGTTGAAGAACAATATATGTATAACAATTTGTAAAAAACTTCAAAAATACCTTACATTTAGAGTTAAAATGAAATAATAATGTATTCTCTGTAAAGAATGATACTTAACACTTTGCATTTGGCATCTTATATTTAGTCAAAGTTAACAATATATTATGCAGAGGACTTAGCACACTTCTCATGCAGTAAATGTCATTGTAATAAGGTGTGCGCTAGCATCGCGGTAACAGTCAGAAATTTTTATGAGTTTCTAATTATTTAATGGCTAATAAACCACAGACTAAACATTTGGCTACTCTTGCTACCGGCTTCAATAATATTTCCGAACCATATTTAAAGGATTCCGTCGTAAAATATTTCATAGAATATTCGCCACAAGTTAATTAAAAGAAGGCATATAGCATGATCTTGATGCAAAATTAAGAGAGAATCATATAATATTAAGTTTAAACAATATGCGTGGAACTCTGGAAAAATTGATGAAAAAGTATTTATCCAGTATCGCTTGATTGCTTAGATTGCAAGGATCTTCAAAAGAATCGAGTTCATACCTATTTCGTACCACATTAATTTACGGTATTGCAAAACAGCCATCCATTGCTACAATTTTAAATACTGATTAGTTTATTAAAACACAAACATTTTAACATATATTATTTATTAAGAGAAGTTTTTTACTATTTCACTTCAAACTATTAAATTATGTTTATTTACATAGAATTAAAATTTGATTCGTTTTTAATGTTTTGACTTAAAAACTACAAATGTTTCTCACCCAAAATTTAGAATTTATGTAATGCTTCTAAATTCTAATTAATTTTTCTAAATAAAAACGTTGAGTTTACGACAAGTATATAACATATGTATCTAATTGTGAAGTATATATGCATTTGCTCCATTTATATCACTCATTTACAACTATATATTAATTATACATGTACAGCCCTAGTCAAAAGTATTTACACAACGAAAATTTTTGTAAGGTAAGTTGTAAAAAAAATTTTTGTTGTCACTTAGTTTTATTTATGCAGAACGAAATAAAGAATTGGAAAGATATGTTAACTGTTAATTTGATAATTATAAAAGCAAATGCACTGATGCTTATTAGTTGTCAAAAGTACTTGCACATAACATAACATATTAGGGGTATTCAGGCAACTGATTAGTTGCTTAGTAGATTCAAAAACTTCTTATAAAATAAAATTAACATTTTAATGTTAATCAGTTGCTTGAACTACCCAAAATGCGTAATCTGATTAATTTGTCGTGTGCAAATGCCTTGGCAGCACTCATATCAACAGCAAAAGCGAAACGTATGTTAACCGTGAAATACTCAAATATTCGTAAATTTTAATATCATTTAAATTTATCATATAATTCATCATATACCTAAAATTGCAAACGTGTCATATATGAAGAAGTAGAATATTCAATTTTATACATTTTAATTATATTTTATCCCTTTAAAAATTATAGTTTTACTGAATTATATTTATTAATTTATTTTATTATTTTTGCATTTTCTTTTTAAGATGCCCTATGCTCATAACGCCGACACTTGGTACTGGCAGCACTATTAATCAAATTTTCACTAATCTGAGAATCTCCGAAATAGGAGATTCTCTGCTTAGTTTCATTTTTGTATGCAAATTTTGTAATCATCTACTAAGCAATTAATCAGTTGCCTGAATGCCCCTATTGTATCTTAAAATAATTCAGAACAAATGACAGAGGATTTGATAGGGTCGTTGGAATAATATTAACATTTTTCAATCTGCGATGCAGTGTAGTATCACTAATAGTCTTATTAATTAACTTCTGCGATGAAGCTGCAATTTTAACAGAACTTGTTATAGGTTCTTCTACGACTACTTCTAATAATCTTCTGCATTCCCTTTGATTTACGGCAGGTTTGCGCTCAGTTCTCTTCAAATTTTCACATATTTTTTTATTTTTAACTAGACTTTACATCGTTTAACGTGAAATTTTAAATAACTTAACTTAATACCGCTCTAATATTAATTACCAACCTCAGATCGAATTTAAACTGATGCTTCCTTGGTTTTTTCCATTTTTCGGAATAATTTCTGAAATGTTAAAATCTCTAAATTTTTGTGGGGTGTAACAAAACCTAATGGCTGCACTTACTTAAAGGAAATCCCACAATAAATGCTAATTTACGTTGTTTAAATACTTTTGACGCGAAAAAAATGTGTGTAAATACCTTTGACACCTAATAAGCATCAGTGCATATGCTTCTATGTTTGTCAAATGAACAGTTATTTTTCCAATTCTTTTATTTGGTTCTGCATAGATAAAACTAAGTAACAACAAAAATTTTTTTAGAACTTATCTCAAATAACAACAACAAAAGTCTGTTTTAGTGCAATATGTATAAAAATGTTCGTTGTTTAAATACTTTTGATTAGGACTGTATATACGACTATTATTAGTAGTTAAAACTTATAGTTTCTTCAAAACTTTTAAATGATATTTGTTCCATTTATTTATTTTACAGATATTCATAAAACACTATCCAATAAATGCCATTAAGACTGGCAAAGAGAGCAGGGAAAAGTATGCGTGAAGTTCGGTCGATATAAATAGCCCTCTTGAGACGTTCTTGTTGTGGAGTTAATTTTGGTTTTGGTGGCTCCGGTTCTGCTTGTGGAGGAGGTGGTGGTGGAGCAATTGTTGGCGCGAGTATAATATGTGACTCTTGACGTGGTATCCAAGGTCCATCTGCATCTAAAGATGGTTTCACAATACGACGTGATGTGTGCACAATCTGAATATAAAAAACAATTAGTGTGTCGGAGTAAGACGTTAGCACAATATATTAAATTCAAAGTTTTAATAAAATTATGAACATCATTTTTAGCATTTACTATTAAGCGAATATCCAAATTTTTGTACTTCAGTAAAAATATAATAATAAAATAAATATTATATTCTACACATTAAAACACGATTTTATTACAATATTTTTTGATGATTATACAGTAAAACAATCTCAAAAGTGGAATGAATACACAGTTTCATGGCAACTTTTATATTACATTATAGAAAATCTACCAGAAATTATACTAAATATTCGTTGAAATGACAGAAATTTCTTGACTTCGTCGTTTAGTTAATATAATAGATTAACTCAACAACCGAAACTAATTTTTTAAAATATTTCATTAAAAATGGATAGGTAATATTAGTTTTAATATTTAAAAACAAAGATTCGCTAAATTGCATTCGGATAAATTTTAATTCTATTACTATAATACAAAGTGCAAAGATTATCCTAGAAAAAGCATAGTCTTCAATACATAAATATTGATCGTATATTATTATCTGTTTAATAATTTTTTCATTTAAATTAAAAGATTTATTTTAATTTATTTCAAAATTACCAATACTTAACTATTTACATCATTTTTGCAGTATATAATTGGTAATTATAAATCATCACAGTAAGATACATAGACATGTCTTTTTGATGTATGGAAAATACGTAAAGACAATATGTATAGAAATCCTGTGAACCCGTATCGAAAATTTATATTTGAAGCTGTATTGCGTACAGATGTCCCAGTAGAAAAAGTGGTCTTCGAAGACATTGTCTTCAAGACGGTCTTTGATACCGCGTCCTCATTTTCAAGCAAATTAGCAAAACAATTGCTCAAAACATGAATGTAAATACTCTTTCTTTGCTTTCTCTCTCATTTTAGTGTTCATAACAACGTATTTGAATTTTGCCTCAGATGACGCTATGTTTTATAAATGAAGTGACGCAATAATTTTGAAGTGTAGTAAATAAACATTTGTGAAATAAATATTAAAAAAATCAAAATGAATAAAGAAACAAAATCATTAAACTATGAAATATTAAAAAAAATAAATTAAATCAAAACAAATTAAATATTGACTTAGTTCCTGGAAAATATATTGATATTAATATTGAAGACAATAATTCCAGTGAAAGTTGTTTAAGAAACGAAACAAAGGATGTTGAAAATAAAAAAACTAAAAACACTTGTGAAAAATTAGCTGTTATATTTAAAAAACACAGGATTAACAGGCGTTGTGGTAATGATATTTTAGAACTCTTAAGATCAGAAGGTTTAATTGTACCAAAATTCTTTTCAACGCTTTTGAAAACATATAAAACTTCAACAATTGATGATAGCGAAATGCTATAAATTATTTTATATTAGTTTTAGTTAATTTTAGATATATTAAGTTATATTAAGTTAATTATTTAAATTAATTTTCACTATGTTTACTAGTTTTTACTAGTTTATTTTTAATATCTTAATAAAATTTATAATAATTTATAATAAAATTTATAATTTACTTTTAAAACTTTTAATTTTGAATGTAATGTAAGAAATTATTATATAAAATAAATAAAAGTACAAAATACAACAATTTCTTTCTACTTATTTAAAGAAGAAATTGAAATTCATTTAAAATTTAAAGAGTGCAATAAAAGAGTAGAAATAAAAAAAGGGTGAAAAAATTATATGAGCACTGCACTAAGCGCGCACAACTTTCTGTCGAATGCGTCCGTTATGCAAGACATGGTCTTCGAGACGGTCTTCGAGACTTGTACGCAATAATTCATTGAAGACATTTGGCTAATTTGTATGAAAGTGTCTTCGAAGACCGTCATACATTTGGATCGATCGGTCTTCATGTATGTATCCATGTCTTGAAGACGTCTTCGATGACGGATCGATCCGTTTTCTACTGGGTCACTGAAATAAACTGAATTTAACACTGTGTTCTGTACATGTTTGTTGTTGTTGTTATTGTTGTTGCTGTTGTCGTCGTTGCCATTGATGTTTGTGATGACGGTGATAAGGTTAGGAAGTTGCTGCTGACGGAAGTTGAAGTGTATATTGGTAAAAAAAGGTGTTATAAGGTATTTTTAAAATGACCTCGAATTAAAGGAAATCATAAAAAAATTTTTATCGAAAATTTTGTTGCTGTTGCTGTTGTTGTGACTGTTGTTGTACTCTTTCAAGAGTTATTTCATACATTGATGGTAAATGTGTTGGTTTTACCGTTGTTGGTATTATTATTATTATTATTTTTTATTATCGTCGTTAGCTAATGACAAGTCGATTGCAAAGCACTGCAGTTGCAAGAATTGTGATGTGTGTAACATTTTATTAACAGTTTAGAGCGCTTTTTTTATGTATGTGCGTGATGTTAACCGCTATGAAATTGTGCGGCTAACAGATTTTTAACAGCGAGTGTAACAGTGAGGGTATTTAGCTTAAGGCTATTTCACTTTTATAATAACAAGTTTATATAGATATTGATAATTAATTAAACGGATTTAATAAACGTAAAACAAATCTGTAGTACTTTTTGTTAATTAAAAAATTTTCAAAACATACACAATTAATTAAGTTTGTAGGAACATTGTATATAATACAAATGTTTATTTTTTGCAGGTTTAGTATGACTAGAAAATTCTGCTGTGTATTTACATTTTTTTTACTTATATTGAAAAATTAATGTTGATTAATTTATATAATTTGCTTGTTGAATTAATGCTTTTATTTGTTAATTATTTAATACACATATTTAAATTTTAGTAAAAATTAATTTTTTATTGTAATAATTTCTGAACTTAAATTAACCTTCATTTTAGGGTAAATGACTCAAATGAGGTAATTGCTTGACCATCAAGGTTATATTTGGCATAATTAAAAGCGCACGAGCAAATGATTTTAGTTCCTACGGGACGCACCATAACTGTTAAGTGGCCTTTAGACATCAACGCGCGTTGACAAACACACGAAGTCTTCTCTCTCCATTACACATTAAATTTACCAACAATTTTTAAAACACACCCCCAAAAAATAATACAAACATTTTTCACTCATTAGTATGAAAGCAATCGCTGAAGTGTAAACAGTAAGTACCTATGCGTATTTTTTAAGAAAAATAATTTTTTTTTATTTGAAGTTCAAAATAAAATTGAAGTTTACCTTTAAATTTAAATACTAATCAAAAATTCATATTTCTTTGGTTAAATAGTAAAAAATATAAACCAGTCATTTGAGATTTTAGTCAATATTTCTACCTGTAAAATTTTATAAATAATAAATTTTTCGCAGGTAAACAATTCAAATAACATTTAAAATATAATATTCTTTGTAATTTAATGTTTGGTTATTTATATATTTTTAGTAACCCAAGGTTATTAATATTTTAATTCTTCTTAATAAAATGTTTTGGAAATTAAAAAATTTTACCTAGGTAGAAAATACAAATATTTAAAATAAAATTCATTCATATTTGCAAAGCATCGCATTCTAGCGACAAATCATGCGTGCATTTAAACGATGTTTACGCTTCCATTTCTCAAAATAAATAAAATTTTGCATGCCGACCAAATCCGACTGTATATGCAAAAACACGAGCGTGTTTGAAGAAATATCAAAATTTTTTGATTTTCGTCAACACATTTCTTAAAATTTCAAATGTTACTATTACACAAACAAATTTCGCATTTCACAAAGTAGGAGAAAAGTAGGAGAAAAAAATTCTCATGTGAGAGCGATTTTTTAGTATATTTGTTGTTTTATCTGGGGCGTGTTTAAAAAATTTTTAAAAAATTGTTTGTGTAATGGCAAGCGCGCGTTGACAACGAGCGTTGATGTCTAAAGGGCCCTTTATATATGATGTTTAAATATAACACAACACAAAAGTGTGTAAAGTTCAATGTCAACGCGGAACGTTCAAATGCTTTCGCATATTTGTGTTTCTTCTGCTATTCGCTGTTTTAGGCAAATTTTTTTTAAATTTATTTTCTTATTATTTTTTATTATTTTTGACTGACATAAAATTTTACAAATTCAGCAAATTTAAAGTCTGTTTTGGCATTTAAGTAACACAATCACTTATGTGTGTATTAACGTGTCAGCAAAATGGTGTACATGTACATACATGCATACATACATATTTACATATGCACAGTTTATAAATTGAGCAATGCGTACACATATTACTTTATGTTGTATGCATATGAGTGTACATGAGTATTTGTGCTTAAATTACACGCAATGTTATAATTCTTAACGTTGTTTGGTTTTCGTTATTGTTGTTGCAACTCGTTTTTTGAATTTAATACTAAAGCTGCTTTGCCTTTGTTGTTGTAGCTACTGTGTTTCTGTTCTTGTTGTTGTTGTAACTGCTGTTGTTGTTCCTGTGTTATTTGGTATTAAATTTCTATCACTTTGTCATCAGGCATGTAAGCTGTCAGCACTGACATAAAGTAGCTTAGATTAAAATACTTTATGCAAAAGTATTTGAAGTATTTATTATTTTTGTGAGAAATTAGTTACACGGCCATGCTCAACTTAATTGTTTAGATATTGTGTTTTGTTTTATTTGCATAACTCATTATTTCAATTTTAGTTGATTAGTTAAATAATTAAGAAGAGTTTTTTTTTTGTTTTATATTAACACTTAAATCTTTTCTTGTAGGTGGTTGGGGATACGATTATGGTATGTGTTGGAAGAGATAAAAAAACTGTCAAGTTGGTAAAGTTTTCAACGAATAAAGGTTTGACAGCTTTGTTTGGTAATGTATGTATATATGTATGTGTGTTAAATTTTTAACGATAAAATAATGAATAAAATAATAAAAAAAAATCTGGAAAAGTGTATTTATAATGTATTATATTTTTTTTATAGATAAACTACAATGATAAATAAATAAATTCTGAAAAGCATATGTATGTATAAGTAATAAAGTTTTTATCTATAAAATAAATAAACAAAAAATAAATAAATTCTGAAAAGTATGTTTTTCTAGGAAGAGATTTAAAATTTAACAAAAAATATGCATTTTCCACCCCCTTTTAATAACATAAAACATTGTTTTTAAATTTAAGTGAGAAATATGAAAATAATTTTTTATAACTATTTGTAATATATTTTATATTATTTCTTTGCAGTATACTCACATTTTATTAATAAAAAAAAATTTATTATACTTTTTTAAACATATTTTGATTTTACATATTGTAGTTATTTCCTTTAGTTTTTAAAAATATTTTCGTATATCCGGTATAGTAAAGTGCTGCGACTGGCAGCTACGTAAAAGACAAACATTGTTAGGTTCAGAATACAGATAAGTTTCTTTTTGTACATTTTTTTTAAACTACATCAGATATTATATACATAAAATTACGTTCAAAAAGTTTGATTTATATATTATTTGTTTGGTAAAATTCGGTAATATATGTAAACAAAGAATATTATAATTAAAGTGAGAGATTTTCTACTGTTATCTAAAGACGCCTATTAGACTTAAAGACCTATATATTGCTTATATTGATTTAGTGTATTTCTTTAAGTCCGATTTCTATACTGAACCAAATTTGTACACGATATTTTATGAAGAGAATTATTTTCAAAACCACTGATGATGGGTATTTGACAATACTCGAAACAGCTGTATGGTCAACCAAAAATTTTGTTGTTGTAAGTTCAATGCTTTTTGAAAAACCTCTTTATAAAAATGTTTAGAAATTTTAGTTGCTTTGTTTCGCCTTCAAAAAATAATATTTAGAAATGTTTAAAAATTACGTAGAATATCTGAAACTTTTCTTAAATGTTGTTCAAACTTTATAAAACATGTTCCTGGAGAATTTTTTTGAGATATTGCATTGCATTCACGCGGTTTTTTTTACTATGGCATACTTTTTTTTCTGACAATAGATAAATTGCGGTACTGAACCTACTTTATCGGGTCTTATTTATTTATCAGAAGTAAAATGTTCAATTAGCTATTTGTTTTGTTTATGTATCAGTGTCAAGTAAACTCACAGCACATGCTTTTCATATATCTATTTAAAAAATTAAAGTTTTGTGATTATTTCAAACTATAAACAATTAAAAATAAAGCGCATCTAAATCGACATCACATGTGTAAAGTTAATTTCATTAAAAATAATTGCAAATTTATAACTATTTGAAATAAATTCAAAACAGCTTAAAACAATTTGTAAAATGTTTAATATATGTACAACTTAATCAAATAATAAACTTCAGAAACGTTAAATTTGTAGTTAAAACATCAAACGCACGATGCCAAAAGGGGTTAACATTTCTAACGCAAATAATCAAAACCCAGCGGAGCTATAAAAAGCGCTGCTACACAACAAAACTACACAAAAGTTACACAAAAACTTAACCACAAATCCTCGAGCATTATTCATGTTGTCGTTGTTGTTGGTTTTTGTTGTTGCCTTTTACACTTCGCTTTACAGTTCTACTCGACCGTCGATGTAAAAGTGACACTTAAGTACAAAGTCAAGCACACTCCAATATAACAACACTTGTTAATATGTGAAGCTCTTACACATATATGTAGGTATATGCATATATTTTTTATATATATGTGTGTGTTAAGCATTGCCATATAAGTGTAATAGTTTGTTGGGAATATTCATAATTTAATATTTTACAACCAATCTACATTTCTAAGTTACCCACTTGTATGAATTATGGCAATAATGGCAACAACAGCTCCAGAAGCAGGAAATACTTAAGAAGGTAGTGAGTTTGTCTACCATTTTTGTCAAGTTCAAGTTTTGTGTCTTCGATAATGTTTCTAGGTTATTTTAAAAATTCATGTTAATAATTTATTTTTCATAAAAAATTTAAAATTGTATTTCTTCTGTACTCTGTTTTGATACTCGGTTTAATATAGCCAATCTGCTTGTGGTGCAAAAGGAGCAAGTGGTACACATACATATACACATAGACGGAGTTCCATCTATCACCGAAGAACTCATATATGCAAATATGGATAGAAGTCGGAAGAACTGTGTTTATGTTTGTATCTATGTGTGTAATTCAATGTCGTTGTATGCATGAAATGTGGTTTGTAATCGCATAACTTTGTGGCCTCAACAAGGAAATCCTTTTTCCATACAACAAACTGAGATTTTGCCTTTCCTATTTAATTGTGTTAGGTACTTTATACTCATATGTACATATTTGTATATATGTAGGCATATATATGTTTATGTGGAAGAATTTATGAATTTATACTTCCATGTAGTACCTATGGCAGATAAATTCATTAATTTTGTTTAGTGAGATTATCACACTTGGAAATAGATTACAACTGTCGGCAATATGAAGGTTGAGAATTTATTAGTTAACTTAAATTTCAAAGGTTCCACTTGAGAATTCAGTTTTAATGGATTTTCGTAAATTCTAAACTAAAAATAATAATTATTCTATATGCCATAAGTCATTTTATATTCAAAAAAGAGCAAAGGAAGAGTTTGTGAGCTGCACGTGTTTTCACTTTTACTACAATTTTGGGAAAACATTTGTAGAACTGCAGTTTTCTTTCCAACTTCTTCTTTTTTTCTTGAGCTAGAAAGGTGTTTGATTTAACGTCCACATTTTTAGTGAAAAATTCCAGTGACCAACGATGTGAAGGTAAACTACTGGAAGCAGCTAAGAATGATGTACGTCTGTAGTGACGTCTGGAACTATAATTTATATAATATAGCCGTAGACGAGTAGCCAGGGACCTTAAAGGTCTGAAGGTCCCAAAATTAATTGAAAGACAATATTAATATATAAGTGTATTTATTGTTAATGCATCACGACTATTTACTACGATAAGACATATTTTTAAATTTGTGAAACAATGATATGCCATTCAGAATAAATTTCTATACATGGGTCTGTGACAATAGTTGTCATCGGCTTTCATACTATCTATATTAGTATGCCAGCTTTCTAATTTTCCATACAAAGAAATCTCCAAACACTTTAAACACGTTCGCGATGTTTTAAAGTAACTCTTTTGTTTTTTGCGGGTCATGGATCAACCATGTCACCTCTTCGGTTTAGTATTTTAAAACATTTAAAACATTTAAGTCAATTTGACTGAAGTTAACGGAACCCTTATATGAGAAATATTTGATGAAATGAATGCTGTAAGTCAGTTATGGCCAATTCATCAACTTTACAGTTGCTAGAAATCGGCATCTCTTTTGAATATATACGACATTAAGATAAAAGTTTAGATGTTGCGAACACATTAGCAAGGGACTTAGTAACCGCTAAGCTGTCACTAAAAATGCAAAACATTCCTGCCCAATATCACATGTTTCATAAATCATCCTGTCCTAGTTTAAAGTATAATTTCAGATCAAATTCCTCAAAGAAAATTCCACCATCCATCTTTTTATCAAGTTTTGAATCGTTCTTATAAATCTTTAAGCATTCGTTTGGAATTGTGTTAGTACCATCCCATCACCCCCATCATTTGTAGGCATATGAGTAAAGAACTTACTTTCAATTAGAAGAGATAGAGCGTCATAATCAATTGTAAGATTATAGTTCAACATGTTAGAATGTCTTATATCTACTCTAAATCATTAAGATATGAAGTAAATCTTAATTGCATTAGTTTGAACTTGCTGTTGAACCGGAAGTTCAGTTATCACTTGATGGAGAAGTACAGATAATGTATTGTTTGGAGTTATACGTAAGACTCTTGTTAATAATTTTAGACATGATGGACTACGGCACTGGGCAGTCATTAAAATAATAGGTCCCGTTACTGACGAATAAATTCATAGTGTTTTGATAGGACTTAAAGGGCGTTCTAAAGATCAAGTCTCAATAGATTTCTTACTGGATGCTATCAAGAATGAATCAACTTTGTGAAGACCAAGTCTGAGTAAGTAAGTTAAGAATGAATGAAGGAAACCTTTCGAATATTTATTTTCCAGTTGAGTTAAGGATTTAAATGAATGTCCAGCCAGATATTTCACTTGTAGAGATAATTTAAGTTTGACGCTATCCAGTTTGAGGATAGTAAAACCTGGTATTGTTTACGTCGTTGTAAAATATAGAAGTTCTATCTAATTCTGATTAAGTCCATAGTGCTTACTTCATTCAGAAAATATGTTAAAGCAAAACTTTTTTTTTTCTGAAATGGTATTTAAATATCGATCAAAGATAGAGACAGATAGAGCTACAATATCAGCATACGCTATTACGTTGCGGCCTATTATCAAAGTTTTTAGTAAAATTTATATATCTATAGGATCATTCTTTCTATTGTGTGATATTTTAAAATTAAAATAGTTTAGTGAAAGAAATTTTTTTGGATTTAGGAAAGTGCACAGATAAATACTTTTATCTCATTGTAATTAGTGCTTTGAGGCATTAAATTAAGTTTTAGTATATATAAATTCTGATTCTGAGTATATATAAATAAAATAAATAAGCCTATAATATAGATAAATGCGGTTTAAAATTACTATATATATTTTTACATTGTAAATTCTTTAAATTATTTTTATTAAAATTTTAACCCTATATTTCTCAAAATTTTTCGAGAAGCTCTTTCAATGTAATATATTTAGTTGATTGCTAAAAGTAGTAACCTTAATCTAATCTTATTTTTTCATATTGTCATATAAATAAATTTTAATTTCATCTGAAAATTCATTATATGGATCATTATTTCTCTTGAACTTCCACTCTGAAGTACTTCATCAACATTTTCTCTTCGTTGATTTTTCAATGTCCTTTGAAAAATGATGTTTGCACTACATTTTTTAATTAATAGTTAAGAAGGAATTCTGCTGAATCCTTGTTACGCCAGCCACATTGTGTGCTCATTGTTGTCCTTATTATTTCTGTTGTTTGTGTTTGTAAGCAACAACGTTCAACTTCGTGCAGGACATGAAGCTTCGTACAAGCTTTGAGGATTTCTCTGTGTTGTTTTATAGAAAAACAACGCTCATACGCCATGTACGTGAATTCCTTTGATGAAAAAATATCAAAGAAGGAGTAAATGAATAATTTACAAAGTGAAGACAAAAAGACAAACTGCAGTAAAGAAAATATAGAATAGACAACACAGAATAGAGAATAGAAAGTTAAGAAGAAGAAGACGAAGAATTCAAGGAAAACATAATTTTCGCTCCATTAAAACCGGTACAATTTTGTACAATTTCCTTCAAGCCGTAAGTATTTCCGTTAGGAGTTTTCTATTTTTCCATATTTCCATACCTTAAAGACGAGAGTTCACTATTAAATTTATTCCGATTTCTTTTTTCCGTTACAAAGGGAAACATTTTTCGCTATTCATTTTTTTGGTTCATAATTTGTATGCGTGATTTTCCTGATTTTCATGACTTTCCCCACTTTTCCGAATTTTTCCATTACAACTTTTTGCCAACTTCAATTTTACATAATTATTTGCGTTTTTTCACATATTTTGTATTTTCTTTCTGACAACATCAATGAAAACTTTAATTTTACTGCCGTGAAATTTAATTATTCGGTGGACTTGATTTGAAAATATTTGTTTATTTTTGTCGACGCTTTGTGTGTAATTAATAATGATAAAACTTTGCTTATTGGCATAAATTTCCAAAATAACGACGGGGATTAGTTGGTGAAACAATGTAATTAGTGCCAATATTTGCTGATCAGTGCATTCTGGCGGAACAGTCACAGTTACAGTCACAGTTCAGTTTATTTTAATTACAAATATTTTCAGTGTTTATCTGTCGGGTGGGGTGGGATTATGGGTGCTTAACTGACTTTGTCGAACATAGTACACATTTAATTAAATGCGACAAATTTTATCATCAGAAAGTATTTGATCAATTATTTTTGATATTTTGGCTAAAATAACTTTGACATTTAAATTTAAAATCACTGCACTGGATATGAGCCTATTTGCCTTAGGACCTTCATTTATGCAATATAAATTCAACACTGCATTCTGCTTAGTATTTTGGCATTTGGTACTAATAATGCAGTAAATAATTATAATCTCTAAAATCGTGTACACTCACATGAGTTGGAATAATGTCTGTTATATTATAAGGTCATACCAACATTTGGACTTATTGTCACAGTTTATACCATTTCATAATTTTTATTTTATTTTGGTTGTTTCTAAGACAACCTAATATATTGGCCTAATACATTAAGACTGAAAAGTTTTCGGAAATTCTCATTTAAAATTCGCGCGCTGTATATTTTTCGATATTTTAAGTTTATGTAGTTTGGCAGCACTGTCCTTAATTACTATGCCAAAAATGAGCTCGATCTGTCAGACAGTTCGTTTACGGCAGCTGTTGAAACCAGTTCACCTCAGTAGTGCGTTGCGAAATGTCTTCGACGGTCGTACGACCGTCCTGGAAGGCTTTGTACCACTCATAAACTTGAGTTTTCGATAAAACTGATTCCCCATAAGCCTTTTGTAGCATTCGCAACGATTCTGCACACGAAATTTCGTTCGAAACACAAAATTTGATGCAAACTCTTTGTTCAATATTTTTTTCCATTGTTTTTTTCGCAACGCCCTACTGAGGTGAACTGGTTTCAACAGCTGCCGTAAACGAACTGTCTGACAGATCGCGCTCATTTTTGGCATAGTAATTAAGGACAGTGCTGCCAAACTACATAAACTTAAAATATCGAAAAATATACAGCGCGCGAATTTTAAATGAGAATTTCCGAAAACTTTTCGGTCTTAATGTATATGCCTTGAACATATATCCCTATCTTATGATTTACTTTTATATAATTTTTTAAGCAAAAAGCATTTCGTAAATAGTAGAGGTAAAAAGGAAATGATTGAATCCTCAACATAACCTATAAACTAAATATGAAAATAGAGCTAGTTTTGCTGGGGCTACATTTTCTCAACTTGGATTAATCATTATAGGTATAAGTGCATTCAAGCCGATTTTTTATATCAATTTATATATAAGATGTAAACATAGATTCAGTGTCGGTTTAAGCACTATCAGTGCATTGGTTGAGGTTATTATCCTCGTCCACTATCAAAAGATATGAAAAGTGAACGGACTTCTACGCTGTCATTTTGAGTAGTGAGAAAAAGGTATGTAATAACTTGCATTCCCGTCGACCACCTTGGTAATGGGGTTAGAATATGCCAGAGGTAAAGCATTCCTATTGTAGGAGGCTATATTTGATACTATTTGAAACATAAATAGTAGTGTGTGAAGTTCACTTGTGACACCCGATCGGAGGGTTTAAGCTGATTGCCCTAATTAAAGTAGCATGCCAACCTTCTATGGCTATGGTTAAAACCCAAATTTATACGGCTAGAATTAATGTATTTATTACTTTTATTCGATGTGAAATTCCATTTTTCAACCAGGTGCTGTGCTTCAAAGAAAACTGAAAGTGTTAGATCGGCTCGCTTTTTTTATTAATGAAACTATAACCAAACGTATGGGTTCCACAGGTATCCGTGGATTACTTTGTAATTCGAATGGGGCGTTTACTATCACTTTATACTGGTAAGTGTATTAAGAACACCATGGGGTTAAGTCTTAGTGACAGGTAAACACGTTAAGATATTATGAACTTTTCAGTAACGTCGCTAGTTATTGTGCAAATGCTCTATATGATCTAATATTTTTCGCAACATAATAGCTTATTGCTTTCTTGGAGGTAAAAAGGAAGTATTAAATAAACTTTATAAATTGATTGTGATTGGAAATAAATATATTTATTGGAAAGCTAATTTTTGACTTGGATGTGATGCCTCTTCATTTTTATTGCTCTGGGTGACGACCCAGAGCAACTGATTTCACACTTTTTAGAATTGATTCTCACCTTATGCTATTTTGACTTTTTTTTACCTTGGACTTGGAATATGATAGATCCACGCAGTAGCGGCGTTAGAGGTGGGTGGTGTAAATTGACGAATTCATATCATATTATCATATTAGTCCAAGGTAAAAAAAGTCAAAATAGCATAAGGTGAGAATCAATTCTAAAAAGTGTGAAATCAGTTGCAAACCCATATATCCTGTTATAATATCCATTTAATGTCATATACGTATAAATGTATTAAAGGTTTCTAAAAAGATCGTTGGTTAGTACTCCTGGTCTCTGTTGTAAGTAATAGTAGTCAAAACAATAATTTGTAAGATGAGAATTCGAAAAAGTGTGTATTCAGTTAGGATATGAGTTTCACGAGGTCGTCGGTTAAAACTTCTGGTCTTTGTTGTAAATTCTAGGTTATATAAACAAAACACTACGAGGTGGTAACCCTAGAATAGCAAAATGTTTTATAAACAGAAAAAGCAGCAATAGAAAGTTTTGGTAATTGGTTTATATTTAGTGTAATTGTTATTGTGTATATATTGTCCAACAGTTTCTCTTCTTCAAAAAGTCTTAAATTTTGTGGAATAGATAAAGATTAGATATTTGCAATGAAGACGCCACTATATACAAACTCCACATATTGGTAATGAGGTTCTTCATCTCTCTAAATGTCGCTTATGATATTTTAAAAGGGAACAAACATAACCGTGTAGAGTTTCAATGTACTCTATTTATTTGTATTTAAAGTAAAAAAAAATAACTTTTTATAATTATTATAAAAGCTCAGTTCTAAAAACGTGGAACCACAACTTCGCACCTTTAATGAAAGCACTTCAGTATCTTTTTTTTTAAGTAATTTCCAGACCGATATCCAGTTACATCAAACACTTGAGAAATATATTTCCTGTGTGAATTTAATCAGAAAAAACGGGGAGAAGTGCAAACAAATTATCTGACAAAATGGTTGAGCAACGTTCACAATCCGACAAATAACTTACCACAAAAAGATGCGCGCTTTCAGATACTCGTATCTATCACTAAATAAAAATACATGTGATAAATACATATGTATGGAGGACGATAAAAAAAACAAGGAAATGAGGAAAGCGTTTACTTTCAAGTGTTAAACATTTTTTTTTTTAAGTTGTTTATTTGTATGAATACAAATGTGCAATCATATTTTTTGATGTTGTGTTAAAGTACCGGAAACGGAAATGTAGCACGTGCTGTTACTTGCTCTAAGTAGAATATAAGTATATCACACATACACATATATTCTAATATAAACATTACTGTGTATTTAAGTAAATTGGATAAGTGTGAATAATGTTCAGAAGTAGACAAGCACGATTATGTGGAATTTGTCACAAATATTGCAAATAACATATAAAAATGCGAAAATGTCAGAAGAAGGAATAAAAAGATACTTAAATTTAATGAAATAAATTTAAAATGAAAACAGAAAAAAATATGTTTTAAATTGAAAATTTTATTTTTGCAATAACATAAAAAAAGGAATTACTTGTAGCAGCGATAAAACAACAATTTGCCACAGCCAACAGCCCCCAACCTTCAACTTTTGACCAAATCGAAATCGTACCCGTCTATTTTCTATGCGCTGAGCACTGAGCACTGAGTAGGAAACCAAATTAAATATGTTCGAACCAAAGGGGACACATTGCACATTGAGTTCTATAAGTTAGTTCTGTAAGCGTTGGATAAGCACAACTGCAAACGCGTTCTTAGTTAAATAAAAGAAAACCAATTGAATAGAAGAAGCAAAGAAAATGGTGAAAATCGAGGAAAAACTACGTTGAAATTTGAAGCAGTCCTTTGGCAGTTAAAGGCGTTGCAGAATAAATAAAAATGTTGTTATGATATTTGTTGGAAAACTTTCGTTTTGTTGTGTTTTCACATGAAATCATGTCGACATTAAGAAATAATCATTGGTTTGCTTAATAAATAGTACACACAATAGTGCTGTTCGAATTATTTGAATTATTTGTTATTCGAAATAGTCAGCAAATACGAATAATCATGTATGTTTACGGTTTATTGGTTAGCCATAGTATTATATATCAGTTACATATTATATCTACTGATATAAGTCACATCTTCATGTTCATTCCAGTTTAACTATCACTAACGATAGTTTAATGTACTTACAAATACACTTATATTTCATAAAGATACATTATGGCATAAAAGTATAATATTTTAGTTTTTAAAAATACTTTTTATCCCAAAATTTTACAATTGAGTTAGTGCATCATATACCAGATTAAACCAACTATTTGCTTACTTAATATATTAATGTAGAAGCAAGAAATTCTTGACATTCATTAATACAATTAAATTGATCTTATATACTTGTAATGTATAAATAATATGCTAAGAAGTAGCACTTGTATGCTGCATACAAGCATTTTATTTTATATTCAGTGATAATTCCACTAGAACTATAAAACTATTAAAAAGTAATGTAAATAGGTGTCGTAAGTAGAAACTACCAACTGTTCACCGTTCACCCTACTAAGATAAACTGCTAGCTTAAGACATGATAACACAGAAAGTTTATTGAATGTTAACTATTTTTGAGGAAATATGCCTATAGTTTATTATAGCTAATCCATCTCTTCTGAGTTGGAATAGATTTGTTTAATATCTTGTTTTATACAGTAAACAACACTAATAATGAAAACTATGGGTCAATGTAACTGAAGAAAATAATCTACGAAGTGCATCATAGACATAGCAGATAAATACATTAGGTTAGGTAGAAGTAACGACCTTGGTTAGGTATAAGCCGAAATAATGACTTGTTTTTATACCATTGATTAGCATTGTTCATCTACAGACCAGAGAGACCTTCAAAATGACAGCGTATAGATAATAATACTAAAAGGCAGAATTCTCCCATTTCAAGTAAAGGTAAACTAGCCTGATAAGCCTATAAACTTGGCCAACTAGATAGTTCTGTATTTTTAGAGCTAATTCAGCTCTGTCAGGTTGACAAGGCAATGTGCCACAAAGATTGTCAATATTCTTCTAACTAAAGGGGGGACGCTATCACGACAAATGTTTTTATAAGATAGATCCAAGCTTATAGCATGTTTTTCTAGTATACAGTGATCTGTTCGTACGGAAGCCGTACCTCTAAGTAGATTCCGTTTTAGTTGAAGCAGTTGAGTGGTACGTTGCTTGTCTAGCCTGGGCCAGGTCATTCTGGCGATCTAAAAGTTGAACGTTGAAGCGTTACATTTTTTTTATGTTTTTCTTTTCAGAACTCATAGCAACAGCTACAGAAGTTGTTGCAAGAGGCGTTTATTCGATCACCGTACCTGTTCATATGATGTTAATTAAATATGCAGCTCATCTATTCATTGCTGTAACAATATCGAAATAATATTTTAGAGCTTTAAGGATTTTCCTAATTATTGAAAATCGTTATTTATAAGTCTTACTAATGAGTCTTACTTTTTGTACTGTAGTAAATCAATGTAAGTGTAAGGATAATCAAGTTTTCATTGAATTTAAAAATTGTCAGTGTCTAAGATTATATACGAGTAAAATACATATTGTGCTCATAGCTCATTTTGTTCTTCTAGTAGTTATTGTTATTGCTGGATTATCTTAAGCTTAAAAAATTTGATTGAAAATTGCAAATACCCGAATTCAATAAATTTAACAGATCAACTAACTAGCAACTTCAGTGCTTAAAGTTAATTCCAATAAATTTTTTCATATTAAAGAATCAAACAAATTTCTTTTACTTATTTGAGCTTTAATCTATTGTTTCTATTATCCCCTCTATTATTGTTTTGTTAAAGCAAAGCAATGGAATTTGCAAGACTAAAGTTATTTTAACCAAATTATGTAAAATTTTGTTGCAAAACAATTTGCAAGAAATCTGAATCCTTAAACTAAAGTAAACTTTCTCTTTCAGTTTCAGTTTCTTCCTTGTCTGCTCCGTGCCATTTGTTTCGCTTTCACTTAGCAGTGAATTCTTTTCTTTTTGGCGTGTAAATTGGAATGTAACCCAAATTGACCATAAAAATGTTGCCTACTTTGCAAAGATGTTTATCGGCAAACACCATTTTCAGTGCCAACAATATGAGTCGAACCAGGAGCAGACACAACCACAGCGACAGCCACAGCCACAGCTACAGGAACAAGAACATTTTGTTCCAGGATATGCGATACAAAGAGCAGTGAAAGAAAAAAAAACGTTGGTTAAAGATTTTACAAAATCATTTACTGCCGCTGCAGTCAAACGGCACATCATCCGGCAAAGGAACACCCTTTTTTGTAAGGCATGACTTAAGCCTACGATAGCGCTGCGTTCGGTCTTTAAGGCCCTCAGCTACATGTGATATTGCAGTAATATTGCTTAAAGCATTTACTGTTATTGCTATAAAAAACGAAACATACAAGGGAATGGAAGAAATTGCAAAAATGGTATTATTTCCTTCGGCGAAACTGTTACATGCAAAAGAAATGAAGTCATTGAAATGTTATGATTTTGCTTTGTAGCGGATTTTGTGTTGAGTTGCCACTTTAAGGCTACAGCAAAATCCGTCGCTGATACTGAATTTTTTATGTGTGCTGCAGTAATTTAAGTTTAGCATAAGAACGCCCATTTCTGGCATGTTCCTTTAGTTGGATGGCATAGCTTTAATATCGCAACACTTTGTTGTGGCTGTCGCTGTCATCGTGCCATTCTTGCCCCCTGAAACACTCCCACAGTATTTTATTTTATCCCATCAAAGTTAAAAATTTACTGTTTTTCACTCATTTGTTGTTATTATGTACAAACAAAGGACTTGCAGAGGTCCTTACAGTAAGAATAGAAAACAGAACAGAAAAAAAATTAACACTTTATTTCTTATTTTTATTTGTTGCCATACATCCTTGTTATCCTTTTTTCAGCACTTCAATATTCATTTGGTTTGGCATATATGCTGTTACTTTTTTGCTCTTTTTTTCTCTTCCCATGTAGTTTCTTTCTTGTGAATATTTGTACAATTGCATATGATTTGATTTTGTACATCAGTGGACATTTTTAAGGACCTCTGTTTTTTGGCTTACCTAAATTTATGCGTGCAACGTTGCGTATGAGTTACATTAAATTTTATTGCGTCAAAAATACGAGTGACATTGTACTTGACATTTTGTAAAAATTTATTATCAAGAACTGATAAAATGCATAATGGGTTTTATGAATTTATTATTATTTGTCAACAATGGGTTTTTCGGAACTGCAGGGTTTTGTAGGTAAGTAGTTGGGCACAGTTGGTTGGTCTGTAATAATCCCTGATGTGTTCGAGATAAGAGAAGCTGTTTATCTTTAACGATAAGCATTACTGAAATATAAATGGATGTTTACATTTTCATGTACTATCACTTTAAGGAAATTATTTGTACAGCCATAAGGATTAATTAGAAAGCAGATTGTTATAAGCATTGAAATGCATAAATTGGTTTTACCTTTTTTTATTATATGATAAAATGAAATGATATACGAATTTTTAAACAGTAATAATGGTCTCTACTGCATATGTAGAATTTATTTAAAAAATTCAGATGATAAAAATAAAGAAACATACACAATTTGTTTCAGTTCCGATTAGATTAGTCTTGAAAGATATACAATTTGATATTCCTGTATATTCATAAAACCATACTTCCGAGTTATCACAGCGCTGGACTTATTCAATGAATTTTTCAAAATATTCTTATACTCAACAGCCGGAATTGTTTTTAGTATTTTGGTGGGAGCACTTTCGATGACTTGGATTGTACCGAAATGAATTAGTCGAATATGTGTATGCCCGATAAGAATTGAGCAAGAATTTTCTGGAGATTTTCTGCGATTGTGTACTAACGCACAATTAAAACTTACAATCTGACTCTGAATTAGCCAATTAGTCGAATGTTAATTCACCATTTCTATAAAACTTCTTCAAAATCGAATAATCGGTTAGTATTGTCTTTATTTTGGTCTTCTGGATGCGCTTTTGGCTCTTGTGTTGATTTTCATACTACACTCTGGCCTTTTGTCTTTGGCTCATATTGGAAAGACTACTTTTTATTACTAGTTAGAACAGTTAATGCGCTTGATAAACTATTTGGAAATGTTTTTAACACACTTTTGCTATGCTGAACTTTTTAGTTCTCTTGATCGTCCGTCAGAGTATGTGGCACAAAGTATATACATATCCTCTATTTACTCAAATCTGCGGTCAAAATTCTACAAACTGTACTTTATGGCATCCTAATTTGTTTTTTTGAGTTACCTGGTAGACACATGTGGATACATCGAAAAATTGTTTTTCACTTTTTTGACATTGTTTTATGCGAGTGGTTTTTGGCGTTCGGCCATTGGGTCCTCCGTTACGACATCGCTCAAACAAGCAGAATATCTGCGTTTGAGAGATACATTTCTTATTGTATATATTTTTCAACATTTCGTATATTTTTACAGTCTCTTCTATGAAACTAGTCTTACCGGACTCGATAACTCATTAAGAGCATTATCTGATAAATATTTTATTGGCTGGAATTTATTACTGGGTCTAAGAAATTATGTCTGAATCATTCAGGTGTATATATTTTCAGTATTAACCGTTAAAAACAATAAAACATGAAAAATTAACTATACTTATAAAGTTTTTGATTTCCTTAAACTTGGTTTAATAATATAATAATATTTAACTAAACAAATTTGAAGATTCCATTTTAAATTTCGGTGATATAAGTCAAAGTTCATATAGATTTATAAGGTATCATCTAAGTTTAAATTGACATTTACACCGAAAATCTTATCTAGCTTAAAGGTGACATGGATTTAGAATATCTCATCTATATCACAGTTGATATGGACTCAGAAAATCTCATCCATCTCAAAGTTGACATGGACTCAGAAGATCCTATATTATCCCAATTGACATGGACTCAGAATATCCAATCTTATTCCAATTGAAATGGATTAAGAATATCTTATTTATATCACAGTTGACATGAACTCCAAACATCTCATCTATATCGCAGTTGACATGGTCTTAGAATATCTCATCTATAATAAAGTTAATGTGGACTTAGTATATCCCATCTATAGTATAACCAGTTGACATAGATTCAGAATATCCAATTTTATCTCAGTTGAAATGGACGCAGAATATATAATTTATATCACACTTGATATGGACTCCAAACAGCTCACATATATCACAGTTGACATGGACTTAGAATATCTCATCAATAACACAGTTAATGTGCACTCAGAATATCGCATCTATAGTATAACCAGTTGACATAGATTTAGAATATCCCAACTCATCTCAGTTGAAAGGGACTCAGAATATAAAATTTATATCACTGTTGAAATGGACTTAGAACATCTCATCTATATCACAGTTGAAATGGGCTCAGAACATCTCATTTATATCCCAATTTACATGGACTTAGAATATATATATCAAAGTTGTCATGGACTCAGAAAATCTCATCCATTTCAAAATCTATGTCAAGACTTATAAAAGTTTATTTCACTTTTTTTAAGGTTTTTTCCAGTTAACATATTATGCACGGTTTTTGGACGATCTTAAAGTGAGTTCTTAAGTACATTTCTTTTCCCGGAATTCAAAATTTGTTGGGAGATATAAATAGTAACAATAAAGTAATAAATAATTACAGACTATATAACAGACTATATCTTTGACAGACTATTTATCGGTGTATGTTGAAACCTGTACCATATTTTTGTTTCTTGTCTTATGGACAATCTTATGTCTTGTTTTTAGGTCATTTACCTTGGAAGCATCTAGTATCCAATGCATTGCTTCTATAATGATGGTAACATCAGTTACTGAACTTCATATCCTAATACTATTACACATACATTATATACTTTGTGAATATTACATATATTAAACTCAACTTCAATTTTCATAAGTGAGTCAAATATTAACATTGAAAAGTTAATTAAAAAATATAAAAGCATGTTACCTCCTCTGCTCTTTCACTGCGTATCTTGTAACTTATATTGTCCATAGCCGACTTTACGCTTTAACGAATCTCATTTCGTAAAATTATGCTGACACACGTTCACACGACAAATAATTTAATGAAATATTCAAAATGTCAACTTTTTAAAGATAATAAATAATATTTGTGGCAATGGGCTTGAGAAAAGTAAACATGAGGTCCTTTGAAGCACAACATGTGCCTCATGTGTCATACAACGGCGAAATCTGTTTTGTGGCATAAAATATTTTAAAATAATAAACTTAGTATTTTTTTTTTCGCCGCACATTATTTTGCGCTGCAGATAAGGCAGGGCAAGTGATACATTATCCTTAAGTCTGCGGCTTCACGCTTGGGTTAAGCTATCGGAAATCTGTTTTTCCTTGAAAGCCCATAAACATTTTGGGGGCAGCTCATTTAATTTTTTTTTTTCGTCAATATATTAACAACGTCCTTTGTTGCGAATGCTTTTATGTTACGGCGGAAAGAAATTTAGTTTGTTTTCACAAATTGTGTTAATCAATAATGCTAAAAAAATCAATACATTAATATATTCCGTATAGGTACTTTTAAAAAAATTGCCTTAATTTGCAATCGCTACATTTTGTATCTATCCGTCCTTTAGTCAGTCAGTCGGTCGGTCGGTCGGTCGTTCCGGTGGCGTATGCGCAACTCATTAATTTCAACGAGAGACAATCGCACGTCTTTGTGTGACTTGGCTTTGGTGAAGTGCCGAAAAGCATTTAATTAGTAACATTTTTTTTAATGGCTGCATTTTACGTTCGATGTATTAGCTAATCAGGTTAGAATCTCCTGTAATTAGTAAAAATTTTACAATTAATTAACACGCTTCCAGCAATTAAATGTTATTGCTGGAATTAGTATTGTTAATTGGAAAAATGTTTTTAATCAATTTAAGTTGTAGTTGACTGTAGTGCAAAGGATGTTAGAAAAACTGAAAATTGAATGCTAATGTAAAGTATAGATGAATGAGCTAAAGTGTTATACTGACTGATACACAAACGTAGCTATCGACAGTTCAATGTTATAAAGGCAAAGAAGCGAACATGATGAATTCCCTTCAAGCTCATGAAAGGAGTTGATGTTGAGTTAGATACATACTGAGATAAATATAACAAAAAAAAATCGGACTTACATTGATTATATTATATTAATTAAATAATTGGTATAAAGGATGGTATGTTTAAATTTCAGTAATTTACATTTGAATAATAACTGAAGAATAAATTTTCTACTTGTCCATTTATAACTTAATTTTAATATATTATTATATTCGTGTAGTTGGTAACAAATAATAATAAAACAAAACATATAATACATTATATATAATGTATAATAATCAGTATACAAAATAATCAGTATTCACAAAATAAAACTATTTTTGTTTTTTGCATAGGTACCATATAAAACACATAACTGAAGGAAATTAGCACTTATATGCTACATTCAAGCAATTTATTTTGTGTTATTTGATAAACAGTTTTATCAAATTAATTAGTGAGATCTTAAATGTCATAAAGAGATAAATATTGGCTCTGAGCTATAGTTTTGTAATTTTTTAATGCTGTATTTTTAGAAGTAATAGAGAAGAGATATTTTCTATTGTGTATATATAGAAAAGGTGTAGCATACATTTTTATTGCTTTCTTAATATACATTCTGTGTTCATATTGGCATTTATATAGCAATTAAAGGATATTTGATATATTGGTAGAGTGAACTGTGTTTAAACTTTTCGAAACACCTAGAAACGTAAGTATAATTTCTATTTGTTCTGAAAAAATATCAAAATGTTAGGGTGTCGAAAACTCATGTTAAAAAACAAAAAAAAAATGTATGGCAATGCTTTTGTGACAGAAAATGGATTCTGATATAGGAATTCAAGACATTTATGAATAAGAAAAATGAGAAATATATGGTTTTGATATGATTTAATTGAATGTTGGTTTCACAATAACAATTTTAAAAGAGAAAAATCACAAACATATAACAAAAATAAAGATTTATAACAATGAATACCGAACGAAACGGCTGGAACTGGCTTGACATTAAGCATATATGAGATCGAAACGTCAATACAAAATGTGATTTAAGAACCCTTTAAAAGTATAGAAGAATTTTTCACAACAGTGACCAATAACTTAAAAACTTGTCGCGTAGTTAGTAATATTATTATAAAATATTATTAGATATAATAATATAAAAATATATTTGAGATTTCAGCAAACCTGTAGGTCTTGTGCTAACTGGAGTGCTAATGAGCCACTGTGCTATTGCTTCAATAATGTATTTTGTTTTTGCACAGGTTAACAGGCGATGTCATGGATTAATTGGTAAGACATTTTGTTTTACAGAAAATAAGAGTTCGTGTACTAACTGGAGTACAAATGGATGACCATCGTATTGCTAAAACGGTACACTATAGAATGCCTTTCTTCAATTCACTAGATGCTGACCAATGACTCATCGCGTAAATTGTGAAGTCTCCGATATTAAATAATAAAATGATGAAGTCTCAGTCTCAGTAAACCTGTAGTTCGTATACTAACTGGAGTAGTAAACATTAGTTATTGCGTCAACTATGAACTTTGTACAGATCAACAGCTGGTGACCTATCTTTTGTGGACTTATTGCAAGCTTTGAGTTCGCCGATATTGGATAGAAAAATGATAAATCTTCATTTGTTTAAACGGTACACTACGTCTTTGTTCACTTCAATAGACGAAGCAATAGAAATATTAAGGAGATTTTTTTTGATATTGAAAATCATTATTTATATATCTAAAACAGCTTATTCATATTCAAAGTACTACCCTCCTCATACAATACATGATATCCATATTTTGTCCAGCTTTAGGAAACAATAGGTAATTTCGATTTTTTAAATGGCCATCATAGCACGCAGCGATTTTATTGTCATCTTCATAATCGTATCGAAATTGTATTTCTAAACTGGTTTTTCGAACTTTGGGATACTTCGAAGTCAGACGATGCAAAATCAGCGAACACGATGGTTGTTAAACGTTATGATTGGAATTTTTAACGTATTGTTCTGATAGAATCAATATATTTTAAATGGTGCATAATCGTAGTGCCAAAACTAGAAATTGTTTGCGCATAATTCTGATCTATTTTCTAGAATATCATCACATAAACGGAAATATTTGATAAGTTTATGTTTTTAAAGTTCCGTAGATCATTGCTATTTTTTTGTTAAGAATTCAAGCATCTTGATTTCAATATGTCTTAAAAATTTGTAATTAATTGATTTGTACCGAGCTTAAGGCAAATAAGGTTAAAAATGCCCGACACCCTGGATCTATCGACATCTCTTGCATATGAAGTAATGAATTTAAAATTATTTAGAAGTTTTTGTTATCATTTTTCACATGAATATGAAAGTAAATTCAATCAGAAAAAGGTGAACGAGAAATATTAAATAAAGACTATAACATTTCAATATAGTAAAATTTTTAAAAAAAAATTTCAGTTCGAATCCTTTATTATAATCCTTTATTAAAGATAATTAGATTTAAAAGATAAGCAATACGTGATTTTTAGTATTACTATTTCTCATCTATGTTCTACATTATTTTAGTATTAATTATTTAGAAAATAAATTCATAATATTTAAGGAATTATGCATTAAGTACAAAGTATAAAATTTTGAACTTAATAGATTTGGTTTGAGAGTGTTGTGTAGACTAAATATATTGGCATAACAGTTTTAACTACTACCCGCATAAATTAGGCATCTCCAAAACCGATAGTGGTGTGTAGATTGGCAACTGTGCAACTCTATTCTGGACTTAACAATTGGTTATTGGAAAGCAAGAAATAAAAGAATTTAACTCAAAAGCAGAGTTCAGTTTCTTATTAAAATAGGTTATTAATAAGCTTAATAATAGGCAACAATAGATTGTTGTTGCAGTTTATTGTATATAGGTCTTTAGGACTTATTTCTGAAGTCATATCAAAATCATGAGTTTTGAAGTTAATATATCATTTTCGTTAATTACAATGTATCTGAGATTCTGAAGTTTTTAATATTGATTTCAACTATTTATATTTTATATACTCAAGCAATGAAGACACTTGAGTTTCAATATAATTTTAGAGTTATATTTTCAAACTTAAACTTGTAAATCCGCTGATTTCCATTCGTTATTTGTAGAATATATAAAAAATTCAAAAATTATACAAATATTTCAATTCGATTACTTAAGATTTACATATTAAATTTTCAAATTTCTATCAATATTTTTTTGAATAAAAATTTGTGAAAAAATGTTCACTTACAGAATTTAAATGTGCATTTCCTTTGCTTCGAGAACTTTTGAATTCCTTCGATTTCCGTTATTATCAATTTGCTTAGCAAATGCAAATTAGTAACAATTTCCGTTATTTCACTTTCAAACGTTCATCAGGTAAAGCGTAAGGATACAATTTTCAAATATGAACACAGCCGCACACTTTTCTGCCCATTCAGGGCCAAACGGCGTAACCCATGAAACGTCACAAATGAGATTCTACTAAATTATGGATTTGTAGATTTTTTATGAGGTTTTCTTCACATACACGATAAATAGAAAATTTATTTAAGAATTTTTTTAAATTAAAACACTTTCACTCTTTTATCTTTAAAATCTGTTAAACTGAAACACTGTCACTGGCTCAGTAGTGGCGCATCCTTTCAGTCCAACAGACGTGCATGGACTGTTTTATGACAGCGTCGCTTTCAAGTAATTCACTTGCACACAAGGATATACGAATTGGTAAAAGTAACGCTATATCGTAAGTTTATCTCGTATACGATATCTTGTTGCTTTAATTTCGAAAATTACCAACGAAGGAGAAATTGTTTTGGTTTTGATATCGCAAGCGCACGTGCTGACATTATTTAACCAACTGTTTTAAGTAATTTGAATCTCAATGCAATTTGTGCACACTTAGCAATGCCTCCCCACACCCCACCGCATCCTCCCAGCTAGTGCAAAAGCGTGCAACAGTAAAATTGTTGCATTTTGAGCAAAAATTGTTGCTTAATCAGTGGGAGCTCAATCTAGCAACAATTTCAGTTGGTTTGGCGAACTTGTATATTTTTTATTTATTTATTTATTTATTTATTTATTTATTATTGTTTAAACAATAGAATTAATTAAATTGTAGTTTGTAGTTTGCAGTTTGTATTTATAGAAAATAAATTTCTATTTTGTTTTTCTTTGATATTTAGAGCGTATTTTAGTTCTTCACATACATAAGCGATTTGTTGGTAATTGAAACTTGCTTAGTCCTTTAGCTAAAAATGTTGCCGTAGTCACGTTCTATTGCAGATATCTTAGGAATGTTCGTATCTAAAAGTTGAAGTCGGAAACTTTGAATGGTAAAAACAAATTGCACGTATACGCTTAAAAAGTTCATAAGAATATTTAAGTAGTTCAAGAAGTTACAATTCAATAATGTTTTTGACTAAATGGAGAAAAAAAAATATTAATACGAACTATTTTTAATGGAGAGTTAAGAAAATTGATAATAGATTTATATAAATTTAATGATGTACATATGTTATTATTTCTTAAATAGTAAAATTTTGGGATTTCCTTGTGTAATGGTAAACACAGTTATTATTTTTCGAGATCTGTAAATTATATACATATATAAATGTGCTCGGTTTATGTACATTTGATAATGAAAAACATAAAGTAACTACGAAAAACGATGTCGAATATTGTCTAGACACGAAAGCCCCTTATAACTATATCGTTAATAGTACCGACATTCAGGAAATTTAGTGAACGAGTCAAAATTGTTCAAATAGAGCGACTGGGAAAAATGTTACTGCTGTCATGTACATTGGAGTGTACTTAGAGGGTTTCATACTATCGGTAAACATCAATGAACGAGAGGCGACTGTTTATTTGCATCAAGTGAAATTTTTTTAACATCACGTTATTTGCTTGCACACATCTACAGAAAAAATGGACTTCGACTTCAAGACACATATCTTTTCTACGGAAGACTTAAGTAAGTGCATAGAGTCGTAGACTTTAACGTAAAGGTCGGAAGAGTAAAAACATGAACAAATAAATGGCATAACATAAATAATATAACATATATGTAATATATAATATAATAGATAATAAATAAAATAACAATTTTTATTATAATTACTTTATCAAGCCTGTTTGATTTTAGTTTTAATTCTGCTCGTACATGTATGAAGACTATATGATTGAGTAAAAATCTGTCAAGGGCGCAGTGCTTCGCTCCACTGTGTTCTAATACTATAAATATTTGTAATTAATAATTAATAAAAAATATAACTGTTGCGTATAACTAAATAATAACTAAATCTTTTTGTTTCTTCTTTGCACTTCCATTGATATAGAAGTTAAAATATTTTTAAAAAAGGCATGTCTGTCGTTAAAAGCGACTAAAATCCATTAGGTGTCACTCGATACTATTTTGGAGTATAATTGATGCAAACGACACCCCACTTGAGATGAAATCTGGTATTATGGGATCCAGGTGCCCACAACTTCAAAACTTAGTACGGATTTCACAAGGGTGTGCTATGGTGGCTGTGGTTAACACCTAAAGGTACATAGGAATAGTGTTGGCATATGTAAGCAAGTGTTATAATGCAAGGTATGAGCAAAGTATTAGAAAGAGCTTACTTCTCAACACCGAAAAAGGAATACCAACGAAGTTCTTTACAATGGCGCATTATCGGCACATTTTCTTGATACGTGTGTTAAGGTACGCATATCAACTAGGATTCATATATTAAGTTTTCAATAACTTTCGGCGTTATTTTAAAAATTATTTTTTAATTAAAGCTATACCATCCATCGATAATTACTATCAGAAAAAATATTTTTAATTTAAAAAATATAAATGCTTGAAATGTTTTTAGATATAACTGAAATCGTAAAAATGATTAAAAAATTTTCTTTAAAGGATTATGAAAAAGTATATTGAACGATTTTCTACTTGAGTTGAACACATGTAAATGAAAAACGGCTTCCATCACTGAAATATTTTTCAAACACAAGCAATCAAAATCTTAAAAAAAAATTGCTTACCGTGCAAAAATACTAGGGATATCAATAAATATCGCTAATCCTTACGGTAGGCAAATTGCTTAGTTATAAAAAGTCAAAAACCTATATAAAAACCATAACGAAAATATGCACAATCACTCAATATACACACACACATCTCATAATTTCGACTTGCAGAAATACCAACACTTAAGTGCCTGTGAGGAATGTTTGATCTCCTGGAAATAAAACACATATTAGGAGAAGAAAAAAATACAAATTACAAACTTCGTACTGTACCTGTTACAAATCCTCAATAAGATATTTGTACGGTATGTCTGTCTCAGCATAAGTTAAGCTGTAGTGTTATGGGTTTTTATTGTAGGTTCTATTGTGCAGTTATTGGTGTCAATATTTAGATACGTGTATCCTTGCATCGAGTATATTTGTATGTGCTTGCATCTACCTCTGCTTACACATCCGTATACCATTCATATACCATTCGTTACTCAACGACTCTGGCTTCATTTTTAATAAAGCAACGTTGTTGGCACGTAGCTAAAGCAATGTAGCATTGCTGTTACTATCAGCAACAACATCTCAGCAACCATAAACTACACAACAGCAACACCAATACCACCGACAACAACTATAACAGCAATAACAATGCTACCAACAACAGCAGGAAAAACACTCATCAGGAGCAGAAGCGGAGCAGGAGTAGCAGCAATGGCAGCAGCAGCAAGGATCGTAAATAAAATAAATTATGTTGGATACAAACTGTTGCATATGCGAATGTTGTTGCCATAAAAAAGATAAAAAAATTTATGGTTAAAAAAATGTGTTGGGAATTTTTTCTTTTTTTTTTTACTTTGTGTTTGTGTTTTACATTTTTGGTTTATGTTTTTCCCCGGTTTTTTTCTTTGTATCTGTAAGTTATGTTTTTATTTGAGATTGTGTGAGATGAATTTAATTTAAATAAATTTTGGCACTCAAACTTAATTCAATTCTTATTACACATGTTTAAAAAGATGAAGTAGAACATGAAAAATATTCATAGGTGTTTCTGTTGTAATTTAATATTTAAAAGTTAACGAACAGTTAAGTTAAACAGCGCCAATGGAATTTAATTCGGTACAGTACAGATAAAGTTTATGTAATTAAATAAATACCGTAGATAGAATAGATTTAGTAATTTAAATATTCATGTAATATACCATCTTTATATCTATATTGACTATAAACATAAATATAGTTATCGGTAGAGATTTTTATTATTTTTAAATATGCGTTATCATTCTCCAAAAAAGAGAACATAAGTTGTTGTCAGCAATGCTAAGATGAAACAGGTATTTGGCGTAGGTGGTCTGATCAGTAATCGCACAAATTAATGTTTTCATTGTTTTCAAGTACAATAAATTTGGTGTGCCTATTTGGTGTCAATAATTAGTGTCAAAATAGAATTAAGCACACCATGAAATGATTGCGGTCCACAAGGTGCCGTATTAGAACCAGTTTTTCTAAGTTCATCCCTTACTTCGTTTTCTGTTATGTTAAAACGGTCAGGATATCATTGAAGAGTTCAATAGATCATAAGTTATTTCTGGTGGCCAGAGCTTTAAGCGTAGCTTGGCTGTCACTTAAAACCACGATGATTCTTCTATTTCAACTAAATTCAGACTGTTGGAACGTAAGGCAAAAAAGTATTTTTTGTTAAAGCAAATATATCAAAAAATGTATTGAAAAATATAACAGCATTTGGACTCTCGTCAGTTTTTCGAGCAAATGGTAAAAAATTTGAGAAAGGGAATCAGATGTTAAAAAGTGAAAATTATCAGCTACTTGTAGAGGATCATTAATGTGCCTTTACGTCAATAGCCGTGTCAAGAATAGAAACGTTTTTCACGATAATATGGTATTGATATTGACATTAATTACTGTCAGCTACTACGTCTGCTCATTTTTGGTGCTGTTTTAATCAGTTTTAGTGCTGTTAGTTAACACTTTGGTTTTTGCTTACTTTATCACCTTGTATACATAATCAAATTTAAGCATTATATGCGTGAGTGTGTGGAGTGAAGAGGTTTACTTTGTTACTTTTTATGAGTGTAATTAAGTTCATTTGCAATATGATGTTATGAATGACTTCAGTACCTTGAAAACTTTAAAGAAACTTTAATAGTTCCTTACCATTTTAATTGAGGCCCTATGCTCCACTGAAGAAGAGGACTGCAGTAAGTAAGTAAGTATCATTCCAATTACAGCAGTTATAGAGTTTGTCTGTCATAATAATACTCTATTAACGTTTTAAGAGACAATTTTTTTAAATATCTTTATGGTATTGTATTTCCAATTGATAAAATAAAAATTGTTTGTGTAGAAATTTAATAGTTGCATGTGCTGTTCTACCAGCAAAAAAAAATATTTATATTAAATACCAATTCAAGTTCAACATCTAAATTACGCTTTCGATAGACAGACTGACAGACAGCACAGACAAATGAAAAGTGCAAAAGAAAATAAAAGTAAAAAGATTACAAAAAAAATAAAAATAAAAATGGAGAAAAACATTAAAGCATTAATGTAGCACGGGCAACATTTCTCATGTTTCGTACTGGCACATGCAGAGCATTGTTTATACATGGCTTCTTCTTCTTCATATTTTTTCATTCATTTTTATTTTCATTTTTTCAAGCTGCATAATAATGAACATGAAGAACAACACGAAACAAAAACGTAAACATTTAAATTCTGCAAACTAACGCCATTTTTTATTTAATACACACGCACGTGAAATGCTAAAATGGAAGGTAAAACTTTTTAAAATGTATGTCAGGTGGTTTTCATTAAGTTATGCCACATACACACACACACATACACTCGCACACACAATATCCAACAATGCGTCTCATATAGATAGATTGTATGAATGTGCACTGGTTGGATATATGGCGATATGGTAACACGCACAATTACATGCAAATAAACAAATAAACCCACAAACACTAATTCGTACGCATGGAACCAAACACAAATACACTGAAACAGCAGTGTTGGAGCATTGAATGCACTTTAATCCGTTGTCTTCTTGATAAATTTAAAGCAATTCCGTCCGTTGCGCCAACGTTTTCATTTCGTTTCGAGAATTATTTACGAGCTTCACACAAGCGTACCCACTGCAATATTAAACACATTTTCATTGTTTATACAAAACGTTTCAGCAATAAAATTCCAATGAAAATGTGGAGAACATGTGCTTCACATTTTAATGCAATTAATTAATTTAAAGCATAAATCATAAAATACTCACACGAAGTTCTTCATCTTGTTATTACGCCATAAATGATACTTTAATCAGCATCAGGATTGCAATATTAAGCATTGGTATGATATCATTATCCATTAAGAGAGTGAGTGACCTGAGTCTGATGAACTAAATTAAACTAATAATTCAATAAAAGCCTTACAAATTAATTACTATGTGATCAAAATTACAGACCATTTTAATAATGATAATATAATAATTAAGCCGTGTTTGGCGTCACATGATTCCAAGCTACCGCTATACTGGGCACAGGTTATCTACAAACTGCCTCCATCTTTGTTTTTTTACTGTCACTTCTCTGAGCTCAACATTATCAATGTATGATCTGCCAATGTATGCAGATTGGCTGTTAATTTCGTTTAGTGTTGATCTGCGCCAGATAATCTTAGGACTTCCTATTCTTCTACTGCTCTGCGAATTACACTTAAGAGCTTGAAAACAAACTTCACTTGACGGCTTTCTTAGAGTGTGACCAATTCAGCCAAACTTTCTCTTGCGGAGATGTATATTGATGTCGTTTGCATTCGTTCTGTCCCACAGTTGGTTTCAAATTCAGTTTGGCCAAAAAATGCGTAATATTTTTCGAAGGCATTGGTTTACAATAAAAGCCTCACAAACTAATTAATGTACGACAGACCATATCTTTAGTAAATCTATTTTAACAAATATTGTTTAGTCTATGTATTATGGACGTATGTATATACCGCAGAAATCATATACATAACTGCAGGTTTTATACTTAACCGATGATTTTTTCTGATTTGCTTCAGAATACGGTCAGAAATTGTTCACTTGTGGGTATATCTTTTTGTAAAACTACTTTTGTCTTATATGACAACTACATTTGAAACAATATCTGTACAATTTTTAGAATCTGTTTTGGATGTGGTTACTGTATTCTACTATGTTATGATAGTTTCCCGTCTTTGTTTTCCAGTTGTATTTTATATTATTCGTTTAAGCAATATAGTTAAGTAGTTTTAAGCTATTTTGACTGAAGTCTCATTAAACCAATTTTTGTGAAAGCTTTTATAGTATACTTATATGCCATGTCATTTATTTCTGTTCTACATTATTACAGTTATTGTACTTACATGTTATTAAATTTAAATATCAATTTATTCTATCATATGATAGACTGCTCTATCATATGATAGATCATATGATATCACAAACCTTAACTAGCTGGTCACTTCTTGCAGCTGCAGCTCTCTATTTTCAACAAATTTCTATCTCGTCAACAGTATCCAGTGCAGTTATTCGAGGCTTACTCTTCATTTTCATTGTAAAAATATTCAACATCATGAGTTCCAAGCCCGACGAATAACCTTATATATGCATTAGAAAAGTTTCGCTACATACATTCGTTCAATACGCACGGATGATTGTAGCTACCCAGAGGGGCACACGGGGAAGCTATGTGTCAACTTGAAGAGAACAGTGATAAGGATAGTGTTGACATATTCACTTCCTCACATCCATCGTTGTTAAACTACCTAAACTAAACTTGTCTCAAGAAAAGAGCTGGTGTAATTTTAATAATCTGGACACATTACAACGTTCGTATGGCTATTCGGAACAGACAATCGCTCACGTTTTTGATGACTGTCGAATGGTGATGACAGACTCATCTGTGATGACTTGTGAAGTGATATTCTGGTTGAACACAATTATTCTTTAAATATTTATATATTTTCTGTTTATAACTATTTATTTGTAATTTTTTCGATATATATTCTATATGAAAAACTTCCTTACAATACTACTTATTTTCCTTCTTTACGATACTACTAATATTCTTTTGATATAATATAAACGTCCATTAAATTACCGGTTTTCACTAACTTGCATTTAATACTTTTCTCAATACCTTCACTCTTAGTTTTATCGCAGCATATTTTTATAATCATTAACAATCAATTATTATTCAGTAATATTGTAGATTGAAATTACTTAAAGTGGTTTAAAATCAAATAGTTGGTTAAGCAACAACAAATATTCTAACTATTTACAATCTCAGACATTAAAGCGTTGCACTGATAATCAGACAATAACATAATGATAAACTTTTGTTGATAATTATTTTAATTGAATGAACTTCCTTAACTATTGTCAAAGTTTTCATTGAATGGCCTGATTCCAACTGAGAGAAGTTCAAGTCAAGAGCAATTATCACAGATTTAGTGCCATTACAAATATTCATTACTGTAAGCACTTAACCTCAAGCAATTAACACTTAACAAATTGCTAATAAAAGGGCAAGAAAGAATATATTATTGCTCTGCTATTCCAAGTAACAAAGGATTCGAATATCACATGCATATAGAAATATTATTGATGGTGGTCATAGGTTGAAATCTTTTTCAACATTATCCCATTTCACCAAATATAATTTAGGTGCTGGTACATCTTTGTAACCAGCGACCTCGGTGGTAAGTGCACGCTTCCAAATAACTCTCTCGAAAGAAGGAAAGAAAGAAAAAAAAAGAAAACCACAATGGTTGTTTTATACTTTACAATTTTATTTTTATTTATTATTCAATTTTATAAAATTTTAATATATTTTATTAGTTCATTCAATTACATTTTTTAATTTTCAAACTTTACTTTAATTCATTCATTTTCATTTTTATTTTCTTATTTTTATTAATTTCAACATCTTTTAAATTTCATAATTATATTTTTACATTTTATTTCTTTTATTTATAATTTCAATTTTATCTTGATACATTTTTAATTCTTAAAGTTCACTTTAGTTCTTTTCATTTTTATTTATTATATTTTTATTTAATTTCAACTTCTTTAAATTTCATAATTATATTTTACATTTTTATTAAGTTCGTCTTTTAAATTAACTCCTCTAGTAGAGTTAGGAATTCACGACCGAGCATGTTGAAATCTTTTTCAACCCTTTTCAGTACTACGTGACTGAGTATGAAATCTTTTTCAAAATCTCTTCCACTACTACTACTTTCATAATTATATTGACATTGACAACTTAACATATTTGATCCTCCTTTTTATACCCCCGATAACAGAGCAAAAATCAAGCTCATTACTATGTTAAGTTAAAGCTTTGATTTTTGTATAGAAAATACTTTAAGTTCTGTTCTTACAGACTTATAGCATGAAGTTCTAATGTTACTTTAGATTGTAACATTAGCGTCTTCTGTTATCGACATGACAATGTGAGAATTGCTGGTATTTACATAGCGTCATCTCTCAAGCTCTTTGCATGGAATTATGCTATGATCAGCAATAATAATACAGTTCATCTTTTGACTGTATGTGTGTCATGAATTCTTAAGAAGATGATCACGCAATAGATAGATGCGTGTATCTTCTAAAATATTTACAGTAGCATTTATTGTTACTGTCTGTGCCAATTTGAATTTGTTATATTTGATTGTTCGGCACAGTGGGGCAATTTGGTAGAGGAATATTAGCATTAATGCTAATATGTAACTATATGAAGTACTAATAATTTCAAATTGGCAATGTACACCACGAGTAGCTCCCCATTGTGGTATGAAGTGCATTTCATTATGCATGTAATTGAATTCAACGACATTGCATCAATTTATTTGAACAATCTTGAATGAAGATTGTCAGTAGCAGCAATCACAGCTGTTTTAGTAATATTTTTCCCAAAACTATTAATATAGCAGCAATTTAGTGGACGGCTTACTTGCAGTGTCTGGCTATCTCAACTAAATAAAATGCAATCAATTTGGGTATACAAAAATTTTCAAGTAAAAGCATTTAGGTTAATTCAATTTTTTGTTTAAATTTTATATTCAACAAAGATTGAAATATGTTCAGAAAATTTGTTTGCTTTGCCGGGCTGAAGTAAGCATCCGGCAATATGTGGCAAGATGTGGCAGTATCTGCCAGTATCTTGCATCTATGGAAGTTGGAAATTTGATTTAAATCTCATATGCTGATTTTACATTAGTGTTTACCTTTAAACAAAATTTTACATCAATAATAACTCAATTTTAAATAAATCGATTTGTGAAATATTGTATGCTGAAGGATGCTCTGGAAGAGTTCTCATATTGTGTAGCACAAAAACTTCATTTAGCAGATTCTTAGCATGACTGATTTTTATTATTTTATTTTTTTAATGAAATTGTTATTTTAGTAATTTAAATATTGGCACGGCGTAGTCATGATCCTTATAAGTGAAATACTAAAATTGGCAATAATTTCATCCTCTTAACAGTTATTTAAAAATCGATTAACTGCACGGTTAAAGTTAATTTAGAATATATATTTTCAAATTCGGCATGGATTGATTTCTATCAATCTATATGTATTTAAATTCTATATTTTAATAAATATTTCATTTTTTTGAAATATTTATTACCCAATTAATTTTTGCAAAAATTTATATGTGTTAGTTATACGTGATATATTTATTAGTAAATTGTATGGACTTGGATTATAGAGACTCTTCTAAAAATTAGTTATTCCATCAGTTCCATAACCAAAAACACAACAAAGTTATTCTGATTATCTATGTATACAAATCGAATTCAACCATATCTACTGATAACATGATTTTGTTAAGAAAGTAGAAGTCCTAGAAGGCTTCATAGGTTCTTAAGTGGGATATAACACAGAAACAGGTTGATTAATCTTTTTATGACCCTAAAATAAATTCCAATAATATTTATTTTAATATATGGCTACAAACAGATTATTGGAAATGTATGTAAAATAAAGCACAAGACTTGTCGTACTTGAAAAGAGTTCTCCATGCTTTTAAAACTTTTGACTGATGTTTGATATATTTTTTAATAGTATACTTGAACTTGGAGTTTAGGGACTCTTGAAACAATTAGTTATGCCATTAGTTACATAACCAAAAACACAAAAAAGGTGTTCTGATTAGCTATGGATACAAATCAAATGAAATCATATTTACTGATAATTTGATTTTGCTAAGAGAATAGAAGTCCTTGAAGGGTTTATAGGTCCTTAAGTGAGATATAACAGGAAAAAGGTTGAGCAATCTTTATAGGTACTTAATATAAATTCCAGAAATAATATTTTTAATATGTGGCTACATATACATTATTGTAAATGTATGTAAATTATAGCAGAATGTCCTTTCGTTCTTAGAAGGACTTCACTTTTGACTGATATTGCTTGAGTTTCATTTTATGCCAATTTTTATTGCAATTGTTCAGTACCGCAATGTGTGGTATGGTCAGAAAAGGTGTATTTAACAACATTTTATTGGGTTGTTTAGAAGTGAATTAATATTTCAAAATATACAATTATCTTTTGTATTTTTAAAACAAATATAAACATTACCATTGCAAAATTTAATACACTGGATTAGTAAAAACCATGAGATTAACAGGTACACAATAAAATGTAGACATTTTTCGAAGAATAAGTTCAGTTTTATGTTATATTTTTATTTATTATGTATATAATATATATTTATTATAAGTTATGTTGTCATTTGCCCACCTAAACTGAATTCTCTTACCTGTAGTTGCTATTATTATTTGATATATGGTTACATATTTGATACATTGCTTCATCATATAGCAATGAGGGTTCAATATAAATTGCGAATGAATTCGGTATGAGCGAATTTGGATCAAACTATAATTAGTTGATTTAAACTACCTGTCATACCTGCTACCTGAAATTATAGTTAATTTAATTTGTATCGCTTGATGACAATAAGCGTTCAATTTTATAACCTCAGTTTTAATAATAATCTTAGTTTTAATAATAATCTAAGCAAATTACATATACTTATAAATGTACTAGAATTCTTGATAATTCATTATTGAAATGATAAAATTTTGTTAAAAGGTTTCATAAATTTAAAATTTTATTTTTAAAATATTTAAAACTAATAAATTTTATTCTATAATAAAATGTTTTATGAATTCGTAAAATATATAATAATAATTGTAATAATTGTATAAATAGTTTCTGAGTACTCACCGATTTGACTGAGCTGTTATCCAGTAATGTTAGAGATCAAGCCAAACCAGCTGTTAGGTTGGTTTTCCTTTATTTAATGGGGGATACTGATTATACTAATTTAAATCTATGTACGTACCAATGCTATTCCTGTGCTACCACAATGGGCCATCATTTGAGTTCAAGTGGGCTCAAGCAAGGTCGCCACTCCAATCTACCTACCTATCTATTGGGTATAGGAACAGAAGTTAAAATTTAAATTTGAGTCTAACTTGGATTAAAATTATTCCGTATTTACTATAATAAATAATAAATAAATATACATATTAACTTTATTTACTGTACATTAGTAGTGACCATTAAATCTTTTTTTTGAAGAACTAAAGTAAATCCGAATGGCGTTCGTAACTTGGACATACGTACAAACATCCGGCTTCCGATTATTTTGTGCTTGTATATGATATATTTAAAAAAATAAATTTAGTATATAAAATGATTTTTATTTTATATACAATGTTATATTTTTATTTCTTTTTAAAAAAGTAGAACTAAATATGCCATACAGTATAGTTCAAATACTTTGTTTCTAAGAAGTTAATAGGAGTTGCAAAAATTTTACTTGAATAGGTATATATTGTTAAACTTCTGTTCTGTTACCTGAATAATTTTTTATTATTATTAATAAAATATTTACTTAGGTACATGTAATAAAATTTGAACCTTACAAATTTGTTTCAAACTTCATATCCTCAAAAATTTAATAACTCCTAAATTGCTTTCAAATGAACAAACTGTGAACTCAACTGCAGTAGTGAGAAAATAAATATATTTAATATTCATTTATTTATATTAGCAAAATAATGAAAAAATAATTACCTGAAATTATGTAAAATTTTTTGTATAAATAAATTTAATACAGTGTTAATCCTAACTGTTATTTATCAAAAAATATTTGATTTGAAACATTTTTGGATGTTATGTTATACAATAATTTGTAAAAAATATTGTTTATTTATTGAATATATATATAATACATCCTGCATAGTTAACACAAATTGATAAATTAAGATGAATAATATTTAAAATAAATCTAGAAACATTTTAAGATCAGAAAACTGAAGAAGAAGTGAACCAAAGATAGGATATAAGGCTTTCAAAATGAAGTACAGTTTGACATAAGATATATGACATAATATTTTATATTATATATAAGATATATACATATATTATATATATCTGATTACAGATATAAGAAGACCACCACGAACTCATTAATGGAGAATGGAGCTCATTAGTACTCGTAAGAATGTTGTGGAACTTGAGTTATATCTTGAACTGATAAGGACTATACAAACATTTTTGGATGGCAGTATTACTTATTTTACAGATATTTATAATTTTATGTATTGTTTAAAAATGAAATTTCTGTACAAATTTATTTATTTAAATAAGTTCCCCCATATAAAAACTGATTCAAAATTAAAGGTACCGAAATAAACCCAAATTCACAAAAATTAAAGTAAAATTAACTAACTTCACAACACGTCAAAGTGCTCGTACATAATTATAAGTTACTTTTTTTTTGACAAAATACGAGTAGCAACTCAAGTTGGCAGCACTTAATGAAGGACAAGGAAATAATATATTCGCATTGTGAGGAGTGGCAACGCTCTGTAAGCGGCCATTGTACTTGAGCCTCCATAATAGCTCCCGTGATTAAAATTAAAATGTTTTTACGTAGTAATTAATTAAATTAACACGTAAAAACGCTTAACTTACGTTAGCTGCTTCTTGTTTTTATACAAAATTTGTTTAATTTTTATTTTTCTACGTAAATGGAAGTATAATTTGAAGCACTTTTGGGTAGTCCTTCAGTCCTTCACTTTCGACAAATGGAGTCATTTCTTTTGTAAGAGTTCTTTTCTCGTCCTCCTGCTCCATCTTAGCATATGATGTTTCTTATAAAAGAAAACGTATTTAATGAATTTTTACTTTATAAGTAAACACGTGCCTTAACATTTATTTTATTGGTTGTTTAACTTAAGTATTTTACTATCTGAATAAGTAAATTGAAATAAAATTTGTCTTTGTGTAAGCACGAAGCACTCAAATAAAAGTTCGTTTCTTTGAAATGTGCTTGGAATTTAAGAATTCCGGTCTCCGAGTGATAAGCAACATTAAAATTTAAATACAGATTAATTAAAAATGGTTAACTACAAGATATCAGTAAATAATACCAATATAACAAAATTGATTCCTTAAATTCAATGTAAATCTTAACGAGTATAACGCTTCAATATAAGTTTAAAAGTCATAGACCTCCTTATAGGTAGATTACATAGATTAAAAGCTCTATAGACTATCCATATGACTTGCTGATGAAGTGCTTATTAATTCTTCTCTAACTATAGATAAGCTTTCAATTACTAAATCGTAAAACAATACTTCAGTAATATAATACAGAAGTAGTTTAAATACAATAAATATAGTTCCTAATCTATACATAAACCGGTTTTAAATTAAGTGCAAAAGAAAGTCCTATAATTTTATTCAGTTTTCCAACTATATCATCAATCTATTTCATTTCTCTACATAAAGTAGAGTAAAGAGTTAACCCTTCAGTTGGTGGAGGACTCATAGAGAAATCATAAAACTGACAGGGTACCAGGGTCCCATTGCGAAGATAAAATAGTAAAATAATAAGAGATCTTTAGATTTTATCATTAAGTTTCCGCAAGCTGAATATAAAATTATGTGGTCTGGAATGTCACCATAATCCCATTACATAGATTAAATAGTAAAATAATAAGAGATTTTTAGATTTTACCATTAAGTTTCCGTAAGCATCATAGAGAAATCATGTAGACTGAGAGGGCACCAGGATCTCATTGCCAAGATTAAATAGAAAAACAATAACAGATTTTACAGTTTTACCATTAAGGTGATGCAGGACTTATAGACAAATTATGACGATTGAGAGATCACAGAAGTTCTGAAGTTATCGTAATTCAGCAACCAGTTTGGGTTCTAGTTGACTTAACAGATATGAGATGGAGCTCAAAAATGACCTTTTATGACGATTTAATAGAACTTAGATATTGGAAAGAAACCAGATAAACGCCTCATAGTCACCTTATAGTCTAGTTAATTGATTTAACATGTTAATGACTAAGTTATTGACTTGAAAACTGTTCATTGATAGACGATTTTCTATAGAGTGATACATATTTACTGTGCTTTATGTAGGAGGACTTCATTTTAAAGTACGTGTACTTAATTTGAAATAAATCCTTTTATCGATCGTAAATATCTTTCATCTTTTGTGTAATATTGATTTATCAAGGCATCGTTAGTAAGAAATGGTCTGGTAATATCTTCAAAATAACTTCATTTTATCCTTTTATTCCTAAGTGGAACAGAGGGGCCGTAAAAATAACTTTAATTTTGATGAAACAAAATTTTACCAATGATATCTGCAATAAATAATGTCATTCACAATATTGTGGTCTTTTATTTCAAAAAAGAAAATAGGAAATTGATTATTTTATGATTGAAAACTGATTTTTTTTTCAACTTTAAGTTCAGACATTTACAACATATCAACATAACATATTGATATCTACTAAATGATATGTTGTAAATGTCTGAACTTAAAGTTGAAAAAAAAATCAGTTTTCAATCATAAAATAATCAATTTCCTATTTTCTTTTTTGAAATAAAAGACCACAATATTGTGAATGACATTATTTATTGCAGTTCAACTTCCTTTTCCTTGTAACTTCATTACCCGCTTAATGTCCTTTGCGCTCCAGAAACTGTGTAAAACTTTAACACAAATTTGCTTTCAATCAAATTTACCTTTTTCACTGCCATTACTGCAATATAATATAGTAGTTTCCGCCATTTTGTTTGCTCTAATGGTTGTACTAGTGGATTCAGCCCCAGGCTGGCCCAGTTATGAAGTGGCGAAACTTGTTGCACTTAACGCAACAAGGAATCCTGGTGGAAAGTTAAGAAAAAAGTTTCTGAAGTTTAAATTGCATTTGCGCTCAATAATTTCCTATCACATTTTCTTGAAGGTAATAATTTTTATTTCCTTGTCGCATTTAAACTTGTTAAGGAATGCACCAGTAACCATAGTTGCAAATGTGCAATTTACTGATTTATTATTAATGATTTTCTTTTTCGATTATTTGGAAATATTTACAACATAATATATTATTTTTCCAATTTCTACAATACAAAAATTCTTAATATATATTTGTTATTTATCAAGTAAATTGATTGCTATTTGCTGACATTACTCGTAAATACTCGAAAAAGAAATATTTTGATAAAGAAAGTAGTTTCTATGTATTTGGGAAAAGATATTGGAATTACTATATTAGAACACAGGTACACCTATATAAAATTTAATCCAATGATCTTCACAAAATGCACACGAGATTTATGAAAAACCAATTTTCTATTTAGAATCCTCTACTAGGAGTTCCAGACGAAAGGTTTTACATATGACCTTAGCCTGTTTCAATAAATCTCTTTACCGACTTCAATTACGTTCCAAAGTATTTCGGTTGAACGCGTCTTCCAGCGCAAGCAGGGTTAACCGTACTGCCGACAATAAAATCTGTTCTATTTTTGAGTAAACTCTTCTTAGATCATGCAAACTACGTGATTCACTGTAGATCTAGGATTAAGTTTTTAAGTATAGTTTGCGAACTAGTTTGTGTAATCTTCCATTCTCATTTATGAATATGACGTTTTTTCGTAGAATTTTCATCTCGAACTTGGGTAGATGGTGAATTTTTTACTGATTAAATAAACCTCGCAGCCATACCTAAGTACTGATACGAACAAGGAAATAGTCTTAGTCCTTAGTCTTAGTCTTTAGTCTTAGTCCATATCTTAGTCTATGTTGTTACTTTTATGTTCAGGTTATATAGTATTATTTAAATATCTTGATTATTTGATCAACACAAGGTCTCATTATCTCAATCATTTCCTTTATTTTCCTGTTATAAGTGAGAAATGGCTTATAAGTCTATTCACAACAATGGTACTTTACCATGTACTTTACCATTCGCTTTTATAATGTGCATCTTCTTCATTTGTGCCAATATCTCGATCAGACCCTATATTCTTTATAGAAATGATTCGAGTTATGTCTGGTGATGATAATCTATATACTTCTTGTTGAAGTGCTGTACACATTAAGCTGAAGAAAGATGTGCTTTTTAATAGGAATTCGTTAAAGATATCGATTGCAATTTTTGGAACTCATACGTTCCATATTAAGTATGGAGAAGTAATATAAACAGGATAGAATAGTCTGTGATTAAATAACAAATCATCAATTATATTACACAAACAATTATGGTCAACGGGGCACTAACAGATAAGGGTTGATTTATTTTATACTTAAAAAAGAGAGAAAAATTTCTCTATTTTTGTTATTTAATGGATATGGAGTCATTTGTAATTAATGTCTTGGAGTAAAATGGAGTCTTAATATGATTTTATTAGAAAAGTAATAATAGATGTCCCAATCAATGGACTTGGAGCTGTAAAATGCAATGCATCTTTATTGATTGTAATTTACTATTATTTAATTTATGTATATAATATATACGATTCAATAATTTTTAGTAAATTAATATTTACGAATTTAAATTTTAAATAAATAAAAATTTATTAATATACCATAGCAATAAAACTCGAAATAAACCCTTATTAATACCATTACCTGTTCAAGGGAAACAGGTAAAAAAAATATATGTATTATTATTATAGGTAAATAGAAGTGTAAAAAAAAGAATTTAACAAGAATTCATCAAGAAACATTTAAGTGGAAATATTTTTATTTGTTCATATAAGAGGTACCAGGTAAATTTTATGTATCGTATATTGCATGTGAAAAGGTATATAATAGTTGTACATTTTATCGCTGTCATCATTCGTACTTAAACTTTACAACGACAAACATTTATCAAAAAATGGATCATTCAGATTATGTTCATAAAAAATTCAATGCTACACGGATGAAGCGTAAATTGAGTAACGACCAGTCGGAATTGGATAACAACGTACAAGTTTTACCCGACAAAAATCTTGCAATACAACAGGAGAATTTGCAGCAGCAGCCCAAAAGACAAAAAATAGAACCGCTCTGGCAGCCATGGATGGAACACAAACCAAAAACTTCAACAAGGAAGATAAAAGCTACTCCTAAAATGAAAAATCATCAAACTGCTTCAAAACATTCTGTTACACAGTCGCAGTTAGATCTATCCAAGTCAATAGAACCAATGATGTTACTTAAAAGCTATCAAAAGCGAATTGCAGCATCAGCAAGGAAGGAGAATTTTGGAAATTATGTTAAAATACATATGGAAACGGAGAATATTGTGAAAGAAGTATATTGTTATAACCAATATTTAATGCACTTACGTCAAGCATTAATACAGGGCTCGATTTAAGATTGCGAAATTGTGATACATTAGTCTAAAAATTACTTTAATTGATTTGACATATAGACATAGATTTAAACATTTTTGATAGTCTAAATAAATACTTTAACGTAAAATAAAATATAGTACATAATTAAATGAATTTTTATTTTTTTGTATCTAATTTTTATTTGAAATATTTTTTTTTGAAATCAATAAAGATATTTTCAACTATAAGCATTGTTTATTTAATTTGTTGTGTATTTAATTTAAGTTCAGTTCAGTCCACAGTGAAATCAAATGCAAATGTAATTAGATTAAAATTACTTTGTGGCAAGCCGAGCTTGGGTATTTTGTGGTACCCAATTTATTTTAAATTTTAAGTATTTGGGTACTTTCCTCCGAAACTATCTTGCAGGGAAATCATTTTGTTAGGCATGACATATGATATTTTAGTAACAATATGAACATGTTGCTCAAAGCAGACTATAAGGTATAAAGTTAACTCTTCTGCATATGCAATATACGTATGTGCAGTGTGATTGTGCACCTGTGATATGAATATGCATATGAAACTCAATACACTGCTGCTCATTAGTAAAGGTACAGCATATATTTTAATTACATTATCATATTTTAAAAAGCAACGTTAAGTGATTCTGATTCTCTTGCTATGATCTTGACACGAAATAATAAAATATACACAGAATGTAAAGAAATTGGGGAATGTCAAAAAGTCAATCTTAACGTTGGACCAAGATAAGATAGCTTGAGTTACCTATTTCCTTCTAGCCTAGATCTCTCAACTACAACCAAATACGACATTTGGTCTCCTTGTACACATACAAGATAATAATACAGGTCATAATAATCTGTCACATAATCTACAAACTACTTCAGTTCCGTGGCGCGGTGTATACTTTGACTGTATACTTTGGCTGATTACTTCTATTGTCTTATTAGGAAACAATCTTCTCCCCAATGAGGACACTGTTCACAGAATTGATAAGTTAATTTAAACCTTACAAGATCTTATCCTTAAGTGTTGAATTCAGTAATATTCTTACTTCTCTGGTTTGACGAATTTGTACTGGTTGTACCTTCAGAATATATCTTTTATCCCACATAATTTGTTTATATAAAATACAGATTTTTGGAACAAATAACCTAATTTAACCTAACCTATGTTAATTCAAGAATTAGAGCAGTTGTTCATTTTTAAGTGATGGATAGATATAAACATAAAATACCGTATTCATGTTATACGAGCAACTGGCACAATTTAAAAATAAGATATATACTTCTTCATATTAATTTTTCTACCTGCTGCAGATAATATGTGCTGCCATTATCATTGTATCTCAATGTTTATGAGTAGTAATGTAAAGTAGTAAAGCTTCATAGCGAAACGGCACATATTAAGCCTTAACAATGACAAGTTTACTATTATTATGAAGGTAGTGGGATATGCTCATTAAAAGTTATTCCAGGATATAAATACTTGTCTATTTTCACTAAGTTCATATGTAAATGCTATGCCAACGCTATACACACTAGAGTTATTTGAAATAAATAAGATATTTCAATACACAATTTTTGAATTAACATCATTTCCTTTGAAATTTTAGTTATACGAGAATTTGAAAATTCAACCAAAAACTACAGAAGTTGTTTTGTGTTTGAGAGAAATTTAGGTGAAAAATTTAATGAAGTTATAGATATGAAATTTTATTTTTAAAATCAATATTTTCAATAAAAATTTAAAAACAATCTTTTGCATTTTATAACAAAATATTTCTCAATTTTGAACAAAATCAAATTTATTAAATCCATTCCGCCCCATCGAACTCTCGGTACATTTAAGCGAATGCGGACACATTTTGCATACAAACTATTGCATTGAAGCACTTTTAAGGAAGATTCGATAATACGAATTCTATTACTTGAGGCTGAAGTGCATTTATTTTCTGGGCTTTTGCCTATATTATTTATTCAACTTTATTATGTACCAATACGTATTTATGATATTTTGGTAGAGATAAATATGTTATGGAATAATAGATAAAAAAAAAACACTCAACAAAACAAACTTGTATTTCAATGGACGAGACTGTTTTACATTTTGTCAATATTTTTGAATTTTATTGGCAATTTCCATTACCTGCAGTGGAATCCTTTTATAATTTATTCCGTAAGGTAAGCGAGGGTCAGATGAAATTCAATTTCAATGCTAATTAGTAGATGAATTCATTCCTTCGTTTTTAGAAGTTTTAATTATGTCGAGATACTGATAAAATATTGGTTTTGTAATCAAGGTAAAAATATTTTTGGGAAATAAAATCAATTCTATTAATTTTGCTTTAATAAAGGGAGGCATTTGGTCATAACAGAAACGAAGCAAAATTATTTTGATTTTATGATTTTGGTGATGATTTAAATGAAAAAATCAATATATCAAGTTAGTGATGAAAGCTTCATTAGCTGTATTTCACTTATACTCATTCTGACTCACTCACTTATACTCACTCTTCTCATATGATACTCATGAACACTTACACTCGACATAAAAATGATCCAATCTGCAGACTGATCCAATCTGCACTCATTCATTTTCGATGGGTACACGCATTGATTCACACTACTCGAGTATATTCATGCATAATCTGTCATTTATGCTACTCTACTTAGAAAACACTTATGAGTCATTTCTGTGGCGAATGTGAACTCATATAAGTAATGTATGAAAGAAACATTTATACGGATTGATAATTGGTTTTTTATGAGTATACTCTGAGTGTTAAAATATAGACTCGTTGTAGTTCTCTGCTAGACATGTAACCGAAGAAGGTAGAAAGCTTTTCCATATGAGAGGTTTACTCTGCCAGCTTCATGGAGAGAAGCTATATAATCTTCTCGTTGGTTAACTTGAACTAGGAGTTCTGAGAATGTCTTTATAAAACAGTTCTTATGGGATCAAAAAGATTCATATAAAGCTTCATGTAAACTATTCGTTAATTTATTTTTAACTAATTGTTGTATTAATAAACATTGTTATGCATATAACTTCATCGAAGTGCAATATTTTCTAAGACTGATATTAATCGAGTCTATTATAACTTTCAAATGAAACTGGAAGATATTTGCAATATTGCAGTCACCACTTCGGTGGGTATGTTTGCATTTGTCGTAATGCCATTTGGGCTTAAAAACGCAACTCAAACGTTTTAACGCCACATGGACTCAATCTTTCGAACCACATCATTCGTTTTTAGTTATTTATATGATATTTTAGCTTTTTCTAAGGAAGCAACCGAGCATGATGAGCATTTAGATATTACTACTCTAGAACTACCAGAGTATATAGAAACTACCAGAGTTCTATAAACGTTTATATTTTTTTCTTTTAGAGACATGTTTATTGTTGTTATTTTCTATTAAATCCTAAAAAAACTATAACTAAAAACCTGAAATCGTAAATAATGTAGTGGGCTTGTTTCAGTTAGTTCCACAATAGCTTTAGGTTAGGTTAGGTTAGGTTATACCGGTGATCCCTAGTGGATCCACTTAGGCCTATTGGCCCATTGTGATGCCGTATATAAATAATAAAAACCTCAGGGTTTAAAACCATCTAGAACCTTTTGCGAAGCATAAAATGCTATTTAAAGCCCGGTCCTGTAACTGGTGCAGGTCCTCAAGGAGGAGTTTTAAAAAAACATTAAATTGGTGTTATTGGAAATAAGTTTATATAAAATTGAAAAATAAAATCATCGTATGATGCGAAAAATAACAATTTGATGTAAAATTTAAAAATATGATATAAAAATTATGTATTATAAGTCTGATTTTGCTCAGCGAATATTAAATTTGTAGAAAAGAAGTGCGGGTATTTATACTACGTCAAAGCTCATTAACGATTTTAGAATTCATGATATATAGAAACTGAGTATACAAGAACAGCATTAATTACCACAACTGACAGGAACCACCAAAGGTGACACACACATGTCCTCACAGTGACAAAAATGTGGTTTTTACTTAAAGTTCAGCACAGACAAGGGCAGTTTGTTTACTTTTGTTTTAATATTGAATTTAAACGAAAAAAGGCCAAACCATTCGCCCATGGCAATTCAGAACTAAAAACCGAGCAAAAACGTTATAAGCTGTTTTTTGTGTGTTAATTTTTAATAAAGTTGTTAAATAAAATAAAATTAAAAAAAAGGAAAATTAAAATACGTGCAAAACTTTTAATAACGTCAACAAGAAAAGGACTAAAGGACTGAAGGAAACATTTATTACATTGAGCTCTTTATTTGGGTTTATTTCGCCTGCAGGTGTTGACTTTTACATTTGAGTTAAATGAAAACTAATGATAATGAAAGTGCAAAATACTTTCAGTGACATGTGTTGAAAATATTCCAAAAAATATTTATGGGCCCACAGTGCGTATGAGTGTTACTCAGTCCGGAAAAACATGATGACTTCTGGTTTTTTGTTGAAATTTTATATACTTTTATGTGTGAAGATGAATATACATACTAATTTAATTTACCAAAACTTTCAGTGAAATATTTCTCACAAACATTTTATCTCGTTTTTTACAGTTTTGTATATGTTTTACTGTTTATACTTATTTGCTTCATAATATTACAACACTTGGTTTGATAATATGAAGCGAATTGCTTAAATCTGTTAAAAAATCTCACTGCTGGAAGCGCCAAATTCTTGGCATGCCAACACATCTTAATTCCACAATGTGAGGTATTTTAGGAGACAAAAGAGATGTTACCTTTGGTTCTGTTGTATGTTTGCTGTCCTTTGTGTGGCTTTGTTTACCATTGTGTCAACTCACATATCCTGAGTATGCATACAAAAGTATATTAAATCCTTTTAAAATGCCTAAGTGTTTGTATATTCATATACATTCTACTGTTTTCTTTTACATGTCATTTGTAGCTTTTGCACTACACAAAACTTGTGATCATATTTGTTTTGTTCAGCGCTGCGAACTGGAACTACACCAGAAATCATAAATGTTTCAAAAACATATTCCGAATATTCCATAAAAATTAAATAAATATCGTTTTACGTCTTAGTTACCAAAGCTTCTAAAAAGTTGAACTTGTATTAACAATTCAAAAGCAACTTTGTCTATAAAAGTGGAAGTCTGTTTGCGTTAACTATGTATTTCTGGAACATGGTTAAATAAAAAATGTTTATTTGAAACTGAGCCGAAAAATAAAAATAATGTAATTTTTATTCAAAAGGAAATCTGTAATGAACCGCTCCATTTTCTTTTTTTAATTGTACCGGTACGAAAACCGCAAAAAAAAAAATTGCCGATTTTTCCAATCATTTTTACTCGTAGACATATTTTTTATGACGTTTGGAATTAAATAACTCCAATGCATTTCTTAAAGTGTTGCATTAGTTTGAATCTTCAATCGGTAACTTTACGAAGAGTCAGATCATAATTAGTAGAGAGTGTACCAATCTCACTAATGGTGTGATTTTCGATTTTGGACCACATCACCAGTATGTCACAACAAGCTTTCCTAGAAGTTGGTTCTCAATATCTAACCAATTTGATTCTCTAATCGCTAACATGAATTAACCAGCTTAATAAAGCTTACTAAAATTAAGACACTAAACTATTTAAAGATTTCTTGAACTCAGTTATCAAAGATATTGATAACTTTGACTAATATCCTTAATATATTTTCTTTCAGTGTAAAGTTTCTTAATAATGTCTGAATTAGCAAAACTCATCAAGAATTTTGTACTATTGTAGACCAATAAGTCTTTAGCTTATTAAATTTATTCCCTATCATTGATACTAATAAAGCTACTTCAAAACTCTAGCTACTTTTTAAAGACAGTGACTGCATTATAAAAATAACCCAGTGTAGTAACAACTGCTGTCTTAAACAAATAGCTATGATTCATATCCTTTCCGGATATTAATTTTAAATAAAATGTATAAAAAGGATTTCTCTTCAAGCTTAAGGGTGATCTCCTGTATCCATACTATTAGGAAATGTGTTTTTATCTTTCTGTTAGACACTTACAGCTAAGTCCAATAAAGAAACCAGGTGGTGTACCTTAAGATCCCATTGTCTTTATATTTCTCACATATGATTTTACAGAAATAGAAAATGTAGCAAATATATGTAGTCACTTATGCCGTTACTATTTAAGTATATATTATAATATTTTATAATAGTGAGAACAAAGAGTTGTTTATGTTGTATGAAAATTGTGTTGTGCATGTTTGTTTGCTTAAGCAGCTTTGGATATATTTACATATGATTTTGTAGCATACATTTAGGATGAAATACTTTGAGCAAACAAAGACTGCCCTTCAGGGCGTATGACGAATGCATGGAACATACACAATTGCTCCCCAACAGTAGAAGTTCCTGTTCATATTTTAATGTGAGTTTTTATTATTTTATAAACTTTAACAGTTTTGATTAAATTATATTACAAAAATATTAGTAAAAGACAAAAGCAGAAGGCGTGATACTGTGACTATTTTTATTTATGTACAAGCGTAAAATTTACATTTTTTATTTATAAATAACTATTATATATTTATAAAAGTTTAATAATTAACTAATTAAAAGTAGTTGCTTTATAGTAATGTATTTATGGCACTTATCTGTTGTGTTGATTTCGCGTTGCTATTTTTAGTTGGATACACGTTGAAATTATTTTTAAAAATTGTAGTTCAAAGTTTAACAAGTTAATTGCAATGTAGTTAAGCAGTTTTGACTTGATTGCGGGTCTGTACAATGTACACTACACAATGCACTACTAACTACAAAATGCCATTGATATGCAGTGAAAATTTAACAACTTCACTCAATGGCCTCAGCTTGCCTTTATTAGTGCGTTAAAGCGTGCTCTGAGGTTGGCCGACAAACAAGTGCAACATGCAATTTTGCTGCTTTACACTTGTGAATGCTACTCGTACTGCAACTGGTGCGGATCTATTGGAGGTTGGTACATTCCTTGATGAACTGCAATGTTGACTGGAATTTTCGTTCAAAATGGGCTGAAAATAAGCTTTAATATTTATACTTTAGTAAATGCTATTTTTTGCACTCTGACTTTTACATGTTGGGAATTTGTGAGTGCCTGGCTTAAGAGCCAATTTGGTATATATTTTAATCAAAAAAAAAAAAAATATATGAAAACATATTAATAGACTTTTCATGTAAAAATATAAAATTAAATATTAAAAATTTATTTACTCCACACTGTGTAAGTAAAAAGTTGAAATATTACATTTTTTCCCATGTTTGTAGTTAAGGAATTACAATGACTGCAATGAATATAAGTGCTTAAGTGATATGTATAGTCTTTAAATATAATCACTTATCTTCAAATTATTATGCTAATATGTGATTTTAGTCTACTGGTTTGAAAATATTTTTAACAAAACTTCTCTGGACTGTCTCGATTTGGATATTTTTCACATCTTGAATCTTAGCTCCACTATAGCATAATAAAATGATATTGATATGATATATCAATTTATACGTGATGTCCACTACATCATTATTTCAGTGGAATGTATATACATTACAGATCAAGAAAAAACTAACTGACTTAAATATTAAATATAAAAAATAAGTTGGCTTATTGGAAGAAGATCTAAAGTATCTTAGCAAAACAAACTTATGATATATAAACAAATCCTCAAACCTATATGGCTCTATGTCGACAAAATTTAGAGTTGTGCAAAAAACAAAAAAGAGATATAATACAAAGGTTCCAAAACAAAGCACTTTTTGAAGCAGTTAACGCCTACTGGTATGTGCAAAATGCTGATATTTATCGTAATCTTCAAATACCTACTGTGAAGTAAGAAATGCAGAAAGTCTGCTAAAACACATTATGACAGGCTGAGTCAACACTTAAACAGCACTATTCTGGCATTGTTTTGGGATGTTACACAAAGACGCTTAAGTCGCTTCATACCAAAGGACCAAAGGACAAAGGACGCTTAAGTCGCTTCATACCAAATTTGTAGAATAAAATAAGAACTAAAACTACCAATTAAAAAATATTTCTTTTATATATATTCACATATATTTTTTTAAATCTTTCATAGTCACATTTTCACTTTAACCTGTTTATTATTTAAATAAAATTACTAACGTATATTAAATAATTTTTAAACTTTTATATACATATATATATTTTGTATATATATTTATATATTTTTGGTGACTCAATTAATCTCAATCTGTCAATGACATATACTGAAACCATAATTTAAATTCTCTTAAGTTAATTGCAATTGCGGTAATTAGAAGTCAAAACAACATCATTGCGGTTGTTGACTATTATGCGGAACACTAATTTAAATAACAATTAATATTTAATTCCGAAATTGTATATTGCTTCCCTTAAATACTACAGAATGCTCAATTAAACTTTGCTTTAAGTAAAAGTCAAAGACTGAATTGCTTCAGAGACTCATTAATCAATTTTGCTCACAATAAATGTCAATTTCGAAGAAACGAAGTGAAGATATTAAAATTAACTTGTTGAAGTCATTGACAATAATTGTGTACTATGTCTCAGTAAAATTTCTGATTTGTTCTCCAAATAACAAGAAGGCTTATGCCCTCTTTGAATAAATTTAATAAATTTTAAATATTGTGCAGCACCTGTTGTCCTTTGGGTATCCTTTTGTTGCAGTAGACAAGAAGCACTTCAACTTTACGCCAGTTCAACACAAAAGACTTAAAGTATTCATTAGTATTGTTCTGAATTCTGTAGAATCCCTCTTTTATGTCGAGCACCGTGGACTCAACGTTGCGCCAGCATTGTTTACGTCCCAGTTTTTTGTCAACAATATCGTTTTAATTATATTTACAGGTAAAGTAAGGTAATTGCTGGAAGAATGCTGCAGCAGATAGTTTTTTATTTAAACTTAGTTTCTTGTTTTTTGATTTTCGCAAATCATTTAAAAATTTATTTAACATTTAAATGAGTAGATTTTGAATATCCTTTCTATTCAGCAGTTGACAGGCTTGAATCTAATTGAGCGCTGCAGCTACGTCAGCAAAATCAAAATTTCCGCTGGTGAAAGAATTTTGCTGTTGACAGCAAAATTGAGTTACTAAATTAGCTTTCCTTGTGAAGTAAATTTTGCTCACAGCAAATTTACTGCATTGCTTTTGTTCGTTCGATGTTTCATTGCTGCAAAATGCGCTCCACACAGCGGCAGAAACGTTACTTTGGTAGTGACATTGTGTTTTGTGTGGCGCTGGCTCGAAGCCACGGAAGAGGGACTTTATTAGGAAGAAAGGCACTAGGTCTGTTAATATCTTGTAAAAATTTTGCCCTCGGTGGTATCTTTAATTAATTGGTTTCTCAACCAATTGACAGGCGATAATAAAAATTTTGCAATTTATCAAATCAAAAGAAAAGGAGAGTCTTATATATTGGTCTTGAAAATAATGTTTGACATTGTAGAAGGCTGATGTCACAGTAAATTACAGTAAGTAAAGTGTTTGAAGTTTTATTTTAAATTTATGAACAATAACAAATTTAGCTCTGATCTTTGCAGATAAAATTTTCATATCAAACTTGTATTATAGTATGATCCCAATAAGAATATGAATAAGAGCAATATATAACTCTTAAGAAAATATTCCATTATCTTTTAAAATAATAGAAAAGTTGAAGTCTTTATTGAAATAAGCTAGTAACATTCCACGCACAGCATAATAGGAAGTGTATGCATAAGTTCCTTTTGCTAAAGAAAGTACGTAATTTTCAAAAAAATTATTCAATTAATATTACATTTATTCAAAATGTAGGCCAATGTCTTCTACAGATTTCGCCCATATTTCAGTTTATCCCATATCAGAAAAATGAACACCAAACCAGAAAAACTGCTTGTCTTCTGTGGTAAACCAATTATCGATGTACCTTCCAATTCCTTAGAAATTACTAAAGTGCTGCTCTGCAAGCGGATGCTCTATTCATGCAAAGAGATGATATTCAGTTGGCGTCAGGTCTGAAAAGTACGGCGGGTGCAGAAGAATGTCCCATCAAAGTGTCTTTCACTGGTTTTGCTGTGTGAGTTGGCACAGTGTCGTGTAACAAAATCGCTTTACTATATCTTCCAACACTTTTCGGTCGTCTTTCGTTTAATGCGTAATTTAAGCTAATAATTTATTGTCTCAGGTACGCTTTAGCGGTTCGTCGGGTTAGAAGATTTCATAACATACCGCTCTGGCACTACACAAAGCATGGTCTTTCTGCTGAAGGTGAACAAGGACTGGCTTCGTAAGGTGAAACTAATGATTTTTTCCGCGTCAGATTTTTCCAATAAATCCATTTTTGTTCACTCGTCATAATTTGGTACTAGACTGTTTTTCTTTCGAAGCTTTGAAGTATAATATGCCAAGTGACTGCAATTTTGCAATTGACGTGTAGTTCTCGTTTACAAAGTTTCTTCATTTCCATATCACTGCTGTAAGTCCTCATCTTTGCACATTACTTTAAAGTTGTCGAAACCATGTCTCAGGTGCTCTATAGGATGGACCGTGTTTATCATATAATTAAACCAGTAAACAATGACTTTCAATTGCGATTTTATTTTGATTAAACAAGAGAACCAATACGTGCCGCAAATGCTCTTTTTCAGGCCGCAAAATCGGCTTGATCGGTAAATCAAAATTTTTGGTGGACTCAACTTTATTTGTAGTTTAATGTCTCCAG
>NC_051847.1:216050595-216090516 GCF_002237135.1 Teleopsis dalmanni
AGAACACACTCTACAGAGTTTTATTGAATCTACCGTAAGAATATACATTTCCAGAAGCCTATTCCGTATGTGCATTAGCGTAGGGCATTCTAACAGTACATGTGTGGTCGACTCATGGTCATCCTCTTCACAGAATCTACAGTTTGCATCCGCATGTATACCCAGTCTCGTAAGGTGGTATTAATTGAAATATAAAATTTAGTGTTATGTGATGGGACAAAATTTTATTTTATAAAATACGATACAATCAAGTGTGGTCACTGTTTAGAGTTACTGATTTCACTCTTACTGATTACAAAGCTCATTACTCGTTACTGGTAATAGTGAACATCCTTTTTATATTTCGAATGGTTAATTATTTTGAGATGCAGTTGCAGCGTACTAATAGAAAATGAGAGACAGAATGACATATCAAAAAAGTAAAGATAATACCTACCTTTTAAGAAATAATCAGTTTGTAAGAAGTATTTAAATTTAATAAAGTATTATAATCTCTACACGATATTAACTTATAACCTTTATCTCTAATTACCATAAAATGTTTAAAAACTAGTACTCCACATATAACAAATATAAATAAATAATAATATATATCATATATAGCATCATGTAATATAATAATTAATAATATGTAATCAACATATATAATATTATAAATATACCTATATATATTTCATTGTAACAAAGTGATGTGTCTTTTATTAACATATAAAATATTTGTAAAAAACTATAAAGAAATTTTTAATATTTGTTTTAAAAATCATTTAAATTTTATTAAAATTCTATTTTCAGTCATTTGAAAAGTGTACAGCCACAAGATCTGTTCACTCAGCTCAAGGCACATTGGCCGACAGACCAACTTCCACAAGTAAATTTAAATAAGTTTTTCTACGATTGGACTGAGAAAGTAGGCTATCCTTACATATTCGTACGCTTTGAATATAACGGAGATAGCATTTATATAGAACAACACCGTTTCTTATTCGATCCCATAGAAGGAAGCAATCCAAACCTTTATTACACAATACCTATAACCTTCACTACTGATAAACAAAAAAATTTTAATGACTTAAAACCGAAATTTTATATGGACAATTCCGGAATCAGCTTTTTGCAACAGCTTGAGGAGAATGCTGAGTGGATTATTTTCAATTTACAGCAATCTAACTACTACCGGGTGCTCTATGATGAGAAAATACTGACCAATATCAGAAAAGCACTTCTTCAGAAAAATCATAGTGACATTCCCGTCATCAATCGTGCACAACTTGTGGATGATTTGTTTAATTTTGCACGTAACGGATCAGTTAGTTATAATAGAGTCTTTGAGTTCGTGGAATATTTGGCATTTGAAACAGAATATTTACCTTGGTATGCTGCCTTCTCCGGATTTGAGCATGTAACAAAGCGGTTACCATTGAAGAGACAAAAAGATTTTGGTGACTTTTTGGAAAAAATCGCGAAAGCAGTTTACGAAAAATTGTACTTTGAGAATAATAATGATACTGTACTTGATGTTTATAATCGTAACAAAGTGATAAATTGGGTATGCAAATATAGAATAAGCGATTGCAACGAGAAAGCGCAACAAGTATTAAATAACGTATATTCTACAAAAGTCAAGCCTTCACCTGATTTCAGAGAGACACTCTACTGTAATGCCATACGCAATGGTATTTTCATGATGTATTCAACTGTACATGATTTTTTTAAAAGTGAAGTTGTAATTACTGAAAAAGAGTTATTGGCTCGTGCGTTAGGATGTACACGACACCATTATGAACTACATTTTGCCCATATATTACTCGACATAATACCAACTCATTACAAAGTCATGTCTTTAAAACCTTTGTATAGAGAAAATCCAGAAAATGTAGGACCCGTTTTTAATCTCATAACAGAAAATATTGAAAAGTTATCTGAAGCGTAAGTATATACAACTATACTTTTTCAATTATACATTGAATTAATTGTAAATTATCTAACAGACTTGGAGAATGGTCAGATGCGGCTAATATAGTTAATGATATAGCAGACTACTTGACTACCAAAGATCAACAAACACAATTGGAAACTTTTGTTAAGGAGAAAGGAGAACTTTTTGGAACTTCAAAAGCTACTTTAGATAGAGCAGTAATCAAAGTTTCCAACAATTTAGTGTGGGCCGAGAATAATCTCGGTACACTGTACACTTATTTCGACAAAGGAAATAGTGCTACAATAAATCAAATGACGGCAACCTTAATTTTTTGCCTCAGTATTTTTTATTATTTTGTGCGATAAAAATATTAATTTTAGAATTTCATTAAATGAATAAAATTATTAATAAAAAAGTCTATATATATATATATGTTATAAGTAAAAGAGTGTGTTGTATGCTGGAAAGAGTAGTTTATATAAGTACTAGGCTTTCAGATTTAAGCTCCCACTAAAATATTTCAAATCATTAATTACTATAAATAATGGATTTTTTTTAATTAAATGTTTTATATGAGCTTTGATTTAGTTTTTAAAAACTGCACATTCAAAGGATTCTTATGCTTTGTTTTCACTATGTTATTCTAAATGATTTGAAATACGCATTTGACTATGCATTTGACACACCAGTCAATATAATTGACAGTCAATTATATTGACTGGTGTGTCAAATGCGTTTTCATCACATGACAAGAATGTGAATATGACATCATTTGACTACCCGTTATCATTATACTGACAATATTTGACATTAAAAATGACGTAGTGAAAATGAGGCATTAGTACACGCTTGTATCAACAACCCATTACACCTTATCATAAGATTTTCCATTTCCCCAACAACACAAATCACAGCGTGTTGGCTACTTTTCCAAAGCGACTAATGCAACACTTATGTTGGCAATTATTTAAGTACTTGGACGAATATCCAACAAAATATATTGTAACATATTTCATATTAAGAACAAGACGAAACTAATATAAATCTATTAGCAAATAAATTATCACATTACTTGAACAAGGCTTCCTCTGGTCACAAATATACTTGGCATATGTCAAGTATAAAAAGGCTTGGTCTTAGTGAAAAAATCTTCCAATCCTACAAGAGTCAACTGTCGACCAGGTTGTGTTTGCTAGTTGGGTGACTAGAGATGTTGCAGAAATTAGTGCCCAACACGAGAGATAGAAGCATAATTGTCATACTCCTTATATACTGCTTGAGTTTATTATTATCAAGACTGGATCCCGTTAGTACGGAAAATGCGCTTATATCCTCCGATAATGGTATGTATTGAAAACAATTAATTATTATTATATACAGTTATAAGTAATGTGACAATTGTGTGTGTATTTGCAATGCTAGATATTTCACATATTGGTGATGATTGCCAAGTCACCCCAGTGATACATGTGCTGCAATATCCCGGTTGTGTGCCGAAACCGATACCCTCATTTGCTTGTGTTGGGCGTTGTGCAAGTTATATACAGGTCACTTCCTGCAGTTAATTCTTAATTTTGTTTATTATGTATTGTATGTTTATTATATACGTATAGGTATCGGGTAGCAAAATTTGGCAAATGGAGCGTTCGTGCATGTGCTGTCAGGAGTCTGGAGAGCGAGAAGCAGCTGTGTCACTATTTTGTCCAAAAGCCAAGCATGGAGAACGTAAATTTAAAAAAGTACTCACAAAAGCACCTTTAGAATGTATGTGTCGTCCATGTACATCAATTGAGGAATCTGGTATTATACCACAAGAAATAGCGGGATACTCAGATGAGGGTCCATTAAACAATCATTTTAGACGTATAGCATTGCAGTAAATGCGTACAAGTTGTGTGTGTATGTGTGTGTATATACATTTTATTTTGAAACGATATTAAATAATGTATTAAATTCATTACAGTAAATAAAATATCTTTGATACTTGCAAAAGTGTTTAGAATGCTTACCAATATTTGAAGAAAACAACAGAAAAAAATTATAGTTACTATATGGCAGGACACAATTTCTTTGCAATAGAGGTTTCTACATGCCTAACTAACAGTCAAAACTTAAGTTTTAGTATTGACTTAAGTCATTAATATTTCTGGCTTAAATCATATTTAAGTGAAGCATTTAAATTTTAAGTTTAATGAAAAAAAATTAATTGTTAAATTAATTTGGAATATTGACGTTAATATTACTTATTAAATAATCTCAAAGGAATAACTGCAACAAAGAAGATTACTAAAATGTTGGTACAGAAATGCTGTTCAACTTTCTTAAAATTAGTTGTTACTTGACATTTAATTGTTGTAGCATTATTATTATTGCTATGTTGCAATGAATAAGTGTAAATAAGTGGAGTGCAAAAAATTCCTAGGAAATTTCAATTTACTTCACCTCAATTTACTCGAACTCGCACACGACCTAAATAATAATTTCTATAAAACGTCAGAATTAATTTTAAGTCTTTTCCTATAGTTTGTTGAACTAAAAGGGATAAATTTAAAAAGCAAAGTCGCAACACTGTTCACCGTTTTTTTGACGTTCTCTTTTACTGCCAACAGATGTTGCTCAGAAATGAATTTGCTCACTGCTGTCGTAAACAAATGTGTGTACCAGAGAATATCTTTAATAATAATAAAATCTTTTTTGGTGTGCACTGTGCTCTACTAGAAAGAGAGCACAATGAAGAGAAAATTAAATAAAAATAACAATTTATTGAATTTGTTTGCTTTTGGATTCTCATTCATTTGTGAATCGCTGAAGAAGTCAGATGTTTGGTGTTTTTGTGTGTTTATCATTTTCATTTTGTTTACTTCGGTGACTGAAATTTATTTATGCTCATTTATCAATGAAAATTATAAACAAATTAAATAAAATTTATAGTATAAAATAAAGTGAAGTAAAGTAAAAAACTGTATACATTAAAATAAATATATAAAAATATTTTAAAACCCTAAAAGTACATAACATGCCGCACAATCCGGTTAAGCTGCAAAATAAATGTAATAAGTGGTGCAAAAATTAAAAATAAATTTTAAATAAAAAAGTAAACAAAATACAATAAACGTAGTGCAAGGAAAGAAATCTTGTTAATAAAAATGTAAAAATAAAATAAATATTATAATGAAAGTGATTGCCAGCAGCAATAAAACCATTATCAGTGGTTGTTAAAGCGCAAAGTATAGCAACAACAACAAAAGCAGGCAACAACCACCACCGCTGGCACCAACTCCTCCACTATTCACTCCCCATTATTCAGTCAACCTATTTGCTATTTGTTTCCTTGTGCGCTGTCAAGCTCAATTTATTTTAGCCAAAAATAGCCGAAATTTTGTCAAATTTGTGTCGTTGTGTCAAATTTGTTCGCAATTAAAATGCAGTACACATAACTGCTAAAGTGTCTTAATATGAATGAGAAAAAAAATGAAATATGAAATACAAAAAATAATAATTAAACATAATATTTTGTATTAAATTGCTACAATAAAATTAAATAATATTAATAAATACATAAATAATATGAAAGGGAAAATGTGCTCATATTTTCAACGGCGCCAAACACAGCAGACATCACGACCCACCTATGTTTCTTGCCCCGCTTACCGAGCCAGCAGTAAATGCAGCTTACACATTTGGCCACCACGTTCATTGTATGGTTTGTTGTTGTTATCACTATTTGTGCTACCACACACAGCACATGTAGGAGCGCACAATTGTCAACATCACCACCCAAAGGCGCACGAGGTGAGTTCTGAGTAATCATCAACAGAAACAAGAAAATAGAAAGAAAAATAAAAAGAAAAGGAAACAAAAACGTAAATGGCAGGCATCCTTTCTTTCTTTCTATTATTTTTATGAATGGAAGCCCCAATGCCCATTTCTGATTGCGAAGCCAAAGTTTGCGAATTCTGTTGCTTTTCTATCCAATTGGAAATATTTATTTGTTTATATATTGTTTTCGTTTTTTTTTTTCGTGTTTATCAATTAATTGCCTTTTTCTTTAGTTAAGTTGGTATTTTTTTAAGCTGAAATACAAACAAAAAAACCCTTTAACCGAAGTACGGAAATATATTTTAGTAGATTTCATTTATGGATATGCAAATTGACAGACATTTACCATAAATGTCATGTTATAGGGCGGTTTTGTAATTATTATTCTTATCTTTCTTGGTTATCCTTATAACACAAATGTAGAGTAAACATTTTATATATTTTCAAAGTATTGTGGCCGTGTGCGATTTCGTGTAAATTGAGGTAAATTAAATTGAAATGTCCTAGGGATTTTTTGCACTATATACACTAGACCGTGTGTGAGTTCGAGTAAATTGAGGTAAAGTACTTATTTACACTTGCACTTATTTATTAATTTTTAAAAGTTTTCAAATTTATTTATTTATTTATTAAATATCTTATAAAATTTTCACAATGGTAATATTTAATTTAAAATATTTAAATTTAAATTCTGGTAAATACAAACATTCGTTGCCATACCGACATAATATACTATTTCTCTCAATTTACCATCAATTTACTCGAACTCGCACATGGCCTTTATATACAATATAATGAATAAAATTTTTATTAGAAAATTATATGATTCAACAAATTTTTACTTTCCAAATGTTTTTAAAGATTTTTTCTACACGAAATGCTTTTTCTTATTTACCATTGTTTTAATGGTACTTGTACTTACTCTTCTTCCTCTTCTTAACATTTTTTCACTGTTGCTCTTTCTTATTGTTGGCTTTCCTGTTGTCGTAATGTAGAGGTCCATGTATGCGATAGTGTGAATGAAAGTAAAAATAAATTCCCTTAGAACAAAAAACCTCTCTGCCTTCTCAATGTACCGGTACGTGTAATACACGTCGTGTATGCACAAATAAGTATGAAAGTAAATATCAAATTTATTTAACAGCGCTATTTATTTTAATTTATTAAAAATATTAAATCTGCAATCTAGTAAAAATATGAAAAAATAATAACTTCTTGAGTACATATAATATTTATTAACTTATTTAAAACGTTTTACTTCTGAGAAAATTGATTTATACTACTTAAAAGTGCTGGGAATTTTCGGTGACATTTTTTTAACTACCTCATTTTCCTTGACGTACTTCATGCCTTGCATCTAAATCTGTGAAATCTAATGTGCTCCAAATTAAAATTTTCCATCGAATGATAATATGATAATAGTGCTGATGAAAGGTACTATTATGTTATTTACAAGCACTAAATAAAGCTATAGGTAAGAAGCAGAAAATACTATATAAGAAGGTGATATGTAACTGCTTTTAGTATTAGTAAGTCATTAATATAGATATGATGGTGCAAGTGCATATTATTTAAGATTGTTCTCTGTAAGCCATTATTATAAAAGCCATTGTTAAAAGTTGTTAATTTGAATTGTTTTGTACAGTAAACTAGACTTATATTATGTTCAGACACAAGATAGATACACTGCTCATCTTTGTGCTTTACAAAGGCCAATTGTGACATTATAATTTTTAGGGGTACCTTAGCTGTTTCGGGGGGCATATTTTTTAACTAGGAAATACTTTGTTATTTTAATGAAACGGGCAATATCCTTAATTCTTATAGATATACATATAGATATAGGTATAGGATAGACAGAGGATGCGCTTAAGAGAGCGCAGACATCAAAGTGTCAGTTTTTAGCAATAACAGAGTAGTTGAGTGGTATTTAAACTTCATTTAAATTAAAGCTAATTTATTTTTTTCTCTAATTTTTTTAAAAATTATTTTAAAATTTTTTTTTCTTTGCTCTACCATAAATATTTTTTAAATTGGCGTAACTAATTTTAAAAAAATTTTTTTAAATAACATCTGAAAACTGAAAAAAAAACTCTTGCATTAAAAAATATTTTAAGCATTCACTAGATAACAAAACACTTCAGTTTGCTTTTATTTATTTATCTAAATAATTCACTTAAATGACTTTCAAAAACAGATTTAAATAAAATTTATTATTTGTTTTGCTTGAAGTAGTATCTTTTGTAGTTTATTTATTTATTTACTCTTTTTTGGTGAAGTATACATAGTTAATGAAAAAATTGCTTTAATTAAATTAACTTCAACTTAAACTTCAATTAAGAAAAGATAAGAGTAGACATATGAAAAGAAAGATATGAGAAAAAAGCATTTAATCAAAAATAAACCGCATGAGTTGCCATGATAGTTATTAATAAAAACTAAAGCTGAAGTCGAAAAGAAAATGAAAGTAATCTTCCAATTAAACTTTCCAACTCGAGATACTTTTGTATCTTTTTCTTGAAAAGAAAATTCAAGCCAACAAAACCAATTCAGTGTGTTCAAAAACAAACTAGTGTAGCCATAATCTTGGCAGTTCAGATTAACATTGTTATTCATAAATTAAGCAATTGATATTGATTGGAGCATATGAAATCATTCAGGAAATACTTCAATTGTTAAGTTATCCTTGAAAATGTGTTATCTCAAAGCAAGTAAATTATTTTCCCACAGAGTTCTCATCGCTTCGAAGCACGGAGAAAAATGGCCTTAGTCTATTTGCTTTTCGGTTCTAATTGTTTATTCAATTTTATTTTTGCAATTTAAAGTATTGCAAATGAATTTCTAACCTTTGATATATTGCTTATTTTCTCGTTTTCGTGCGGTATGAGATACTTATTGTATTTGTTTAAGCAAATACAAAACCAAAGAACACCAATTCGAATGCAAACAATTGACATACAACATTAAAGCCCACATAAAATTTACACAATTAAAGTATTTCTGCACGATTTCAGGCAAATAACTCGTATTAACATATGTACATTATTTACTTATAAACTTATATACATATATCAAATTATATTATTTATTTATACATGCATTTATTATATTTTAGCTTAAATCATATTAGCATGAATCAATTTACACCTTTTTATTATTACTAATTTTTTTTAGAAATACTTCATTATTTTTATTATATGATTAATAGATCTCTCAGAGATAATAAGTATATCTGCTAAGTAATAGAATATATATAATAAGACTTTTTAAATTTTATTAAACTTGAAATATACGTATACACTTTTTAAGTATTTGTTATTAATTGAAAATATAATAATAAGTATTTATTATTAATTGAAAATATAATAAATAAAATATAAGAATATAGTAATAATATCTAGATGAATAATATAATATATATATATATATATTAATATATATAATATATATATATAATATGATTTGTGGTAGAATGATGGTTCAGAAACCAAAGAAGGAGAAGTCGCGCTGGGTATATGGCCTACTTTCTTCCAAGCAGAGGTTCACGCCATCGAGGTCTACGCTTGTATCAACATTAACAATGGATTGAAAAGCGCCCGTATCTGTATTTAATCAGTTAGTCAAGCAGCAATCAAAGCATTATCCTCCTAGAAGTTTCCTCCAAAGCTTCTATTATTCCCACTATGACACCCTGCAGCAGCTGGAAAGCAAAAACAAAGTGATGCTTTGCTGGGTACCTGGTCACACAGGAATCAATTGTAATGAGTCTACCGATAGTCTTGCAAGGTCAGAATCTGTCATTTAAATTTGTGAACCGGAGCTATATTGTGGATTATGTTGGTCTACAACTAGGTCTCTGTTTGATAAATGGCTTTCAGCCGAGAGAATTCGCTACTGTCGCGACATTCCAGGTAACTGTCAGGCTAAAGCGCTGGTTCATCCCTACAGTTATGGTAAGGTGTCCTTCTTCAGCAGAACACAGTTAAGGTTGCTGGTGGGATATTTAACGGGTCATAATGGACTGCGTTATCACCTTAACAAAATGATTCTGACCGAAGAGGTAGATTGTCGCCTCTGCTTAGAAGCAGACGAGACTTCCAGTCATATTCTCTATGACTTCCCAGCCTTGATCTGGACCAGGAGGAGGTCACTGGGTCAATAACTACTCTCCCATTGTGACATTGAGAGGTCATCCCCGGCTGACATTCTGGCTTTCATTCGGAAGGCGGAATGTCTTCTGTTTGATTAGGGTCTTTTGCAACACAACAGAGCAATCACGGTTACAATGCTTCGCTCCATTGAAAGCTGGTACTCTATTTATTACTATCCCTATCAGTGAGAAATAGAGATAATTGTATACTTTCAGTGCAATTAATATGCCTGGCAAACAACTTAAAATAAAAATCTTCCAAGCATAGTTTACTCTGGTTTCAAAATTTAGAATCTCAAATCCGGATTGGTGGCGATACTACTATAGTGCCTATGCGTTACTTCCATAGCAAAAGAAGCTCTGCCGCTACTGAAATCAGCTTCGATATTTATCTATATATATATATATATATATGAATATAAAAAAAATTATTTGTACTAAAATATAGATACTTAATTTAATATTCACAACTTTCTAAGCATCTACGAAAATCATTATTAAATACTTAAAAATAATGTCCATATAATATTTAAAAAAAAAAAGCAACAAATTTAAGGTGATTTTCGTAATTACAAAATATTTTACAAAAAAAAAATTTATTCGCAAATCGATAACAATTTATGTTTTATTGAACAGCCGAACAAAATCCCCTTTTCAACTTCATTTTCGAACAGGTTTTATGTAATGAGATACAATTTGACAGTGTTTTTCTCATTTTTTAGACTATGTATTTGTATTCCAGAAACTCAAAAAATATTCGTGCATTGTGTAGATATTTAATTCATTTGGAGTTGTTAATGTGATATTCGATTTTTATTGTTTATGACATAAAAGCCTAACAACTGGCTTTAGTTACTACATAATAAAATTGTTTAATTTTTAATTGCTTATTGCAAAGATTTGCTAATTGGTTTAATGAATGAAATGTTTTGTTGAATGACAAGATACTTCGGAAGATACTTCAAACATTCGTGACATAATCAACATTTAAACGTTAATCAACGTAAACGAAGGAACCGCTTTCTTGATAAATACTTTGAGAAAAATTTTTCAAAAGAGAAGCAACAAATAGTATTTAAATATATAGCATTTAATACAATATTATATTTCAAAATATGTTTAAAATAATATACAAATACAGGGTGTTTTCATTTCAAAGTGCTTTATTATTCCTTATACCGGAAACGAATATGCCGGGAAAATTCTTTATATCTTTCACCTCTTCAGCTTATAAGATAGATGTGTAACAAATATATTTATAAGGCTCATGAAACATCCCTCTGGTATATACTTTTAAGCACTACTTTGATTTGCGAACAGAGTTGATATCCGACATAAAGCCTACTACACACCTACATAAAGGTTTTGGTCCATCTAATATTGCTAGAAGTGATAAATCTTTGTGTGGCTTATGGCTAACCATATTAAACTAACCTACACTAAGACTTTATCATTCATTTATCTATATTAAATTAATACAAACTTTAAAGAAGCTTGATACTATATTATGCATATTTTGGCAATACTGAATATATTAATTATTGGCACTCATATAGGCCTGGGACGGGTTGTGATACTGATTAAATTCCCCATGGGGAATTTAATTCATACTCTCAATCTATTTGTCTAAAATAACAAATACTATACGTTTTATTAAGCCAACTTCCCCGCTCTGTCAATTCCTCATACTGGAAAAGCTCCTTACAAATTTACTCTATGTCTGGAAGGAGCTAGAGAATGACACTACTTCTAATCTCGAACTTTAAATAGTGTTTGTTTCTTTGTGTCTATTTTCGGCTAAAATATGTATAACATTATATTAATATAAAACTTTTCATATTTTAAATCAAAAGTGGAATAATTGTTTCCGTTTTAATTAAACTGAATTCTCCTAATTTAATAAAAACAAAACAAATTCTACCGTAATAATTCAATTTTAATAAAAAAAAATTAAAATTTTTTTTGAATAAATTCAATATTGATTTCATTATACAAATATTTGATAATAAAAACCATTTTTGTGGATTGGCAATTTGCTTTTATTACAATGTTGACCTTTTATTTCCCTTTAAATTTTTTAAAGAAAATTCCATAAATTTTATTGACAAGACAGTCATCCTCTCTTCCATGGATGTCAGTGGCATATTTTTATAAAACAAAACTATGTTTCGAAGAATTTTTATTTTATTGAACTCATAAAATCAAATTCCAGGAAAATGTCAAGTTTCATACAGGAAAGCGAGTATCCTTGTTACTATATCCATATCACGAACATTATAAATTATACCTTACATTTAATTGGTCTCACTTAATGTATATTAACTGTCATTATGTCAGTTATAAATGACAAAATATAGTAAATATAAAGACAATATAAAAATTTAAAAGTAAGTAAAAGAAAAGTACGAAAATATAAGATAATATGTAATATGAGTTTGTGAGGATTGCCATATATATTTATATTTCTATAAATTTCTTTTTAATTTTTAAAGAAAATATCAATTGTATTAATAAATCGTCCGAAATCAATACAACATACTCTAGTACAAAGAAAAGGCACATTGGTTACAATTTTAACTATGCAGATGTCCCCAAATCATCTTTATTCGTTCGGAAGGCCAGAAGCTGTCACGGGTTTTATTTATTTATGCAGCGTCACTAACAACAACAACAATGTCAGTTTAGGGATCAGTCAAAGACTTATTATTGCGAAAAGGTGCAACTCTATAAGGCACTATAAGCAGCTCTCTTTTGACCCTTAAATCTTGCGATCAATTAATTAACTATCGCACCTGTGCTTTACAGATGCTTCTAAGAGAAAAGTACGCCTTAAGTACTTTAATCCTCCAGAATTGACGACATTCACATCCTTATAAATCGTAAAGTGTATGAGCTTTTCCGTGGCATTTACACTCATCAGTAAATTTACATCTTCGCTGGCTTAATCATATCGTAAGAATGAAAGATGATTATTCAGTGAAAAATATGTTTCAAGCGGACGTCTCAGTAAGAAGACTAAACTAAAAACCGTTAAAATGATCAATTTAATAAAAAAAACGAATCGATTATTCATTACTAATATCGTAATTCGTTGAATATTTTAGGTTTAGTTGAAAGGGAATGGGTTAATATCAATATTGTCACCAGAAGCAGGAAAGCTATTCTAACCACTGTTTGCAACCTCATTTTGTGATATGTTGCTTTCGTTTTTATTTTTTCAGCGTCTGTGCACTTTTTAGATCGCGGTGTATATCGCGGTGTATATCGCTGGTCCTAATGTACCATGGCGCTTTTAAAATGACCCGTATAACCTTGTTCTGGAAACATTGGATTATATTGACGATATTTCACCTGAAGAAATATATCCGATAAGTTATAAAAAGGAATTGATAGATTCTACTATCTCCCTATCATGGCAACTCCTGCACAGTCAACTTTTCAGAATGTACCAATCTTGAAGCACTAGCATAATAATTTAGCACTGCGTCCAACGCTTCAATAGGCGTGTAAAATCCAAAAGACTTTTCATAACCTACAGTTCAGCGAACCTACAGTCTATGTAAATAGTCCATAAGATATGAGTCCTAAATAGATCTCACATGAACATCTGTATTGAGTTGTCAACTTCATTTATGTTCATTTCTAAACGTGTTCCGGTCATCTCATTTACTATTTAATTGCTTTCAGAATCGTTAATTTCATTAACTAAGTAAAGTAATACCTTGTAATGTCAATGGTTATTAATAAGGCGCGATATTTTACTAAAATCCTGAACAAGCAATGTTCTGGATTGATTTTCTTTGCAGAGAATATTGAAACAGATCGCTATTAACTTGCACATCAGGCCTGCGTAGGTGAAAACTGACTAAAGAATGATGAAGTTAGCAATAGACTTCAATTGCGTCATGTTCTTAAGCGCTACCAGATCCATTTATTATCAATCTTATTACAGCTACAACGCCAAATTCTCATTGCTGTAATTTACAAAACTTTTCACAAAGTATGCCTAATGACTCATATGAAAACTAATTATTATTTGGCAAAGGGCTAAGTCTTCTCTTAGCTTAATAATATAACATATATGAAATACAATTAAATAATAATTTAAAAAAAAATTAGTATTTAGAAGTAGTGACGCCAATTAACTAGACGCCATATATCGATGAGTTATAAGTTATTGTTTCCAGTCGTGTACCATTTTCACAAAGTATGCCTAATGACTCATATGAAAACTAATTATTATTTGGCAAAGGGCTAAGTCTTCTCTTAGCCTAATAATATTATATATATGAAATACAATTAAATAATAATTTAAAAAAAAATTAGTATTCAGAAGGAGTGACGCCAACTAACTAAACACCATATATCGATTAATTATAAGTTATTGTTTCCAGTCGTGTACCATTTGAACTCAAAATATTGGCTTAATATTTTCACATAATCCCATGTCACTAATTCCAATTATTCGGCTCATGCTGTGCCAAAAATTTGCTCAACTTCACATATTCGAATGTCAGTATATCTAGATACATTGTTGTACAATATTAAACTGCACATCCAATTTCCTCAAATACAAGTGTACGAGTGAGTTGGGTATGACGTTCGGATTACAGTTCACCTAGTCATAAAGTCATCTGACTTTATTTTTTTTTTATTTTTTTGGTTACTTTTCCACTTTAAAATGACCTTAACCCGTTGTCATCGTGCAATTGATTTTATGTAAACGGATGACTTTCGAATATGTTAAAATCAGTTGGCTTTTCTGCTATAACGATCTCAACTTGAATTGAGATACAAACACGAATGTGTAATTTAAAATTTGATGCTAATCAAAACACATATGAGCTTATCAATTTCAAACTGCGAAAGCTAAATTGTATAATCGTAAATAAAGCAAATGAAGAGTATCTATTGTTCTCTTCCCTCGATGAGACACCATTGTACTTACACAGTAATGGTACGCGTATCTCTGTATCTTATATCTTTTGTACGTAAATCGCTTTGTTTATGAGTTTATAATTCTGATGTTTATGATATCAGTAATAAATTTTTTTCTTCTAATTTTATTTTTAATTTTTTTTTTTTGGTTTTTGCTTAATTTTATTAATTGAAGTAGAGAGAATTTTGAGTATTTTTGTTTTTTTTTTTGTTTTGTTTTTTTTTATTTAGAATAAAATGAACTTATTAGGTTTTTATCTACTTATTTTGCTTTTATCGTGCTCTTAAGGTATTTTACGCTAACAAAAGTAAAGCAAAAATACCGAAAATTTAATATGATACAAGGCTACACACATTCTTACCATTGAAGTAAATGGACTATGGTATGAATTCCGGTAACTATAGTGATTGAATATTGCATTAATGCCACTGGTCTGTTGAGCTACTGAATGTTACTGTTGCTACACAACTCACAACTAAAAAGACAGCAATTAATGAATTAAATATTTATTTCCATTTCAGTTCCATGCAAATGAATATGAAAATAACTGCAGCTTTTTGCTTTACCGCTGGACAAAGACTAAAGACTGTAAAATATAAAATAAATGAAATAAATATAAAAAAATTTTAAAAAATATATACGCAGTAGCTAAGAGTACTGTAGTTAATTCCTTTTTATATTTATTTTTGATTTATTGCAAAATTACGCCATAAATGACTGCCGAAAAGGCGCCAACTTGTTCTCCAACTTGTACTTGTTTTACTAAATAAGTCATCCGTGGACTTCCCTTTTGTGGGTGGTTTGTTTGATGTGTTCTCGAAAGATCTTCTACGTTTTCTGTGTAGATTTCATTCCCAGAAATTAAGTACATTCACCATTTATAAGTTTTTAATAATATTTTCAAGGTATTGAAAGGCATCCATTCATTTCTCTTTTTCAACTTCAAAATTTTTAACCATGAAAAAGAAAACTGCTGGAAAAATTGTAAAGAAACTTTGAGCTTTTCAAACCAAAACTGTGTAGTTTTTAATTTTATTTTAATACAGATAAAAAAAGTATCTATCAATGGAATGAAGATGCTGTGAATTCACTATATTCGCAAAATGCACACAGTTATGTTAAAAAACTAATTGCAGACTTTTGAGAAGCAATTTTCAAGTTCAAGAGCTGAAAGGAAAAATATTTTTAATATATTTTTTTATGTTTATTTTGTTCTATTTTTTTTGTTTTTGTTAACAATACAAACCAGCTAATTAAATTTAAAATAAATATCTTGTTAGTAAGCATAACGATAATAGCACTTTTAACTGCAAAACTAGAAACGAAATTCAGAAAGACTTTTTTACTCTATATTTAATTGTTACTATATTGTGTTATTTAAATTAAAATCCCCCCCCCCCCTTGATCGTTTTGACAAGATGGTTCTCCTTCTTGCCACTATCACTGTTTATATAGTCGCTTTAACAGTGCGATTATTATGCCTAGAGTATAAACTACTCTTGTATAACAGCATTATAAAATCAATATGGACTTATGGTATCCAGCTATTTGACAATGCTAGTGCATCAAATATTGAAATCATCCAAAGTCAAAAATACTGAGAACAATCACTGGTGCCCCTTGGTATATAAGAAATGAAAGCATCCACCGAGATCTACAAATTCCCCTAGTTAAAACTGAATTTGGCAATATAAGAAAAAAGTACAATAAAAGGCTGACAGAATATGTTAATCTCCTAGTAAGAAATCTCGCACATCTATTTACTACTTCTCGCCTAAAAAGAGCTGACCATCCAGCCATTAATTAATATTCAATACCTTGAAGTAAAAATCGCACCTATCTTTTACTAAATTTCGCACCTTTCTTTCTTTTTCTACTTAACATTCACTGCATTAATATTTAACCCATTGTTCTAAGTGGGGTTCGGGATATAAGGATTACTTATCTAATTTTATTTTATACAATGAATAGTTTAAATAAAAATTTTAATATTATATAATTAGTGATATGATTTTAAAACTTATTGTAAGTCTTATTGTAAGAGAAGATATAATAAATGTGTGAAAAATTATTATGAACAATATTATAAACACGCATAAGAATCCTCTTAGTTAGCTATGCAAAGTAAGGAGGACACGGGTAAGTTTACATCGATTCCTTATGGGTGATTGGGTTGTAAACAAGGATCAGGAATAGTTTTAATTGCATCATATATGGCGAAATTTATCTGTCTATATATCTGAGTTTATGGGTGTACGATTAAAATTTATTGCACAAACCAAACTTGAAAACGAAGCTTAAAAATATATCGGGGTAAAGAATTTGGAACAGGTCTGGTAGATATTATCTTATGGAGATGGACTTTAAAAATTTTTTTTTTAAATAACTGAAACCGTTTTTCGGTTTAACGAATCAAATCTAGCTTATTTCTTGCAGTCGTTATCATATCTGCGAAAACTTTACTCTTTCTTCTTTCTATCTCTGTTACACTGGGTCTTTTCAGCATTTAATCTAATGTTTATTGTAGGTTTTTCTAATAAGCGTAAGACTTGTAGAGAAGCGTATTTAAGTCGCCGGTCTTTTGTAATAGGTTTCATTTCTGTGAGCGTTTTTTGCTTCCTGCTTTCTCTTTCTATTTCCTATCTCTTTTAATATTTTTCAAATGTTAGGCGGTGTGTGCGGTAGATTAGCATCCATGTTTTTGATAAGATTTCCTTATAACTCCAATAGCTCCTTTCTTTATTGTACAATTGCATATAGTGCATAGTTTTAAAATGGTAGTTAATCAAGTATAGCTTCCTATATTAAAATATTTTTGTGCAATTTTTTATATTTTGCGATTATCTTCTATTATCAATCATTTCGGCAGTATTCCTTTCAAGTTAGTTGAAATATGAGACATTTTAATGTATGTAAAATCTTCATTTTATTGACATTGAGGCTGTACAAAATTTATTACCCTTTACGAGCTTCCAGATAGGATGAGTGAGGGAGTGAGGGAGTGAGTTGAGTAAAAACTTATTTTGATGTCAATAAAATTTAATATTTCCTTATGTATAAAGTATCTATTAATATTTTCGCAACTATTTTTCCTGTTGTTTGCTCAATTGTGCAAGTCAATATTGACTTGCCTAATGATTCTTGCATTACCCCCTTTACAAGCTGAGATACAATTTATTTATGAATAACAACTAAGTAAATGTAAAAACAGCACTGATAAGTTTAGAAAAAGATATTTTTTAAATATCACGTATTTTTACAATGTAATTTACTATATTTAGAAGAAAAGATGCACGTTTCATTTTTTTGCTTTTTTTTTTTCATAAAAAAAGATAAACAATTACAACTTCAATTTTGTGGAAGCGAAAAAATACTTGCAAAAAGTTTGTTTTCTTAGAAGAGCAATGTCATAATGTAAGTATCTAAACAAACTAAACCGGATTGTATCTTTTTGTTCACAGCTTCTATTTTAGTCAAGCTAATAAATTTGTTTATAACGCAAAGTTGAAGTGTAAAACTTGCGACACACGATCCATTGAAAGTTATATTGTTAAATTGTCTGTCTGTCAAGTCCAAGACGAGATTTTATATACCAGATGTGTTGTCAAAATTAGTTGTTAATATTGAAATGCATAAAAAAGATAAATACTCGTAACGAAATACATAAAAAGTCATGTGCATAATGATGAATGTGGAAATGTATACCGCTTTAGATGAAGTAATACTAATATTTGAAATTCAAATACTAACCCATGAGGCAAGAAATTAAGCTAACCAAAATAGCGGAAAAACGAGACGAAATGTGCTGCCAAGCCGCATACAAATGAATCAATACTCAATTATAATAGCAATAAATTCGCACCAAGCAAAAATAAATTTTTTTTTCTAAAATTATAAATTCGATAAATAATTGGCAAAAAATAATAAAAGCAAAAAGTTAACAAAAATAAAAAAATTGAAATAAAATTGAAATTGAAAGTGAAAGCTCACACGATGCTGTTCAACAGGTGCTAACAATAGATAATTATCAAGTTTTTGCTTAAATCAAATAATTACGAACATTTGCACACTGATTACAACAACAAATAGTACAGCAATTAAAAATTTGTCAAACGGTGTTATAAGTCAATAAAACCCGTCAATATTGCCTTACTAACTGATTGGCACACTGAAGAGCAGGCCAAACTGAAACCGCATAAAAAATATCCATTGATACCGCAAACCTACAAAACGCTTGCACTTCCAGTATTCGCATACGTAAACTGTAGATACATTACGCATGCGTACGGCTGTGTACTGGGATTGCAGCCCAGTAAACCGAACGTGCGAAGAAAGATACGCAAATCAAAGAAAAACCAGACACACCCACCGTTAAATGCAGTTTAAATACGAGTTTGAAGTGTTAATGGCAAGCTACAGTAAATATTGGGTACCGCTGGTGATGTTACGTGAACGAACTTAGAGCGCCACATTACGCACGCGTACCTATTCAGTTCACTTGGCAATAAAGAAATTGCGGACTTGCGTATTGTCGGTTAAACGTTTTTTAGGTTAAATGAAATATCGAATGCTGTCAGTTGAATTCATTTGATATGTATGAGATACTTATGCAGTCTAATAAAAAACTATTTCGAAACAGTTTTTATGAAGCGTAGCTGAACATTTTTTTTAACACTAAAATCAAATTATCTAACTATTAAGATAAATACTATGAAACTAGGTATTCCTTATAATGATCTTTGTCGCGGTTGTGGCTCTGAAGATGAGGAGGAAACTTTTTTCCATAACATGCGTCAGTGCCCATATTTAGCTAGGAGAAGATCAAAAATCTTGGACACTCTTTTTCTGTCAGATCTGACTGAGCTATCATCCTGTAATGCTAGAGACCTGGGGAGTCGTTGCCTTTTTCGACGTTGAACTGATCAGCTTGTTTATGTATGAACCAACGCTATTTCTGTGGTACTATAACGAGCCATTATTTGAGCTCAAGTGTACTTTCTTGGTACACCAAGCCACCACTCCTACCTAACCAAATCTAAGATAAATACACGAGCAATAATTTATTATATATAATATTTATTATCAACTATTTTATACACATCATTATGCAGTTATAGTAGTTATGCGGTCAAGGCCTCCTTTAACAAGGGTCCACTAACCCAATGTCCCATTTGCGATCCAATCTAATTTAATCGAGCACTTCTAGGTTCCAAGCGTCGTGATATATAGCGTTTTTCAAACACTCGGCTGCTTACTATAAAATCTATTATGAAAAGTTTTACGAGCAGACTCAACTTCAGTCATACAATTTAGATGACGCACCCACCAAGTCTACCAAACGTAATTTTTGCTACTATATCTGCTTCATAATACAACCACTCCTCGTTCAGTTTGTGGTTGTAGTTAATCGTCACTACCATTAATACTGACGATAGTGACGTTATACAAACATATTTTAATTCTTTTGATACTATTACCTAGCACTTTTTCTTATTTCGATTTTAGTACTATTTGTTAGCACTTTGTCTTTTGCTTATTTTTATCTATGTATTTATTTGGATTATTAAAATTAAAAAAGCTTTGACGTGAAATTGCGCAGCAGTCGGTACTACGGCCTGAAAAGTCCTATTGTACCAATTTCACTATTGATTACACAAAACCCTTTAAAGCTTTGTGAACAAGGTCCAGAACTAAATCTAGAGAAGAGTTCTTAATCTGTTCTGGTAACAGAAATTCCATATGAAACATGTTTATTCTTTGTGTTATTAAAGCTGGACATTATTATTTGGAGTAGTTAAACACTGCAAGTGAACTAAAGGGCCTTACTTGGTAATTGATATACATTATAATCATCTGTCAATTCATCTGCACTGTAATTTTATTACTATGTGACTAAACCACTTTAGTTATTAATTTTACGAATTTTATTAAAATTTTTGCTAGAGTTCCTAAATGGCTCATTTTTTCATCTCATTTTAGTACATAATATATGTTTAAATTTTCTTCTAATATTTTAACGACAAAAGCGAAAAAAACTTTTATCTCTTAAGGTTAATTTTTTCTTGCCGATAATGGCTTGTCTTTTTATCACGAAAGAAACTATTTAAAAGTTAGACGGATTCGAATAGCAAAGAAAGGACAAAGACAAAAATTTTTTATTTTTAATATTAAAAATAAAAAATTAAAAATAAAAAATTTTTGTCTTTGTCCTTTCTTTGCTATTCGAATCCGTCTAACTTTTATCTTTTCATTTCATCTACCTTTTGTATTCTCAATTCTCAACTATAGTGCTATTTAGTATCATATTTCTATTATATTTTTTTGTGATTGCATAGTCTTTCAACAGTTGCTACTTCAGATACGTTAATTTTATTTTTTGACATATTCATCAAGCTAAAATTAAGCCTCATCACTAAAGAAAACTCAAGTTTACACGTTAATCGGTTGTTATTTATTTATTATTAGAAAGGACAATGCTATACTGAGGACGCTAAGATCTATTGTGAGATCACTATAGAGAGTTTCCTAACTTGTATAAATTAATGTTGTCGACAAATCTTATAATGTCTTTCAGTTGTAGATATCAGTACTCATTTGATTTAATAAAAGACAGCGATTGTTAAGTGATACATATGGTAAAATGGCAAACTTTAAATTAAACCTATGATAGCCTGAATGACAGTTCTATTTAGTAACATTTTATCTTCAAAGTACTTCCGACTTTATTAAAAAATGTTTTCTATTTTCAAAGTTCATTAAACTTTATTAAAATATTAATGAAATACAATAACAAAATTAATTGAAATACAACAATAAAACTGTTTATTTATTTATTTATTTTACATAAAAGCGAAAATATCCATCTTCCAGTGATGTTTAGATACATTTTTTTTGATGTTATTGTTCATTTATGGTAAAGGCCACTGCCAAGGGTTGAACTCTCAAGTTTTTCAAATTTAATTTGCCTAGTCACGCTGCAAAGGCCTCATAAATTTGTTAATATATCCAAAATTGAAAAGTACGGTAGCAGTTAGTAGGAGTAATGATGAAAATAATTAATCTAATCCAAGGATAATGAAAATTTCATTTAACCTTTTAAAAACGTCCGTTTTATTGCGTGTAGTCTCACTCTGTACAATTTCTTTTTTATCTATAGCAATAAACACCAAATTAATGATGTTAATAAAGACTAAATCTGGATGAAAGACTATAAAGCCAATTTTAAGTATCTTGTATATTACATAATATAAAAGAGTCTTTTACGAGCATTGCATTGAATTCGCTTTCTTGGCATCTTGGCATCTTGGCATCTTGGCATAGCTCAACACGGTCAGGTGCAAAAGTTCATTCAATCACTTAAGTCGATATGAAAACTCGCTTCAATTAAGATAAAAAAAGTCCATAATGCAACTGTTGCCAATACCAGTTTTACTAAAAATATCTTTAGTAAAAGACTTGAAACAACAACCTCTAAAAGTATCTACACAATTGTATATGTGTTTCCGTTGATTGTATTATATTACATCAGATTTTTTAATACGCGCATTGAATTCATTTACTTCACATAACTTATTTATTATAAAATATATTTATTATGAAATAATTTTAATAACAAAACTCTTATTAAATAATAATTTAGAATGCAAATGTAAAAATGTTGATTTTTGATATTCATATTGAAATCTCTTAAGATTCTAAATAATTTATTTTAATGATATACTTTAAAAGCGAAACCAGTTAAAGCGTCTCAGAAACTCGATCTGCAAATTATAGCAAATAAATTAATATTTAAATAGTTTTAATCACCAAGAAATCATAAATGAAATTAAATTATTGAAAACAGTCTTTGCACGATTAAAATGGACAATCTATTTGACTAATAATTAAAATTTTCCAATAAACAATTTGTAATTAATTATTTGATTTGAAGGCATAATTGCTGGTACTCGTATTAATGTATTATAAATTATTTTAATTTCATTATTTTTTACATTATAATATATTATACTTTGTATTTATGGAGTGGTAAGGTAAGATTGTAGTGGGTGCTATATATGAAGTTAGCACTGTCGTTTTTAGGTTTTAGACGTGGCCACTGGTAGTGCGCAAAAATAATCTACTGAACTGAATGCAACTTGTCTCAAGCGCAATTACTTGCAAATCTGCAAAATGCAAGCTTAACAACAATTGTTTAGATACTTGCAAATTCTGAATAATTTGCATGAGATTAAATATCTTTTTTTTTCTAATTTTATGTACAATGCAGTCAATATCAAAAACCATTGGTGTTAGTTACACTTAATTCAGAAGTTCCTTTTGGCTATGTTTTATTTCTCATAAATTTTACTCTTACTCTTAAATTGTAACTCCATAATACTTGTAAATAAACAAAGTGTTGAGTATCTCATCAGTGCACGAGCTATATTACATCATTACACAATTACACAATTACACAAGTAAAGAATTATTACTAATTGTGTATAAAATGTGGTTAAATATTGTTTTATGAAACGCCTTTCTCTCGAAATCCATTACTTTGTCGTACCTAAAAATAACAAACTGTTATCCTTCATGTTTATTTATTTATCTTTTAGTTTCTTTGGCTTTAATCTGAATATGCTAAGCCATTTACGCAATAAAATGTTGGGAGCTTATTGAGAAAAAGCTCAAGGCAGTTGCCCAGGCGACTTTGCAAAAGCGTACCACTTTAATTTATTCACACACCTACGCGCTTAGTATCCATGGATTAACTACACAAAAAATATTAAATATTATTTATTGTTAATTGGTTAAAACAAACTATTTTATTATTATTTTTATACAAAACTAAATTCTAAATAATTAGTAAAATATTTTCTCTGCTAACATAAAAATCCGATATTTCCTCATAATTTATGACTACTGCGAAATTATTTACATACCTAGGTATATGTTATATGGGCGTTTCACTTTGTTATACTGTGTCGTTATTATTTTTAACTACTTCAACCCAAATGCAAAGTTTATATATTAAAAAAATATTAAATGGAAGAAAAAATTGAATTTTTAAAATTATATTTAACTTTTATTAACTCATAAATCGACGTATGTTAAGCATGTTTATGACTAAAAATAATTCGCTTCAACAAATTTCTATTATTTATTTAAAAAACTATTAATAAATATTAGTGGAAACTTTACAAAAATGAGTGATAAAAACACAATTCTTTACTTTCTTAATTTATTAAAAATGATAATAGTTAATTTTACCACTTTTTAAATAATTACCAAGAGGGAATCACACGAAAACTATTTAAATCTGAGTTAAAATACGAAAGGTAACTCATGTATCAAATATGCTGACAACAATGTTAATTATATTGAAGATGCATAGACTAGGTTAGGTTATACCGGCGATTTCTAGTGGAACTACTTACGCCTATTGGCCCATTGCGTTAGCGTATACCTATATAGGAAAAAAACTCATGGTTTAAAACCTCCTTGAACCTTTTGCGAAGCCTAAAAAATGCTATTTAGTGTCAAGTCCTGTAATTAGTTAAGGTCCTCAAGCAAGGGAGCTCCTGAAGTATGAAGTCGCCACCGTGCACGAGTTGGGCAAAAATATAGCAGATAAGAGATACTCTCATCGTCTTCCCCGCATCTGCGACAGATTTGATTGAAAGGGCGACGTAATCTTCTAGTATGGTTCCCTAGTTTACAGTAAACTGTAAGTAATTCTACTAAAAGACCGATATCTCTACAGGTATCTTTCATTAAAAATTTAGTACAGTACAGAAAGGACTCAATAATAATTTTTATGATGTTAGCGATATGCCCAGATTATTTAGGTGTTCCGAGTGTGGTCCTAAAGCACCCTTTCTGGCTAGTTCGTCTGCTCTGTAATTGTCAAAAATATAAAGATACATAACTCTCAAGTATAGTTAATGTAGTTGACATCGTCCTTGTTGAGCATTAAATATGTTCAGATTATACGCTCATATGTCATATGTACTCGTATATAGCTTAGAACTTACATACTACGTTGCTAATAATATTGTCTTGATATATCTAAATAGCCGTTCTTCTAGTATTCGATGATATTGCTAAATATCCACAACTTTTTTATCACTAGAAGGTATCTGGTAACACTAATTAGATTAAATCAACGCATAAGTGTTTGAAGGTGATATTTTAGGCTACATTTACTGATAAACACAGTTATGCACAATATGATATGATATGATACGTGATACTTTAATTCTATGTGCTTTTAAGGGTAAGAAATGTTTCACTGAATGCCAGACCCAAGAGCAGTTTGCTTAATTCCGTTTTGAGGATCTCAATATAAAAGATCCACCTCGGTCTGGTCGGCCAGCAACTAAAAAAGTTGGTATAATTGTGCAACTATTAAAGCAACTGTTGACGCAAGCTGTTACCGAGGACATCAGACATTAACCACATGTTGATGGTGCTAAAACGTAACAAAATCGAACTATGAAAAATGTATAATATACGAAAATACACAAGCGACTTCAAGGCCTGGTTTGACAACTAACAAGGTTATATTAGAGTGTTTGGTAGGATTAAAAGAAAATTATCTATTATAAACTTCGATAATTCGATTATCTACTGCTTACAACTCCATCGTTTGAATGAAACAATCAAGAAAAAGCAACCAGAACAAAAACCAGGCCAACAAAAAATGATCTGTATTCCATCTTAACAATTTTAGGATACACATCTTGGATGACTCTACCATAATAAATTGACGGAACTTGATTGGATAGTTTGGATGTTCCAGCGTATGGCATAGACCCTGCACTATCTTACTATTATTTGTTTAAGTCATTGCAAAACTCATTTAATGATAAAAATCATGTTCAAATTTTAGATACTAAGCTAAGATAACAAATATGTCAATCTTCAAAAAGAATTAGTTGTAATCAGCTATTTTTAAAAAGAGGTCACAGACTACAACTCCTAAGAGAGTTTATTGAATATTACTCATTAATTTTATTTGCTCATCAACTAAAGAACGGGAATCTATTATGATGGATACAAAATTTTATTGAAGAAACTCAGCATAACTTGGTGCAGCTTCAGTAATTTTATTATGCGCATCTATTAAAAGCAATTAAAATAATTTTTTATATAAGTATTTAAGCAATTTATGATTTTAATGAATATTCGAGGATTTAATTCCCAAAAGAAAATTATGTAAATCAAAATAAAAAAATTAATAAAATAATTAAAAAATGTGAAATGAACTGCAACAAAGTACAAAGCAATTAAATAAAAATTTAATTTCTTTTCTGTGCTATTAAAAAGCAATAAATTTTTTATTGCATGAAATTAGTACCGTATCAAATAAAAGACTCTGAACTGAAACTGATTTCTGAATTTAGCTTAGTAACATATATATCGGTAATGTTACACAATGAATTGTAATTTAAAGTTACTAATTAAAGTAATTTAACACAGACTCTTGAACAATTACTCCCAATTAAGTGCATGTGATCATAGTTTTATGTTATATATTATCTTGTTATTGTTCCCAAGATTGTTAATTTATTGCAATACATAATTTAAAATAAAAAAAAACCAAGTCCTCAGCACCATTTACTAAAGTTTTAATTTACATATTGAAAGTACACTCAATGTTAAATAAACTTATTTACTCTTTTATAAATAACTTTATTAATTATTATTGTAAAATAATAATTAGCTTACAAAGATTTTTTATTCAAACTATTCACTTGAACAAATTTTATACACATATACACTTACACACATACAAAAATATTCCTTTGTTGCACAAGATATCATCGATGTTGTTGCAAATTCGTTGTTTTTTATTTTCATCATATTTTTTGCATTTATCTTTTTACCAAAAACATTAATGACTTCGTATTTCTCAACTCAACTCATATGTATATTTTTTATACAATTAAAAAAAAAATGCAATTGACAACAACAAAGCAACAATAAATATACAAATTTTTATTGTTGAAAAGACGAATTTCAAAGACTATCGATAGCAAATATTATTTCATTTATGAAATATCTTAATACCTATTCGTCGATTCGAAAGTATCAGTTGTTTACGTAACTTTAAAGTAATATTTAATATTTTTTAAGGCATTTGGCTATAGTTATTTGCTCTTTCTGCTATCAATTTCAACTTTTAACACTACGAATCCCGATCCTTTAAACCATTGCCATATTTCATAATATAAATTTAAATCTCAGTTCTAAAATTCTATAACGCAAGAAAGATATTAAGCAAAGAATTTCTAACAGATTGTAAATTTAAGCTGGTAGAGTTTATCCAGACATATGACTTAGCGGAAACTGTAAACATTTTTTGGTTTCTTTCAATTACCATATTGTAGATTTAGTTAGATTATAATAGCGTTCGTAAGAATCTACCTAGACCTAGACTTAGAGATCCATTCGAATACCGTACTCAGAGGACTAGATACCATCTGGAACATTTATTGCAGCTTAAAGTGGTACTTAAGGAGACGTCTTGAAATATACTTTGATCCTTTAGTACAGTGTTTCTCAACTTAAAACTTGCTGAAGACTTGAAAAGTATTCAATGAGTTTCACAGGGATTGAATAAATATCTTACTAAAAATAAATATCATTATAGACAAAAATATAATATTTTACAAACCAGTAATGCTAATGCTGCGAACTTATAGAAGTCTGCAGAGCAGCGACTAAGAAACCCTGCTAAGAAAGTATTTGCATGGCATTTTTAATCATTGTTCCGTCTGCTCTGAACAGAACCAAATCAAGTACAGTATTTGACAAAATACATTGAAATCTGTGTTATAAATTTTAAAACGCATAATAGATATTAAGGAAAGAATATTTTTAGGTTTTTTAAATATATAACATTATATGGATAAGTAATTTATAATTTGTGTCTACAAGTGCAATATTTACAAAAAAAAAGTATTGATTTCCTTCATAATTCAATAGATATTTTAAAGGGCATATGTCAAAGATATATATATATATATGTATTTATATAGGTACATATTTATTTATTTGTATATTTTATATTGCACATAATATATATTTTAAATTTTTACAAAGTATTTAAGTGTATTTACCTTTTATAAAATTCGCAAGCTGGGATTTTGTTTTAAAGTTTCAATGAAACATTATGTGAAAGCACCAAAAATCCTTCAAAACTCTTTAGGGACTCTTTCACTTCATAAATTCATGCACGTAAATGGTGATGTCATTCTCAAAATAAACATTAAAATTACAACCTAAGGACTTTTGTTTTCATTTTCTTTACAAAAATCAAACAGTGAGCAAATATGTTCCAGAAGAAGAAGTTTAAGGATTTATATTTTATATGGTAAATCCTTTATCTAAACAAGGAATACAACTTTGCTTTTATACTAATTGGTTTGAACAACCAAAGAACTGATAATTATTTATTTAATTAGAATATTGAATATATTTTTACAAAGATTTTATTAAGATAAAAAAAAATAGTTTAAAAACTTTTAAACTTAATGCCTTTGCTGAAAATGATATAATCACATACAAATAATAATCACTTGCATCTACAAATTCTTTATTTCAATTAATCGGATTTATCTATGATGACAAAAACAATATTCAAATATTTTTATACTCCATATTTATATTTATATATAAATATATATATATATATATATATATATATTGTGGTGAGGAGGTGGAATACTTTATGTACCGTCAAACCAACCGTCACCGGAATGGTGTGTCGGACTCCTATAGAAACTAAAACACCCCTTCTTCTTCTGCGGGATTTCTTCTCCCGGGACCGCTTTGGCAATACTTCAGTGAGGATCTATTATAAGTTGGTCATCCATGCCACATGCTTTTCGTAAAACCTGCGTCCAGGCTCCTACTCCTGATCCGAATTGGATCAGAATCAGGAGAATATATGTATATATATAAATGAAATTATATACAATAAAGGCTAATTGAAGTACAAATTGAAGTGAAATTGAAGAACACAACAGAGTACCTTGCAACGAAAATAAAAGCAATAAAATATTTATATATTTAATTGTTGAAAAACAAAACCTGATTGAAAATTGGAAAAAAAATCGATGTATTTCAGTACTTTACTACGACTAAGTGAAGAACACGATAGAAAGTGAAGAATACAAGGGTGATCTTTAACTTTAAGGAACTCCAGTGCTATCAATTGTCAATAGATGCTTTACGCTTCTTCATCTTGAGAGTTAGTATATAAAAATGAATCCTCGTTATAGTCAACCTATCGTCGAAAAAGTGAATGAATAAGGTTGAGACAGGTCGGCATAAGTATAAGCAATTACAACATCCCAAAAGAAATTAAGATTTAACACAATATGATTAAATTATGAAGTATAAATATATTTAAATAATATAAATATATCTAATAAAAATAATTATTTATATTTAAATATATTTCATTGCTATATCTTGCTTAGTTTTTTTACGATGTTTTAAAAATAATCTTTCAACGAAATTCTCCTTTTCCGAGCTAATATTTCATTCATAACTTGTGTGTCCTTTTATATATTTTATTTTTAACTTCATATGAAATTAAAAAGTAAATTCTGAAGAAAAATTCTAAATATATTTCATTGCGATATCTTGCCCGGTTTTTTTTCCGATGTCTTAGAAATATTCTTTCATCGAAATTCTTCTTTTACGAGCTAATATTTTGTTCCTAACTTTTGTGTCCTATGACATATTTTTTTATAACTTTATATGAAATTAAAGAGTAAAATCTGTACTGACTGCAACCAACAAAAACTTATTGTTAGTGTCATTGCAAGAAAAGATACAATAAATAAATATATACGTATTTAAAAAGAAAAATTTTCTTTATTCAATGCATTGCGATGTCTGCTATATTTAAGATAATAAAACTATTTTCCATAAAGGTTTTATGTCCGTGACCAAAATATTATTATATAAAATGCATTAATTTTAAATATTAATGTTAAATATTTACATATATATGGTATATATTAATGTAAATATAAAATTATATATATTGTCCGTTTACATTTTTACTGATGTTATAAAACTAATTGATATGTTAATCAATCATTTTATGAAACATTACAAATTAAATCTTTACAGATTGGAATACAGAAACGACATAAGGGCACCTACACTGCTTGTCAAAAATATTTGCCAACACATTTTGAATATTTAAAACACGTGTTTGTTAAGATTGAATCAACTTTTATTCCTTCTTTATATCACTTTACTACTTTGAGAAAATTAATTAGTTTAAGTTTATATGTTTGTTATAAGATTCTTACTTTCCAGTTTATTTGTGGTGGTTTCTTTATTATCTTTCTCTTCTTAGTGTCCGTTTCCCCTAGTGGGGCATAGGACCGCAACGATTCTGTGAAACCGCACTCTATTAGGTGCTTCTCTTCATATATCGTTCCATGTATCACACTATACATTTCTTGTCTTAATCATTATAACATTTTAATTGTCTACAATTACGTTAAGACTTCAATAGTTCAAAGTTGATTTAGTTCAATAGCTCAGATATATTGTATCTAAATTTAGTATATTCTGAAAAAAAGAGTTCTAAAAAATTAATAAATATATTCTTTCACTCAAATACGAGAGTAAAGTTTACTATATCAAGCGTTGCTAAATTTATGAACTGTAGTGTAGTGTAGTGTACCCATGTGTGGATTTGTTAAGTAACAATCAATTGAATCGACACTTTGTAACTTTTGTAACTGATAGCATTGATTTCGAATGTCAGAAACAATAATGCAGCATTAACGAGCTAAGATGATGCAAGGCCATGTTCGGCATAAATGTTGGACGTCAGTTACACAATTGGAAATCAGCAGCCATCAGCTATCATATCAATTAATTCATAAATTATATTGGATGAAATTTTTATGACCCCAAGCAAGATTAAACTACTTTGCATGTCAAATTGAAATTATGACACGTGGTTGAATAAACTTTTATTACTATGTGATCAATAGTAGTTCTTTTCCTTACTTTATATCTACTAATTTTATAAATAATAATTTTTTTATGGCTTTGTTGTATATAAAATTCTTCGTAAAAATATTTTTATATAATTTTTCTAGTTTTATATTGAGTATCTTTGTTAAAAATACAGTAACTGTTTAAATAGATTGTAAGATGAATTGTACGATATCGTTACTTTTACTTAACAAATAGTGTTGCCTATATCAAATTAATCTGCATGCAAAAATTGCATAAAACAATAATATACATTATCAATGCTTCAGATTTATTTTTTTTTTTTTTTGTTCATCAAGATATAATATCTAAGTTTGTATTTCATGTATTTCGCACTGCAACTTCAGCTGCTAATTGCCACAAGGCTTCCAATTGTTTAAAATGGAAACATAAGTTTGTATCTGTAAATGTATCTTTTGCAAGCGTAGCTGCCAGAGGGCGTTTTCCCCATTTACCTCACCCCCTGCACTCAATTGTATATTGGGTTGGGGGAACTGCTTCCTTATTCTTTTATATACGAGTAATGAAAGATGTGCTTTTCATTTGACTTAACTTTTTATTGACAGAAAATTTGATTATTTAATAAATATTTGCGATTTTCATAATGAAGTCATTGTGTGTACGCTTTCATCAATATTTGATAATAGAAATTTAACAAGCAGTTTTAAATGCACTAATTTAAAAATCTTATTTAAATTTTAAATGTATTTATATTGCTTATATTCATTATTGATTTGATAATTAACTCCATAACACTAGCTTTTATAATCAAAGCAAAAAATTTACTGTAATCTGTTAAGTTTATATTAAGAAATTGGACACAGAGTTATAAGAAACTACTTCAAACATAACAATATAAAAATTCTAGTTCGTTAAAAAAAGTTTTTATATCAGATCTTAATAATATTTCTGCTTTTCCATATACAAAACAAATGTGTGACTCTTATTATATCTCTCCCCATCGCCGGCTTGATAGAAATTGATTAATGATTGTTAATTGGACACCCTTTCAGATAATAAATAAATATGTTTACTTTGATATGCTAAGTTTATTGTAAGAAATTAAATATACAAGATACTATTTAAAAGCAACATTAAAAAAATTTTTATTTATGAAAAAATAAATTGGATGCTATATTTTAGTACTATTTTTGCTTTTCCATATTCAAAACAAATGTGAGTGTTGTTTCCTTTTCAGGCTTGACAGAAATTGATTAATGATTGCCATCGGAATTCGTTTCAGTTACTTTACAACAGTAGTTTACCTAATATCTATAAACAGTTCTAATTCTATAAAAATTAAACTAAAATTATACTTAAATATAAATCTTTTCTCTAGCACCTTAAATATTTGCTAAGAGAAAGGTATTAAGCAAACATAATTCCATTTTTACAAAAAACTATTTTAGATTTTGTGCTGTATTTTATTACTTTTTTCGCCTTTCTATGCACAAAAACTAAATGTCATTCCTAATACAATCCTTTACTTTTTTTGCCACCAACCACCTAATGTAATGTAAAGTAAATTCTGCATTAGCCAACTTCATTTCCGATATTTACCAATCATCCACATAGCACTTTAATAAATGTAGAACTCAAAACACTTGTATGTAGATGTAGTATATTTAATGTAAAAAAATAATTTTTCTTAATAACTCTTCTCATGCGTTATTAATTTTGTCCTCTATTTATTCTTACTAAATGAAGTAGTTAAGGATTTTCGAATCCACAATTTTTCTAATGAAGCCAACCATAAATGACTGTCTAATGACAGGTTAGTTGAAATTGAGATGGTAGCCTTGTTCGCCAAAGCCTAATTGAGCACAAATATTGACCTTAGTATGAAAAGACTATATATAAAGAACTGTTCAACGACAAGTCAGTGGGACTAACCTAAAGGTAGAAATCTGAAGCATTAATCGCATTCAACGCAAGTCTTATTACATGTTAGGTTAAGTTGGAGTGGCAACCTTGTACATCAAAGTAATGATCTGTTGCGATACTTTAAATAAGTCACAGTTCGAATGCTAGACCTTAAGGACCACCTTTAAGGAACAAGTTCGATAAATCTAGCGGGTGTATATCGCCCTTAACTAACAAGATTCCTCCTATTCAGGTAACCTCATGTAGTGATAATTACTTTGCTAATAATATTTCTTTCTTTCTGTCCTTTCTTCTTCTGTGTTTGTTTCTTTTCTTCTTCTTTCTTTGTTTCCTTTCTTCTTCTTTCTTTTTTTGCTTTCTCATTTTTTTTCTATGCTTTCTTTACTTTCCCTACAATATTCTTTATGCAACTTAAACTTTCAACAATTATGTCGTTCAGATATATGAACGCTTAGCGCTCTTTGGTGGTCATGTGATAAAAACGGATGATGATGATGCAAAATCTTTATATTGTTTATATGGTTTTCTTTTATTCGAATAATGATTTTTTTTTAATAAAATATCCGAATATTTTCAACCATATTATCATACCAATATGCTTTCGTTCTTAAATAAATTTGGAAATAATGAAGTGGTATGAGATTGAGGAATAGTTTTTCAATGTTGACATGCAAATTACAATTGTATTAAGGTGAATGTATCTCAAACTCTCTCTCTTTACATTATACAAATACATTTTTATTCCAAAAAATAATAAATTAGACTAATTATAATATTAAATTTAATAAATTTAACTTAAACTTTAAACCTGAAACTTTAATCAATATTTGGCTTCTTGTTCCAAAAAATCAAAAAAACTTTAGATAATTTTTAAACTAATAATGACATGCTATGCATGTCATTAAACAGAATTAATACTATATAAATTGAATGAAAACGTTGTAAATGTAAAATAATATGTATATGAAAATATAAGAAATGTTCGATAAATGGAAATGAAATAATATTGAACTCATACCATGATTTCAATTTCAATGTAAAATAAACAAGCCCATAAAACCCCCATACCTTTCCATCCAACATACAAATTATATTCACCTACTAGCTATTTTCAGTTACTAAAAATTATTCAATATTATTATTTATACATATGTGCGTGTTATAATGGCCGATTTGTGGAAGCAGTTTTAATCCTCTCTAAGCATTTTCAGTGAAATTCTATTTTCAAATGATGGATTTAAGCCGATTATTTGCCTAAAATATTCGCTCTTGTTTTGCCAATGGTACTGACAAATTTCACGGCCATAATCAAATAGGCAACTTAATTACTGGTCTGGCACTTTCAAGGCTCTTCCTGACACTGGCTATTTCAATTGTAGGACATCCTTTCGCAGCAGTTTCATTTGAACAATGCTATTGTCCAATCAAATATCGTTAGGATTAAAATTTCAAATTTTGAAATGTTAGTACCATTGTGCACATCACAAATTTAAATGACTGAGGAGAAGACTTGGACAGATTGCTGCCTACGCTTCTTCTCAAGTAAAAACAATTCACCACCACCACCACCACAGCTTTCTCAATGGTTTTTGGGCTTTGATTTAATTACTTTCTAGCCACTGCCTCGAAGTTTCCAATAACAAAATTAATTCAATTTATAAAGGATTTTGCAGATTTTAACAATAATAACATAGGAAAATTTTATTGAAATAAAATTTGCAAATATTTATAACTTAATAAATTAGTTATATACATAGATATTCGTCTGTATGTCATTGTCTTGTTAACAGGAATTAAAAATAAATATTATAAAGAATTCCTAAAATTTGATTTCTCTGAATTCATTTCCTTTTATCTGAATGTGAATGTGAAGCCTCTAATATTTAAAGCTTTTAGATTAATTAAAAATTCCTTGCAAAAATATCTTTTTGATTCCTCAATTTTTAATTGTAAACTATTCATTTGAATATTACGTATGGTATATTACCATATCCAGTGAATATGACTTCTTGCATTGAACCTTGAACTCTTTCTGAGACTTTGACCTTAAATTTCTGTTCATACATACTTTTTCAGTGAAAAGTCAAACGCAACCTCACACAAAGTACGCCGAAAAAACATTACCGGTTGCTCGCGGCGTATGAGCGACGTCAGTAGTTAGCCTCTTTGACTAAAACTGGTGGCTAAGAGCTTACAACTGAACTGCAATAAAAAAGTCTATAGTTTATAGAACTTGTTTAGTTTTAACTGCGAGAATAATTAATTAAGTATTTAATGTTTATAAAATTTATTAGTTCAGTTTTAATACATTCACTTTGCAACTTGTAATTAAACTGACGTTTCTAAGGCATTCGTAATTAAAATGAATTGTAATCAACTTATGATAATTAAGCTAATTAAAATTCAGAAGCACTTATAATCATATTACAGATTTCCTATTATATTTGTTAACTATATACGCTAACGTTTTCACTTAGACTTAATCACTTGTTTTTATTTATTTTTTTTTTAATTTATTTATATTTTATTAGTGAATTACTGTTGCTACGACTTAGCTAAGGTCATTTCATGACTACTGAATATGATTTGATAAACTTCAAATCACAAACTTTAGTCTAAAAACAAATCCGTGAACTTTCTGGAGAAAAATATAATATAACCTTATATTTTTTTTGTTTTTGTTTTTTAAAAATTACAACCACAAAATTCTTATTTTTAAATAATTGCATTTTTGACTGACTACCCGTTTCGAGTAAAACCAAATATTCACCACCAATGATATTTTTGGAAATATTTCTTATTAATTTTTATACAAATAAATATTATATACTTATTAAATTTATAACTTTATATTATATTAAATATATTTATTATATAATATATAAATATATATTTCTATTATATTCTTTATTTAGACCAATAATTTATATTTACTTATACTTATAGTTGCACCCTATCAAATTCAGAGCTCAGAGTCAGTGTTCTCTAGCCAACTGACCCAATGCCGTAGTCAACTTGTTTGTTCTAACTTGTAATTTAGAGAATTATTTATAATATTTTATTAATATTATTTTTTATTAGATAATATATAAATATATATTTCTATTATATTCTTTATTAGGACCAATAATTTATATTTATTTATACTTATACTTGCACCCTATCAAATTCAGCGCTCAGAGTCAGTGTTCTCTAGCCAACTAACCCAAAGCCGTAGTCAACTTATTTGTTCTAACTTGTAGTTTTGTTAATTTGCTGTGAAAGTTCATTAACAAATTCACTTACTTTGTTCTATTAGAACAAAACCATAAACCAGCTTTAGAAAAATTGAATTAATTAATTACAGTTTTTTTTTTCATTGTTAAATTTTCAATACTGTTCTTTTTATACAAACATTATTTATTGCATATTTTTATATTATTCTGATTTTATATAGATCCGTGTTTGTGATCTTATATCACAGTACTTATCAACAGTACTGCTATATATGTGCTAGTTTGAGGACTTATTGTCTGATATAAGACTTCAGGTTTAACTATATTAAAAATTGGGAGCAACAGAACTATATCCTTTTAAAGTTAATAAAAACGTCCACTAGGTCCACTAGAGAATATTTGGTTGTAAAAAAAAATGCATGTTCTTGTAAAATCTCTTTCAACTATAACTATATCTATATAACTATATAACTATAACTATATAACTATATCTTTCTACTATAACTAATCAGCCAATGTATGAACTATATCACTGTTTTAATAAAAACCTGCAAGATCCCCTTTTTGTGTTAATTACTATTTTTTCGGTTGTTAAAAATCGTTATCTATTAAAGAAATTTTGGAGATGGGAGTAGGTCTCCCTCTAAATTTCAGAGAGTGGTTAATGTGGGGGATAATCTTGTTATTGTAGCAATTTATACTTTACTCACAGCTGCATCATCTCTATGGAACAAAATTTTTTTTCAAAAATTTTTTTATAATGTTAACAAAATATTCTTCTGTATTTAAAAAAAAATGATTTCTCTTCTATAATTTTCTATATTAAATATATATCTCTATATTTATATAAGTACTGTTCACATTTACATTTTTTTTAAATTAAATATATTCTTCTATATTTAAATACGTACTATTCTCAGTTGAAATCTCTCTATGAAAAATAATTTTTTTTTCTATATTTAATTGGTCTAAAACTCACAATAATAATCTGAGTTTATTATTTTACCTATTTGTTGGATATAGTTTTTCAACGAATATCAATTCGGAGCTGAAAAGGCACTTTTTTTTGAATGGCATACAATGGCATACAAATGTTTCCGACAAAGACACATTCTAATGTGTTTTGATCCATTGAAAATGGATGAAACATCAATTGTACATAAAACGTTTTGAAAACCATTGATTTCATAGTCTTCCTTTGCTTAAAAGCAATTTTGTCTTGATTTAACTGCCCATTTTATAGTGATGTCATCCATAATAACGAATACTCTATGTTTTGATGAAATCAAACTCACTCAGGTAATATGTTTAATAGAAATCTGTACCTTTCTTACCAATACTTGCAGTTTACTAAATTATGAAGAAGGCTTTCAGCTTCTACCGAATTAATTAAGTTAGATTTTAAAAATATTCTACTTATAGAATAAACTTACCTACTAAACTACGCTGACACTCTACTTGAAACCCCATAAATGCTAAAAATGAAAGAAAAGTTTACAAAAAAATCTGTAGGGTATATCTGTACAAAGTTTATGTTAAAAAGTGCTACCTAACTGTACTAAAAAATTACAATAATAGAAATCTGTATTTGTAGTCAGTAATCTGAAAATGTTAATTTAACTAATGTTAATTAGCTAAATTTGAAAAAATAAGACATAAATAAATAAGGTAATAAAAAGAGAACAGTGCTACCAATTAACCAAATTTCACAGTGTATAGAGAAAGAGTGGCTCCGAAGAGGTACTAAAAAATTAGTTCCGCAATTAATTTTGTTAGTTTTATTAACAAAATTTTAAGTATATTCTCCTATTTATTATATCATTAGCCAATTACTATATATCCGTGAATTATTTCACTTATTAAAATTTCGATATTTTGGTTTCTACTAAGTGACCTACTTTCCGAGATTTGTTTCATGTAAATAAAATATAATCTCTTTATAAACTAAAGCATGCATAAATCGTCGAAGTCGTCGTTGGTTGTTGGTCTTTGGTTCAATAACCTATTCAGGCGGTAAATAAAGCAGCGCTGCTCTCAGTCCAACCAAAATTTTTCTATGGAGGTTATCAAGCATTTTCCAAGGCAATGTGCAAATTTCGTACCATTTGACATTTTGCAATTTTGAATCTTTTGTTTAGGTTTTTTGTTTATTAGCTCAAGAATAAAAAACGAAAAAAAACTAATCCAAGCAATTTTCTTGCTTTACATGACGTATTGCTTATTAAATATCTTCTGATAGTTTTTGTTTTGCATTATTTCAAAGTATCTTAATCTAGTAACTTAATTTTTTTTTTCTTCTGCTGTTTTAGGTTGTGCATGGAGTGCAGATTGAAATGGAGGAATCGCTACCGCCAAGCCACAACAGCAGCGCAGACAAAGAAGGAGCGGCTCATAGACTACACAAGCGCAGCGTCGGGGAACAGCCACTGCGGATTTTGTTATTCTACGATGATTCTGTTTACAAGTGAGTTTACCTTAAGCTCGAATTGAAGCACGTAGTTGATATACGTAATTTGTATCTCTTAGATACAAATAAATAATTCATAGCGAAAAGTATCTGTATTAAAACAAACTATGAAGTAAAAACAACTTAAAATTTCAAAATGTGGAGGAACACCAGCACTCAACACACATTTTAAATTAAATAAATTTTATAATTAGTATTTGTTTTATTTTTTTTTTTTTTGTTTATTTGTTGGTTTTTAGTTGACAAATTTTTTTAAATGACATTTTAACGAGTTTTTTGCACTTTGAGTGTTTAAAGGTGATTTCGAAAAAAAAATATTTAAACTTGAATTTTTTTTTATGACTTTCCAACACATTAATCCCTCTTTTTACTTTAATTAAATATTATTTTTGAACGTACGATCTATTAAATTTTATAGCGTTAATTATTAATTAAAATTTTAAATTTAAAATCTATTAAATACATTTCTATGCTTCAATTCAGTTTGGCTGAAGCAGACAGTATAATTATGAAAAATAATTGTAATTAAATTTAATTACGTTTTTTAACTTGTTAATAAGCGCTAAATGCAAAATATTTAGCGTTGAAAGCCATAAAATGTCAAATGATTCACACAAAAGTTATTGCCCAGACCGCCTCGATTAAACGGCATTGCGTCAAAATTTATATTGGAACAGGGTCATTGCTTGGTGAACATTTGCTTCCTTGAGTACGAATTCAATTGCAAGTAAATTTTAGATATAATGCAAGTACCTATATTTAATTTGGTTTTCCCCTATTTCATTATTGACTCACAAATGTTCAAGTTTTGTAAAGTAAATAGTGGCCTCTATAAATAGAGTTAGCAGATCACAAAGAAATGTCATTCGTTGCATCCTTGAACTTTGCTAAACATTTATCCAATAAATCTCGGTACTCGAAAATGCATTTAGTAACTCAGAAAGTTTTGAGGTCGTGGTGGTTTGCAAAACTTTCACCACTCAAACGTATCAAATTATTTTCTGTTTACTCATCTCAACCCTTGATGAGGATAGTTAACGTTTCAGTAGATTTGAATCGAATATTTCTATGAAAGCTAAACTTACATTTACTTTAACGTAGACCAAAACCAAAAGAATACTAGAATTTGTTATCTAACTCTAAATTAATTTCATAAGCATTGTAGATATATGGGTGTCTACAATACATCGTTAACAATAATAAACTATTGGAAAGCTATAAAATATTGTGGTCGTACGAGTATTTTTGATGAAGAGTGTCTGAGTCGTCCAAAAAGAGGTCACAACTTAAAAAAATTGAAAAAATTCACGATATTGTGTTGGATAATCCAAAAACTAAATTACGTCAGATAGTACAGATGACAAACATATCATATGAACATGTAACGAATATTTTATATGAATATTTGGGTTTGAAAAATCTTCTGGCAGGATTAGTGCCGCATTTTCTCACAATTGACCAAAAACGACAAGGACTTCGACATTCAAAACATTGGAAACATGGATCCTTTGCTTC
>NC_051847.1:216090616-216115946 GCF_002237135.1 Teleopsis dalmanni
ATATACATCTCTCATTATTTAAAAGCTAATTTGATTTTTGTATGAACAATTTTCTATACTTAAAAAAACTAGTTCATTTGCAACCGATTTAAGTAAATTGCATTGAAGTCATTGAGGAAGTTAAGGACTGCAATCTTCTTTAGTAAGAAATTTTGTATAGAAGTCTTTGAGGAAATTTGGGAATGCAAATCTCTTGGTAAGTTCTATTGAAGTCCTGAAAGAAGTCGTGCACTGCAAACTTCCAATTTAAGTTGTCTTGAAATCTTTGAGTCACTCATGGTCTGCGGACTTCCACAGTAAATTGTATTGAATTCTACAAGGAGCTCTGGAACTACAAACTTTTTTAGTAAATTATGTTCAATTCTTTAGGGAAGTGTGATCTTCATCAGTAAATTTTATTAAAGTATTTGAGAAAGCATGGGACTGCAAATTGCTCCAATAAGTTGTATAGAAGTCTTTGAGGAAGTTTAAAAACACATATTTTTTGGTAAGTTGTTTTGAAGTCATTAAAGAACTCATGAACTGTGAACTCTACTGTAAATAGAATTGAAGTTTTTGAGGACGTCTGAGACTGCAAACCTCCTTAGTAAGTTAAATTGATATTTTTGAGGATATTTAGAAATCCAAATTCAAAGTCCCATTGAAATCTTTAAGAAACTAATGGATTGAAAACTTCTACTGTAAGTAGAATCGAAATCTTATATACTGATGTTATATACTGATCTTATACTGATGTTTTTGAGAAAGTTTTGGAATGCAGTTTTTTGGTAAGTTCTATTAAACTCTTTGAGAAACTGTAAAATTCTTTAATTTGTTGTTTTAAAATTTTTAACGAAGCTTAGGAATGCAAATTTTTTTATTAAGTTTTATTGAAGTATTTGTTATGTATACCACATACGAGTTTGACTTTTTTTCGTAAATTGAAACCGTCTTTAATTAAAAGCGGTTTATCATGCGATTTACCACAATTAAAATGCAAATCTTAAATAGCTGTCAAGTGCAAGGCTTTCATCCTGGAGTAGGTCATCTCTACAATACTATACACACGATACATAGATAACAAATGTTCGCCAAAACTCACCAAATCTGTCAAAATGTATGCAAAGTACGTAGCAAAGCCCTCATTAATCCAAGCGTACGTCCACCATTCGGGCGAAACTAAATTACCGAACCATTGATGTACAATTTCATGGTTCTGTGTTAGAATGTCCTTTAGTTTTTTATGTACATCAGCATCATTTTGATGTACCAACGTATCCTCTTTATAAGTAATTAAACCCCAATTTTCCATGGCAGCACCGTAGTTTTTGTTCAATGCAATGTGATCCAGTTTTGACAATGAATACTTAATGCCAAAGTAGTCCTCCAGCTGGGCTACCACACGCACAGCATTCTTCAGTGCATTGTGTCCTTTATCCTCTATTGTGGGCGAAGTAAAAATGCGTTGTGTTACATTACGATATTCTTCCGATATGTATTCGAAATTCGAGATGACAAATGCCACCAGATAAGTGGACATCGGCGGTGTAGGATAGAAACTTGTTGTAACCAAATTACTTTCACTGAAATTCAATTAAAAAACTTTAGAGTGACTTTAGATTTAGATAATTGCTTCACATACTCATGTCGTATCAACTGCCGCACCGGCATATTGGAGATGGACGTGTAGATATCGCTGTGTGTGAGGTGTATTGTAAAATTCGACTTGAATGCTGGTTCGTCATAGCATGGAAAGGCCAAACGTGCACTGGTCGGTTCACATTGTGTTGCTGCTTGGTAACTGCAAAACATAAATTTCAGAAATTTATTGCAAAACTCAAAGCAAAAATCTGTGAAAGGGAATCTCGCACAAAGGTGTGCTGGAAGTATCAATTAAACATGTGCGGTCAGTTGCTTTTTCAATTTGAAACCAAGATAAAAATGATTTGATCTTTGGAAATCACACATGTAATTCACATGAATATTTAAGAAAATACACAGCAATTGCAATTTGTTTACTTTATCATTAAAAACCCAAAACTTACGTACGTAAAAACCCACAACTATTTCGAATCTACTTAGAATTAGAAGAATAACATAGGTAGAAGAAAGAGTAAATGATGGGATTAGTGGATGGTTCAGTTCATTATTAAAAAAAAAATTAAAGTGAAGGTGTGGCCAAACAATATGTATTATTAATTAATTTCAGTGATTGCGTCACTGTTATTTGTTTTAAAAATAGTATTAAAAAAAATTAAGAATTTTAAAAAATTATATATTATTTAAAAAACTAATTATTTAAAAAATTAAAATTTTTTTTATTGTAATTATAAGTTATCTTAAATAAAATAAGTATTGTAAGTAATAGTTTTATTTTTTATATTATTGAAATTATTATAGAAATATTTATACTTTTATAAATGCTATTTACTACGTCACATACGTTATGATTTTTTTGGTTAAAATTTTCTAAATTTTAGCTTTTAGTATCCTGAGGCAGCAAAATTCCTCAAAAACCTACTGTGTGATGTGGTACTTGGTCTAGAAGTGACTGTGTCACCAGCTGAAAAACTAGATTCCTCAAGTAACTGTTGGTAGACAATTACATCCACAAAAACTTACTTTATTGTGTGGCAGTTAGTCTGGAAGTATCTGTCTCACCAGTATCTGCGCCGAAAAACTAAATTTTTTTAATATTATAAAATTAATATTTATATTTTTTTCTATATGGCTAAAAATAAAATTGGCGCTAAAACTCCCCGGTACTCGCGAAATCCTATTACCTCATACCACTGAGGTATATGTCGTTGTTATTTGACCTAATTGAACTTGATTTGAAAAACGTCGCGATTCATTATTCATTATAAGTGAGGCTTAAATGCTTCCACCCCATTTCTTCTACTCTACTGTCAAAGATGCTAATCGATTCGAATATTAAAAGTAGTGTTAATATAAATCATACACAAGTAAAATTAATAATTAGACTTGAATAACAAAATTACAAATATTATTATTTATATTTTGTGTGTTATACAAATATTTACTACAAAATAATAAATTACGAAAAAAACAAATAAATTTTTAAAAATAGATTAACCTCTATGATCTTCAAAAATATTAAATTTAATTAACAGATTTATAGTTTCCAACTAATTTTTCCATATTTGGCACTTTAACCGTTGCACTCGTCTCTAATCACACGATTTGTGGAAACCACCATTGATTTTATTTCAATTAAATATTTTAATTTAGACGACTAACTTTAATTGGTGGTTTTTTCTAATATCTCAAATTTATTAATTTAGTTTTTGTTGCTATTATTTTCACAATTCCAAAATAATCGTTAAAAAGCAGTTTTTACGTCAATTAACTGCTTTCAATTGCATATTTAATTAAATGCCACCGTCACTGTATCCCGAAAGTCATATGAAATATCTAAAAATCTTTTATTTTGATTTACGTTTATAATTAAATTTTTATTTTTAATATAAAACAATCTAAGTAAGTTTATTATATATTTTTCCCGCCTCGGAACACATTCGTACACGTCCAAACTTTCATTGATAAGAGCACGAGGTGTGCGCTATCTGTTACCGCGGCTATTGACAACATGCTGACATTTAATGTTGTTATTATTTAATGTTTGTTTTGGTTGATAATGCGATGCCACCGCTTTTGTGATAGCATTCGCAACGTCAGCGGCGGACAGACAGAGTCGCACACATTAAACACCAGTCAACCACCAGACCCACTATATCTGTCTGGTTCAAAGTGAACGCCTTGTTCTGTCTCTTATCAGTGATTTTTTTTACAATTTTTAAAATCAGAACTTTTTACTTTTAGCAACAAATTTCTTGGGTATGATTTTTTCTATGCGAGACCACATATATACACATACGTATATACATTCTCTCGAACGTTAATTACTTTCACAACAGACAGGGAATTTCCTCATTTAAAGAAACGAATGGGTCGCACTTTTGTTTTATTTTCACTTCGATAAAGCGAAGGCATTAATTATGGGGCGATTAGGCGCGCTTCATATACTCACACAGTTCGATTGTTTTGGTCGTTATAGGAAAACCAATAGAAGCCATAAGTTGTGCTATGTAAAAGCCCCTTGAAGAGGATTTGCACACGGTACAGTTGACCCGCCTCGAAGGCAACGTAACGTTGAATAGGATGTATAATCAAGAAGTGGCTGAATGGATCGTACGAGTGTGTTAGATCTGTAACCACATCGCCACTTGGTAACTCATAGACGATAATCTCGAAATCACTTAAATTCTTTGCATGCATGACAATCTCATTTGTGGACTCTCTAATCTCAATGTCAATGGTCACATTTCCGATATAGACAAAATCCTCTAAATGTATGCTTGTATTTATATGTAAGTCGTAATGTAATGGAAATGTGCTGTTTGGCAGACGCAGTGAACGTCTTGGTGTTTGTCGAGTTGTATTGTCTGTAGTTTTCAATAAGTTGGTTGGACGTAGCCCGGCAGAAAATCCAATAAAAATAATTAGAATAAGGACTGTGTTGCCGATAGTATGAAAATTTAGACGCGCACTACACATTGCTTTATAAATGTTTTATTAACAATTTTTTACTGCAAAGACGATTATGCCGTTTAACTGTAGAATGTTTAAAATATAAGCGAACCGCTCACGCACAGTACTAAGTCACAACTGACTGACTGCTGCGGTATTCCAGAACTCGACTGCTTGATTCATTTTGAATACCAAGAAGAATTTACGTGATACTTGTGAATTTCGCTGATAAGATAATGAATGGTTGGGATCTATTCCATTGAATGTATTAGGTGTAGTAAGAACCAAATGAAATTGAAATTTATATAATTATGTGTGATAAATTTGAGTAATTTGAGAATCATTATAGTCAAGAGCGACTATTTAAGAAAGGTAGAGCAACTCCGCTGTTTCATTCACAAGTTAAGATTTTTTCATGCTCTTCTGGCAATATTATTTTAGTTCTCTTTTAACTTTTGAGATTTTATTTAACAATATTTGTTTTTTTTAAATAAACAATTTACTTTTAATTTTTCACAACTTGGACGAGTAGTTACGTCTTGATAACGAATTATCAATTACTCGCATTTAAATGGCACTTGTTATTATTGAGGTCAACAATCTCTACGTTATAAAATAATGGGTCCATAATAATTAGGTTAATTATAAGATTTTTTTTAAAACACATTTTTAAACATAAATATGTACTTTATTACCAGTTTTTTACTTAAGTTCTTCAATTTAAAGAACGATGCGTAACTAATATATTAAATTTTAATATTGACTACTGAGTCAACATTAAATATATATTTTGAATATTGTAGATGAACTATATAATTTTACTGAAGACAATATATTTTTTCATAACAATTCAGTATTTTTATGATATCTTTAAGCAACTCCCTAAATGATGATATTACTAGCAGCATTCGAAAGAAAAACTGCGGAAGATCTATGGGCCTTACGCGTTGGAACACGGCATAGAATTAGTTGAAACAAAGAACCACATAAACTATAGCTCAGCTTTGACATAGATAAATCCATAACATTTCAGTGACACCGCTGGCTGGAAAGATATATGATTCCGTCCGCATTGCCTCCATCTTCGGTGGAAGTACCAAATAAGCAACGATATGAAGAAATTCAGTCCTTCCAACTGACGATAGAAAGAAAATGATCAGGCGGGCATGAGGACGCTAGTAGTTGCTACTTAGGACGACTCAATTCTGTAATGGCCAACTAAGAAATTAAGTAAGTTATAAGCATTGTGCTTCTCAATTGTGCAAATAAGAAGCATCATTTTTGATCTAAGTATTTAACAAACAAACATTACTGCTTATCATCTTGACCTCATATCGTATTGTCGCTTTATATTATGGATTCATTTTCCGATAAACCTGCAATCATTTTCGGATCATAAAGAAATTTTTGGTTACTTGTAGGATCAATATTATCTACATCATTCACATCTCTTTAGTTTCAGTTAAAGGATAGAACATATAATATTGGTGAGAAGAGCGCATTTATATACTAAGCTATACATATTACATTATCCATCTAGAAGCAGAAAAGAACTAACCAAGTGATAAGATAAGATTAGTCATGACTATACACTAATTACTTTAATTTCTGAATAGACAGTATGTCGTCAATTTACTGTTTTTCGGGGAAGCTCTCTGACTGATTCGGCGCTCTGCAAATAGCCGTAACTGTGAGAGTAGGGCGAAAGTGAAGAGCATTGCTTATCTGCTCTGTTACTGTCGGGTATTAAGGTTGTGCATTTATTTTATTGCAAATCTTGAGTTACAAAGAAAGATTAATCATAAAGAAGAACTATTGATAATATACATTAGTTAGGCAAACTATTCCAAATTTATTGCAAAAGCATACAAAAACGTGGAAGTGATCGGAACAAAACGTTGATATTTAAGAACCTATAATTTATCATACTTGCTTTTAAAATGTATAAACACGTTAAAAATAAATTTTAACATTAAGCAGAACATAATATATTTTCTTATATACATCTAATGAACTTGGTGACTGTATATTCCAGGCTTTTAGAGACTTAAACTAATTAATTATTTAATAAGAACATTTCGTTTTGTACTATAATTACTAATAAACATGAAAGTATGTAATGCAATAATTTATATAATTTCGTTGTCCTCTTCCCAAGCTTTTGCAATATCCTCACTTTTGAAATCACCTTTATCACTATTTTCATTAGCAGTCGAACCAATATCGTCTGGATTAATATAAAAGATTTCTTCACTATCAAAGGTTCCAGCTTCTTTTGCTCTTTGACATTGATCCAAGAAATTAATATACTGAAGAAAAAAGAAAGTTAATAAAAAGTTAAAAATAAAAAAAAGAAAAAGGAAAACAAAAAAAATAAAATAAAACTTTAACTGAAACTCACTTGTGTCTTAAACTGAGATGGCACAGTGCTTGCATCACAAAATAAGGTCTCACAAAGGACTACTGGACTACAAACAGTTGTCTTTAGCAACTCTGGCATTAGTTTATCTAATAAGTTAAAGCTCAACTCCATTTTGAAGCTATTACGAAAACGATTTCCAGCCAATGAACCGAGGAATTGCAATTTGTTCTCACATTGACTGTCGTTTGCTTTTATATAACTGGCTTCCTGCAACAATCTTTCAAATTGCGTAGGATTCTTTGTGCAAGTCAGGTATTTCCAATTATAATAACTATGATTCTCTGCCATGTAATAACTCAGCACCAATTCAAATTCATCATCTTCAAGTACTTTTGCACCATCACAAAGTTTTTCATTTATATCGTTAACAGGAATGGTTCCATTAATGGCACTCAGTATTTTTCTTTTAGATTCCATCAAACATTCTCTTAATTCCAAGTAGCAGGCTAATCCATCAAGATCGTTTAACATGAAATATTGGCTCAAATTCATAGTTAATTTATTTTGCTGTTTAATAGTTTTATAAATCGGTGCTAATAATTGCTGGCCTTCTTTCGATAGACGATACATAAGATCAATTGATGATGACCACACAAATGGATCCGTTTCTTTTTCTAAGTATTTTAAAAGTCGCAATATGATGATAGCATCAAAACTTTTTCCTCTAGTAATCCACTGCTCAATATCTTTAACAAGTAATGCTCGATTTCTTCTATGTATGATTTCGTGATTCTCAGAGAGCGCGAGCGCCAGTCTACGCATATTTTCGTCATCATATTGAGTTATATAAAATCCTTTACCTAATTTATTTACCAAGAACCAATCAGTTTCCTCCAATTTTATATTAAGGTCATTTAAGTTAATTGTTAGTTCCGGCACGGGTGGCATGAAAAAGTCTGCTGTAGCATCTTCAAAGTTAGGCTGAGAAGCAGTCGCAAAATTCAATGGAATCCACCAGTGCTCGTTTTGGCTGGGTACAATCGATGTTTGGCGTATAGTTATTGTGTTGTCAGTGTAATTTCTGCTAACAGTTACAAAAGGATAACTTTTACTATGTGTCCAAGTTTTCATGATCTCATGTATGCTATATTTCCATATATTATTTTGTTCCTGATAATAATCAATGAGCACATTTTGTAGTTCATCATATAGGTTGTCTTCGTTTGCTATGCCATATGAGCTATAAGAATGTGAAATAAGTTTAGGTTACACTTAATATCTGAGGGATATATTATTGAAGAACTTATAGGGTACTTACAATTTTTTTAAATATGCTGATATTCCTTTAGTAAAAATTTCTGGTTTAAGTGCATAATTAAACATTTGTATGATGCAAGGCGCTGAAAGAAATGTCTTCAATTAATTATTATATATCAATAAATAAGGAAAAAATTTCTATAATAAGTGTATATATGAATATTTGTAAAAGATATGGTGGCATATAAAAAAAATAAAAATAATAATATTATATTTTATGAAATACATAAGTAATCACTTTTAGTACAGGTGAGGATGAAAAAAAGAAGCTATCTTTAATTTTAAATATATAAATGTAATATATGATGATCAGAATAGCAATCTATTCAAAAATGTTTATATATAGTAGTGCACATTTAAAATATTTTATCAGAATATTAGTAATATAAACATTTGTCTCCAAATATATATTAATTATAATTACATCTACATCATAAATAAATATACTATTATCAAAAATGTTAGCCATTTTATGGTACCAAAACTAAACGTATGTAAAATGCTCCTATAACCAAAATTTTAATCAACTTTTTATTTTAATTTATTGTTTAGACCTTTTAAATGTCCTCTGTAGGACATTTTACATTACTGGGTCTTTTTAGAGTAATTTTCAGAAACTTATCAACACCATGCCACATTACAACTCTAATATATATATATATGATATATTATATTACATATTAAACTATTAAAATGATATATCTCTCATATCCACACCCCCAATATCATTATCAATATCGGGCCTATCACATCTTCAATCCCTTAGAATTCAGTGTATACGTACCATACAGTAGCATAAGAGGACTAAATAGATTATATGGAAAATGAATCCACTTAGATTTTTGTAGTAAGTTTTCATAACTATAAAACATTTAACAATTGTTAAACCATCAAACTATAAAAAAAGGGTCTTTTGAACAGGATATGTAATAACTTCGACATATGTCGATAAAAAATATAATATATATTTCACATATAAATATATTTCATCGTTACAATTTGGTAGCTCTGTCTACGACATGTGTCGAAGGCTATATATGTCCTATTTTAAATTTGTCATTTTCTTATAAAATATACGATGATGTAAATATATAAAATAATTAAGGTAAAATAGCTATATAATTTAATTCTGAAGTACTTACTATAAAAGTATTTTCTAATAGTTTAGATATTCTATTTAATAATATATATATGAATTTTTTTTTGCATAATTTTAATTTTAATTTGAATTTTAAATTAAATTTTAATTATGGTCTATATATAAAACTCTAGGTATTCTAAATATTCCGAGCAAAGTTATATATAGGACTATATTATATATAAACATATTATGTAAATGTTTCGATTTTTACTTAAAAATAAACCAGTAGAATCGCTGAAAATTGGTTTTAGAAAGACTTACCTTTATAGTAAACCACTCCACTGAAAGCCTGTTTAATATCCAAAGGTTTCTCAACATAATTTAACATCGGCTTATCAATTAAAATAAATAATGCTTCTCTGCAAATATTAATGTCGAAAGCATCCATTGCTTCATATTCAGGTGATATCTATATAAATGATTATAACGAACAATTAATAATATTTAAATAATAGAAGTTTCTTGAAATTTGAGATTTTAACAAGAATCCTATTGCTTTCTGCCGTACTTCGGAGCGGCTTAATACAACTTGTAATGAATATTAATTATAACCACATAATCAATAATTATAATGAATGTGTCATCAAATGATTAAAATGAAAAATTTAACGATATTTTAAAATAATAATGAAGTTTAGAATTTAATTATTAATTTACATAATTACCATATCAGTTAAAACGTAAGCGTAGTATGAAGCGAAGCCCTCATTTAACCAAATAGAATCCCACCACTGTGGTGAAACTAAATTTCCGAACCATTGATGCACTAATTCGTGATTTTGGGTATAATCGGCAGTAAACCTCTTTGCTATATCGGTTTCATTATCTTTCATAAATGCTTCTGTGCTATATGTAATAAGGCCCCAGTTTTCCATAGCCTTGCCATATGACTCTTTCACCAATGCGTGATCGAGTTTTGGTAGCACATAAGGTATATTCAGAAATTCACCAAACCTCTTCAATGCTTTCGCTGCATTTTGTAAGCCCTTATAACCACCAGCTTTCGAGTTTGGTGGGAAATAAATATTTTGCTTTACACCTCCTTCTGTGCTTGAGATATGCACATAATTTGAAATAACAAAAGCCAAAACATAGGTGGTCATTGGTGGGGTCTCCATAAATACAGTGGTGGTCATATTGTTGAAACTGCAAAGCAAAAAGAAATATTTTTATTATAATATTTTTGGGATTTCCATTAAAAATGTGTCTGCGCACCTGTCGACAATCAAGTCCTGTTGAGGCATATTGGAAATTGCCGTATAATTACTTCCGTGTGTAATACGTATATTGAAGTTGCTCTTAAAGCTTGGCTCATCGTAACAAGGTAGCACAGTCCGCGCATATATCGGCTCCAGTTGTGTGGAAGCACCTACACTGCATGAGATCAATATTATTGAAATGAGGAACATAATTCTGATAGTGAAACCACACAAACTCACATTGTTTGGTTGTTCTCGTCGGTGTATGTTAATTTGTGAAAGCCAGAATTGCCATTTCTGATAAGGCCAGTGTAAAGTATCTCAATGCTCAAACGCTGATGACGTAAAAATGTCGCTGAACTTGAATTCTGACTAATTATCAGTAAATCAGGAATAACAATAAATGTGGTATTTGCGTACAGCTCATTTGTTGCTAAATTTGTTATGGAAATATTTAAAATATTTAAATTTTGCGTATGCAGCACAATTTCGTCTGTATCGTTTTGAACTAATACTTCAATCGTGCAATTGCCCTGGTACTCAAAGATCTGGCGATGTATTTCAGTTGATATATGCAAATGATAGGAAAGTGGAAATGTTGTATTTGGTAGACGCCACGAGCGGTCCTTGTGTGACAACTTAACACGTTCCCAATGAAAAACATCATCGTCCCATTCAGCTATCATGAAAATAGAAGAACGTACGGGTTCATTCTCACTAGTTTCTGGCGCTTCAGTCTCGATCGCAATATCTGTCGTAATCGGAATATCTGTTGTAATCGCAACATCTGTTGTATTTGCACTAATCGTTGAAGTAAAAGTAAATGTTATTGCAATTATTATAAAAAAGTAATTAATTATTTTAATTAAAATCATTATTCTAAACACGCTTTGTAATCAGGTTTCCGCTCCGGTTCAATGCTACTTGAAAACTGCTCAATGGGTATAAAAATATTTTCAAAAACTTAAACTATGGAGATAAGAGGTATATTTTCTACTCTCTCTGAGTTCAAAATAGACAGAGAGGATCCGTCTTCAACAACTTAAGCATTGCGGATTACTTGGAATATAAATACATTTTGATATGAGTTTTGCAAGCAATACGACCAAAAAAAGGAAAAAAACAGTTTAAGTATTAACAGAAATATTTTTAAAACAAATATGTGAGAACACAAATGGATTAATTAAAATTCTTAAAAAACAAACGTCATAAATTGTTTGTTTTCCGTTTTTAGAATTTAAGTGATGTGAGGCACTCCGAATATGATTTAGTATCAAATATATCATTCTGAAATTCTAAGTGTAAATAAACCACAACAGAACTGTAGTGTGGGGAACTTCTTAAAAAATTTTAATCTTCCGTTTTAAAAATAATTTCTATAAGTGTATTTGCATTTCACTCAGTCAACTGTTGAGTATTTATATTTGTAATTATTGATATTAGATAATAATTACTAGTAATGCAATAGGCCCGAAACAAAATAAACTTGTGCTATATGAATGCCTGGCTTTATAAGAGACACAAATAAATTGTTCTGCCATGATCCAAAGTCATAATTTGATGGACTTAATCAATCAGAAGTGTATCCCAATTCCTAAATGCGTAAGAGAAGTAAATATTGAGTGGTAATGAAACACTAACTTAGTGGTAATGAAACACGGTGTTGAATGAACTCACGCACAAATAATCTTTAATATGACTATAACTCCATTAACTATATTATTTACTAAAGAGCCGCGGGTTACTACGTAACATCTTAGTCCTAACTAGTTTGAATCTGGTTCAATCTGAAGAATGTCTTATATTTTAATTTTAAATAACTTCTTTCTTTTTCTCTTAGTTTTGTTTTCACTACTGAGTTCTTGAACAACATCGATTCTGTTGAACCTCACCCTATTAAGTCCATATCTGCATATATTATTGCATATGTAGCATGCTTCTGATATTTCTTTCTCTTTTTTATTTTAAATACCATATCAAATTGCAATACCGAAAAAAGAAGATTATTTTAATAAGAATGATATACCACCAAACATTTATAGTCTCTCCTATATTAAATAGATAAATAACTTTTTTGTTGTACATATATTTATCATTTCACTTTCAATATTTCATTGTTGTTTTTAAAAAAAATTTTTTGGAAAGATTATAATAATATTAAATAAAGTTCAAACTTATTGTATATTAAAATGATTTTAATTATTTTTTAAACATAACACTTTTTCTAATCTTAGAGGAACTTAAAATGAGAGTCTAAAGTTTTGGGATGAAATGTGTCCATCTGGAAACATAAGAGCACCATATTAAAAATAAGAAATATGTAAAGGGAAAATGTGTCTCTGTGCTAAATTTTAATATTTACTTATATATTGCATGCTAATAAATGTATTCACGCATTAAGTGTGATTGAACTGACTGAGTCTTAGGGTAATGCCTAGATCTCTATGTGTTCAGTGACATTATGTATAACTATACTATACATATAACTAGATATTATCACAATTGATTCAGTTGATTTTGCAACATGATCAAGAGATCCCATACACCTTTTTTATGGAGTAGAGTATTTCAAAAAGTCTGATTTTATTGTTAAATTATTGTATTAATCTAAGTCAAGATGTAGCTGAAAATATAATCTCATATTTGATATCCATCTAGACATTTCTACTTTGAATCAGATTTAAGACCTCGTTCTCCTTTTTAGGAAAATATATATTTTGTGAAATCGTTTTAAGAACAAAAAACTACTTACTTACAAAACTGTGTTTCATGAATAGGAACAAATCTTATATTTATTTGCTTAGTTATTACATATCACTAGATGTAAGTATATAATTGTATTTAAAAACAATATTGAAATTTTTCCCATTCTTAAATTTCAAGAATTTAACAACATAAATTGTAATATATATAACATCTAAAAACCGCATTGGGGTTTTCTATCAAAATTTTGTTTTATTAAAGAGACGAACTTTTTTCTTTGGGTGTATGCAAATATAGAGTTTTCTGCAATTTTCATATTTTTATTGTAAAAATATATTTTTTTGAAAAACCCAGTGAGTGATAATGGGTCGGTGACACATACTTTCTAAAATATTAAAAATAAATAAAAACAAAAATTAACTATGACATATTGTATACGTAATTAATTTTATTTACTACGATATATATATATATATATATATATATATATATATATATATATATTTCTGCAAACTGTTGAATTATTCACTTGCGTCGCTCGATTTGATAAAAGATGATAAACACTTTTTAATGAGTCAATAGAAATTCATTAGTTAATGATGTACTTAGAATATGAAATTATAAAATCATGCATAGATAAAATATAAATAATAATAAATAAAATGACAGGCAAAAAAAAAAACGGCACTGGTTAATTTAGACATCAAAACACCCTACAATCAAGCGTTGGTTAAATATTCGGTAATAAAGATAAAATTATTTGAAAAAATATATTAGAAAATGCCAAAATGTATTAATAGACATTCTTTATTTAATATAATCTGTCTAAACTAATTGACAAGAAAATTACTATTGACAAAATTAATACCATATATAAAATTATTTTAATATATAATAAAATTTCGCATTGAAATTTAATTAGATATAATTTATTGATTTTCGTTGTAGATTATATATGTATTTTACCATATAGCAGGTATTATTAGAAATCTCTTAAAGTTTTCATAAATAAAAATAAAAAATAATATTCCATTTTAAATCTCTAATAAATTAAATAAATGCAATAATAATTTACATATATATTTGTACATAGTTCTTATCAATATTGAGAAACTCTAAAGAAAACAGGGAACTAAGTATGGTATTTGTAAATAATACTATTGGTCCCCGTTTCATTACAGATTTATTCAAATTATCACCTTTTGAAGCTATAGATTTGTCAAATTGGTTTCCTTTTATTTGAATTGTGTTCTCCTAACTCTTAAGAGTAGACATTCATGTGCCAGATATTTGGGTCTTCTATCTTTAAAGTGATTCGCTAGATCTGGTATATCGACATTTTTTGTGTTTAAGTAAGTTTTTGACTACCACTTCAATCTAACCTATTCTCTTCAAGAGTAGTACAGTAGCTTACTGTGATATCCACTTATATATGTGACAATGCAATAGCAACCTACCTCCCAAAAATATCTGCTTTCTTGGGCATGGAAAGAAAGCCCATTTGGATGCAACTGTTTATAAGAATATATTAATTTTTCTAAAGAGCGTAAGTAAAAATATTCGTTTTATGACCTATATTGAAATATATATATGAAATATTGATTATGAAATCACTTTGTCGCTTTAAAGTTAATAGTTTTAATATCTATGTTAATAATATTGAACAGATATTTGAGATAGGTGGATCTTAGATGGGATAAACACTTTTTGGTGAATGTTGTGCAATAATAGATCAATTACTCACACTTTTTCTTCTTCTTCTTCTGACCTGTAGTATAGCACTATTCGTTGAAAGCGCTAAATGGTCAGCATGATATATCTTTTTATTCTACTTTCGACTTAAGATCACAATTAAATACAAATTTAAATAATATATAATAAATAATATTCGCCAAAATAATTTCAGTGCAGTTTTCAGTAATCAATTGTTAAATATAAATAATATGGAATTTACAAAAGAAAAATAATTTGTTTGTTTTAAGAAACATTAAGTTGAAATTCCCCTGTAACTGCAATATTTGAAGAATATCATAATAACAAATAAAACCCATTATGTTCGACTAATGGGTACGTCTTCAATATGTATTTCATTTTGAGTGAATTTTTTATTGGGAAAAAAATTTTGTTTTTATTTATAATGAAATATTTTTTTTAATTTGTTTATACTGTTTTTGGAAATAAAAAACTAAAAATATTTGTTTTCAGATATAAATATTAACATTAATATATTTGAAAGGTATATAAAAAACCTGAAAATTATTTACAATACTAAGAACTAGTAACAAAAATACTTAAACTAGATAAAAATAAAAAGAAAATAAAACTTTAGGGTGTCCCAATTGAACTGTAACTAATTTTAATCGGGTACAGCTTTCAAACTGGTGGGGAAGCTGCATCTACATTTTGCTTAATGGCATCTGATTTATTGTTTACAGAAGCGGAAATATTTTCATCTAAGTTAAGTGGTGACATTTTTAACTTTAAAAGAATTTAAATGTTATAGTGTGATGTCACTGTATAAAAGTTAAAAGCCACAAAAGGCTTTTGCCAGTGCCATCGAACGCTTCTATGGGAATATATCATTCATGTTTTGACCCCTAGTACATTACAAAAAAACTAACAGTGTTGAAAAATACTATAATATGGTAGTAGTTAAAAAAGCAACTGATTTTGCAGCAGAAGTATTATTCGCGAATTAAATAAAATTTAAGCTGATATGAAAGATAATTACCATTTATTTTCCAACTATCAAATGAATACTCAAATGATCAGAAAAGAACTCTTAAAAAAAAACACCCCCAGAACAACACTTATCCTCCAATAAAAAATGGTTCTACTCTATTATATATCTTCCACCTAGGGAGGAATACTCAAAAATGAACTGAAATGAAATCTTTCAAATAAATAAAATAAAATCTTACAAAAAATAACTTCATAATGATATTTATCTTTTAACTATGAATGGAATACTTAGAAATTAACTTCTAAAGAACTCTTTTACAAATTTTAAATAATTTACTAAATTAAAAATAATAACTAGGCTACGTGATATAGAAGAAGTATTGCGTATGCTCGATTGTTGTCTTCTCTGATGAAACAGATTTCCCAACTGAGCAATTCATAAACAAACAAAAGAAACGAATTTAGACTTTACTAATGAAAAGTAGTATTTAATGCACTAATATTCATATGATCAAGAAAATCTTACTTTATGACTGAATGAAGCTTCAGCAAACTCACTTGGCCCGGGTTGAGACTAATTTATTGACCGATTTAGAACCACACTAAACGTTAGGAAACGACTACTTCATTTCTTGACTAAGTATATAATATTTTGACTAGTATTGTACTTTTTATAACGTCTAATTTTTTTCACCTATCAAAATCATTTTTTAAAAATATTTAGAATCGTGTCATTTTCTAGGACTAAGAATTAATTACCCGGATTGCGACTGATTTATTGACCTATTTAGATGCACACTAAACGTTAGGAAACGTACACAGCATTTCTTGATTAAGTCTATAATATTTTGACTCCTTTTGTACTTCTTATAGTATCTAACTTTTTTTAACCTTCACAATTTATTTTTAAAAATATTTAGAATGTCATTTTCTAGGACTAAGATCTAGTTACTCCTTACATTTCCCTCTTTTTAATGGGTTCTTTTGTGATGTTAAGGTATGTTGATGTACCAAAGACACAAAATAGTGTAGTTTTGCTCAATTACTTTTAAATGTATGGGCTGCCATTTACTTGTACTAAAGTTATCTATGCTCTAGAAACCTAATTACATGTTCTTCAAAATTTCTTATCTCTTAGATATTGGAGGTAAAGCGACTACTGGGAAATACAACATCCAAACTTTGTTATCAGTCAATACCTTTCAACACTAAAATAATCAAAAAATAGTATGTACACTTTTACGCTAGGCAACCCTGCCAATTGTAGTAGCTTCTCAAATAAATTCTGTTGTTTTTATGTTCAACAGTTGATCTTGAATTTTTGAACTGCAAAGATGTTTTTACTGCGAGCAAGTTTCTACCGCCAGATACTCAGTTTGTTGTTGCTGATATTTGTTGTTGTCCAGGGGCAAAAATATGCACAGAAGCGTTGTGCGGAACTGACCGAATATGTAATTAAAAATAATATAACAAATTAAGCGATAATAAAATAAATTACGATTTCTTATTTATTTTGTAAATAAAATTGTTTATTCGTTCAGTGTCAAGTGGACTGGGATTGCTGTTCCAATCGCTGTATGAGTTATCTTTATCGCTGCACCAGAAATTACACAAAGCAAAATAATTATATACACTTCGAAGTACCCAGCCAAAATCCAACATCATATGCAACTCTTGATGAAATTCTAGCATCCAATTTTGACAATGACAATGACAATGTCTTTGAGCAAATTGACGTGAGAGTTGGTAATGCAAAAGCACAAGAAAAAAACAGTCGTGGTTTACAATATGACAACCGGTTTAATCAACGAAAGGAATATGCACCAATATCAACAACAAGTCCATTTATTTATAGAATTGTGAAGTCCAATGAGGGCACAACGGCTACATCAAATACTTATCCAGGTGCAATGACATCAAATCCAATCGGTCCACAGTATAGCCCTACTTGCAAAGAAATTGGCTCAAAGGTAAGATAAAATTTATTTTTATGTATATTTTTCATTTTTATTATTTTTGTTTATTTAATATAATTTCTCATTTATTTTATTATATATTTCAGTGTTATAGAAATGATGAATGCTGCACTCAACGTTGCCATGACTATTTGCACAAGTGCGTCACATAGGAGCAGCCGGTCAAGACAAATGCTATAATCACTTTGGAACTTGCATGAACACTTTATATATCATAAGGCAGATTTTAATTTATTTATTAATATCGCACATATTTATTTATATCTGTATTTATATTTGCAAAATTAATTGCTGCAATTAATTACTAAGAAGACAATAAAATATTGTGTATTTTTTGGTTATACAATCGTCGTTTAGCCGTGAAAACCACAATTTATAATAAGGAGGAGATGATTTTATAATAAAATAAGTTTTCATTTAAAATTAATAAAACTGTTGTTCTCAGTATTTATACGATTCTATATATTAAAATTTTAAACCCATTAAAAAAATTATTGACTACATACCATGTTATTGTATAATTGCTGCGAAGACTATAAAATATGTACACATCAAATACAATTACAGATTAATTCATATGGAATCCACTGCATACTAATTAACGCTGCTTTCAATAGCATCATTTGGTGTTTATATTGGAAAAATAAAACAAAAATAAACCCAACATTCCGCAGATATATATACGCCTCATCAAAGTACGTAAAATAAATTATTTTGATGCGATAAAATCCATAATATAATTGCGCAGATTCATCCCACACTGTTGATGCCGCTGCGGTTCTTGATTCATCACTGAAGTAAACAAAACCAGTTGGAAATGAGATTGCATATATTTAAATAGCCCAGGCCAAGTGGTCTTACATTTCAATGGTGGTTCGTTAATTTACAAGTTCAGCATATACGAATTGAAAGTAATCAAATTATGCAAAAATACGCAGAACATCTGACATTTATTAAATAACGCAAGTTTTATAAATTTTAACTCATTTAGCAACAATTTAATTTTAAAGTGTTATATGTAATAGTACTTACGAGACTAGGTATACTTACGAATTTAAACTATAGATTCTGAGAAGAGATTGAGGAGTCAACCACACATGTCTTATTAGAATGCCCTGTACTAATGCACATACGGAGTACGTACCTGGAAATGTACATTCTTATGGAAGTGGCAATAAAACTCTGTAAAGTAGGTTCTATACTACTTTTTCTTTTTTTTTCTTAATGCTTTCTTTAAACTGTCTACTCTGTCGATACTTAGATACTATGTCATACCATGTTAGTCTAATAAAAAACGCATTTAGTCATCGATTATTCCAAATTGAAGCCCAGCTTATTAGATATACCTGTACTGCCTTTTTGTATTGAAAGACTAAACCAATTTAGTCTTGATTATTATCCCAGTCTCTGCAGCAGCCTAAACGCAGTGAACCCAAACTCTCTAAAAGCAGGTCTAGAATTTAGTATGTGCAGAAGTTATATCGTAAGCAGTGGAGGGTTGTATCTAGTACTTCCAGTTGAATAAATACTCAATCTCAATATTCAATCAACAATATATTTCGAAAGTATGATGCCAAACAAAAGAAAGAATTGCCCAAGATAACACTATTTAACGGAAATAAATCATGAAAGATTACCATTGCAATCCAGTCATTACCATTGCAATCCAGGATATAGGGTTGTATCTAATACTTCCAGTTGATTAAATACTGACCGAATAAAATTCTTCAATCAAAAATTATTCAATCAACAATATATCTCGAAAGTATGAAGCCAAACAAAAGAAAGAATTGCCAAAGGTAACTTTATTTAACAGAAATAAATCATGGAAGATTACTATTGCAATTCAGTCAAAAATTTTAGCTTTCATAAATTAAAGAATACAAATAATCTCACGCATTAAGTATCATAAGAATATAACCACTACATAATGCTATCCCACAATGAACAAGAAAAAAGTGTGTACCATTATATTTGCTCATATTTGGGAGGTGTAAGAATTAACAATTCTAAGTTGGTTATTTTTCAAATTTACGATAGAGATGATTTTTATACCCATCGATTTATATTAAGATTTGCTGAATACATTAATACCACTTTCCGTTACTTAGGGAACTTAAACATCTTCTGAATTACCTGAATCCATTGCAAATACTTAATCAAAAATTTCTTTCAATATACCTTTTAAAAAAATTGGTATCATTATGTCAAATATCTATCTGACTTTTTTCCAGGCAATGCTTTATTTTTTTTTAATACTATTGTGATATAATTTATATAAAAATTACCTTTTCTTACTAATCTGAAATCGATTCCACTTTTCTCAAATAAATAGATGTTTAAAATTTGTTGGCCCCACATTCACTGACCAACACTTAATCCAAGAACAAAATCATCTTTGTCCGTTTTCTTCAAGATATCATTCTACTCAAAGAGCTTCAGCAGTATACTGAAAGCAGTCGTAAGTACAAAATATATATCTAGTTCAGAGATGGATTCCTTTAGGTACTAGGCCAATGCCTGATTAAACTTTTTTTTTTTAAACCGATTTAATTTTATTTACATCAACCACTTAATTTTGAAATACAATCTTCTTGTTCTTGTCTCGTGTAATTTTTTCCGACTTGACTTTGTAATTAAAATAATTAACATAATGACTTAATTAAGTTGTTAATAATTAATTGCATTGTTAATTTGACATTAAAAAAGCAATTAATAATATTAAATGAAAATATTATTTTGATGTGCTTGACAGAATTCACTTAAAACAAATGTTCTGGAAAATACGTTAAATTGTTTATAATAATTTAAAGCGATATATATTTATATATTGATAACATAATACATATTGAAGTTGTCTTATATTCTTATATATATTTACAATTCTTCTCCGAATTTAATGACTAAATTTCATTTTATCAAATTTTCAGTAAACAATTATTTTGAAATGTTAAAATCATATTTATTTTTTATAATAATTTCGATTCTAGGGTAACATGCTTATTGAGAACCCTTTGAAATATTTTAATGATCTAAAAAAAGAAATTTTAAATGAATCTTAAATAATTAAAAAATAATTTATGGTGTAAGTGTTATTGTTATTCCATTTGTATTGAAATAAAGAAATGAACTCATATTGCAAGAGATGTGATCTCGAATCCCATATGACATAGAGCATCCAGATTCATTGCTTTATGAATTATGGAAAATGTGATTTAATAGAAGTGACGACCTTTTTGTATAATTAGTTTCAAACCACAATATACCTCTCCAGAATATGTAACATGAAATAAATATTTCCGTTTAAAAACTTGAGCACTCTGTAGGTATTACCGGCTACTGGCCAACATGTACTAATACAATAACAAGCCATTTCTATAGCAAAATAGTTAATTTTATTAACACTATATACCCATATTTTATGTAACTAAATAGTTTTTAATTTCATATATAAAAAGCTGCTAGAATTTAATGTTTGCTTCATTTGTGACAAAATAAAACCAGGGTATCTTAACTATATTTAACATACATATATACTCTATTATATACCGCATTGTATACGCAGGTTGTTTCTTAAAAAATTCCTTTCTCAAAAAAACGGATAATACCATATGTCAGAGACATGTCATAATTGTCAAACAATTACAGAGATATAGTGCAGAAAATGAAAGCCTACTGAGCGAAAAGCGTACATTGAAAACATAATTTAATACATACATCGAGCTTAAGGTATTATACACTCCTCCCGAATTACATGTAATATTTCATTGTGATTTTTAATGATAACGTGTCCAATAATTTAATCCAATTTTAAGTTTAATTTAACTTTTCATTTTCTACGATCAAAGTATTATCGCAACTAAAGTATGCTCGATTAACAAACTTTAGTTAAAAACCCGTAACATTTTAGAGGAGTCTCTATACCACTTTTTATACCAATTTTTATTCCATTAAATATCTTTTAAGTCGCTATATAATATATTTCTAAGTTTATTATATTTCTACTTTCTTTTTCTTTCAACTTTCTTAGAAATATTTTTATTTTGTCATCAACACCTCAGTAATTTGTATTTTCCTTCTATCATGCACCGTTTTCCTATATATGCTCTTCATCTAACAGTCTGTATCTTTTGATGTTAAAGAACCATACTTACATTGTGACCGAAAGGTTTTCGGAGGTTCTCATTTAAAATTCGCGCGCTGTATATTTTTCGATATTTTAAGTTTATGTAGTTTGGCAGCACTGTCCTTAATTACTATGCCAAAATGAGCGCGATCTGTCGGACAGTTCGTTTACGGCAGCTGTTGAAACCAGTTCACCTCAGTAGTGCGTTGCGAAAAAAACAATGGAAAAAAATATTGAACAAAGAGTTTGCATCAAATTTTGTTTTTCGAACGAAATTTCGTGTGCAGAATCGTTGCGAATGCTACAAAAGGCTTATGGGGAATCAGTTTTATCGAAAACTCAAGTTTATGAGTGGTACAAAGCCTTTCAGGACTGTCGTACGACCGTCGAAGACATGCCGCGTTCTGGACGACCTTCGACCTCTACCACCGACGAAAACATTGAAAAGGCAAAGGAAATCGTGTTCAAAAATCCTCATGTGAGTGTTAGAGAGATAGCACGAGAGCTAGGCATCGGTCGTGAGATGGCTCGTTTGATTTTGGTGGACAATTTGTGTATGCGACGTGTCAACGCCCGGCTTGTTCCGATTCACCTCAATTTGTTCAACATTATCAACGATTTTAAGGCCAAACATTCAATAAATACCATCGAACAGCCACCGTATTCACCTGATCTTGCACCGTGTGACTTTTTCCTGTTTCCCAACCTCAAATTACCACTCAGAGGAACGCGTTTTGAATCCATAGAAGACGTAAAACAGAATTCGCAGAGGGAACTCAAAGCCATACCGGAAAGCGCCTATAAAAAATGTTTTGATGATTGGAAGAAACGTGGCATTTGTGTATCGCTTCTAATGGAGCATATTTTGAAGGAGATAAAATAAATATTGATGAAGATTAAGAATTTTGCGTTTTATTTATTTATGACCGGAAACTTTTCGGTCACAATGTATTACTAAATTGTTATTATGTACTATAAACTATATTAGTTCTTCATTAAATTGTTACAATGATAACGTAATATTTAACTATATTTGTCTGTTCTCCACATACCTATGTGCTGTGAAACCCTTCTGAGAAAATCGGATTGATTCACTGTGAATATGTAACACAATTTTCTTAAAATAAAAATAAACAAATAATTTTGCAATATTGTCATTTTCAAAATAAACAAAAAATAACAAAATATTTTTAAGTAAAACAAAATGTTTTATCTACAAAAAATCGTGTCAACATATATAGGCTATCTTTCGAGGTTATCTCGGCTGCAATTAAGTTTAGCACTATAAAAGCGCCAATTCGGCTGTGCTTCAATTAAGTTAAAAGTGTGAAGTTGTAACAAAATTAAGTAAGCGGAAAAATGCAAAAACTTTTGCCTCGTTTTCTACTACTCTTGGTGGTAATATGCAGCTTATCTAAGGTAAAATACTCACATACAGAACCTTTGCTCTACAACAAATTGCCATGTTTTCACTATTTATTGCCTAACCAATTTGAATTCAATTTCATTTCGTAGATGGGCATGAGTTTGCCAACTGCGTCAGAAGAGTCAGACGAAGAGTCACCGGAAATTGATAACATTGAAAGAAGCGTGCATGATTTGGATGAGGGTAGACGTGAAGAAGAGGATGACGATCTCGATGATGATGATGAAGATGTAAATGAACGACATATTTCAAGGGAGGAGGTAAAATTGAATAATTTATTTTATTTGCCATAATTTTGGTTAAACGCGATTAGAGCAAATCAAATCTCATTTCTACTATTTCATTTGGTTCCGTTATTCCTCAGGAGGGTCATGACGCACATAGAGCAGAATGTCGCGAAATCGGAGAATATTGCATGTATTCTGACCAATGCTGCACTAAACGTTGCTTGACTTATGCAGCCAAATGTGTTTCTTAAGGGAAAAATGTACAGAAGACAACTTTTGAAAAATTGCGAATAAATATATTTTAATTAAATTAAGAATTTATTTCTTTTATTTACTTAAGGTGGTATACAATTTTTTAGATGAAACGCCATTTAGCAAATCTATTTTTAAAAGTTTATTTATGATATATTTTTCTTAATCAAGAAAACACTTTTATATTTAATTGGATATATACGTTTTAGACATATAATCAAATAATATTATATCTATTACTTTATTTGCACTGATGAATTCAAGCATATAGTAAACTTTTTTAAACGGTCAAACTCATCAAGCTTTCCGATACATTCCGAATTCCGATATAGACGTAATTGCAGCCTATAGAAAATGATATTTATTAACTTAAGTTTATCATCGATAGTTTCGTAACCAATCTTTTTTTTTTGGTGGCAGAAGATAGAATTGAAAAGAGCTATATAAATTTTTCACCCAACTCCTCTCTTTTCACAACGTTTTTAGTAATGGTATGCTTTGTGGAGATGGTCTCACAAAATGCCTTTCAGTCTACAAAACTTGTTTTCATTTAACTTACCGTTTCCCCTCTCATAAGTTCTGCCATTCACAATCCAACTGCTAATCTTATCTCAACAAAAAAAAGGCAATCAACGATAGTTTACAGACTTTTCACTGTATAGTTTTAATAAAAACTTTTAATATTAGAAATGTTTTACTGAATAGTTTTAATAAAAAGTATCTCTTATATTTGTCACAATCAGACTTTCCAGACCTTAAGTTACCCAAGCGGGAAGTGACCAATCAGTTAACACAACGGAAACAAGTAATATATATTAGAACTCAAATCTGACAAGGTTCTGACAATAGATCTAAACTTGTGTAGGAAGATTCTAGAAGCTATTAACTCCTCGCGGTGTTCAGGAGAGTTAATAGTAGTAACAGCAGCAGCCGCCAATATTCATAGGTATAGAACTTACTTCTATATATTTTAAATATACTATATTTTATTATCTTCTGCATTTTTGCATACCGCTACTGCTTATATTATTTATATTGATATACGCATACCCGTATGCGTATATATATTTATATGTATATATGTTATAATACGAAGTAGGTATTATCAAGTTCATTAGTAAGTAAATATATTTATTCGTATATACTTTATGTAATTTTATCAATCATTTTTGAAAAGAGCAACAGAAAAGTAAGTAAAATTTTACATATAAATATTTATAAATTATTATATTAATTAATTATTTAATTTTAATGTATTCTATATTTAATGGAATTTCGTACTTTTTTTAGTACTTAAAGTCGTTACCAATGTTTGAGATAATGTATTTGATAAATGACGTTAGAAATTATTTCTTCAATAAAATTTAGCAAAAATTATATTTACTTTCT
>NC_051847.1:216116046-216310622 GCF_002237135.1 Teleopsis dalmanni
TATAGGGTGAGGGATAGAACGAGTACCAAATCGGTTTGTTAAACTGCAGATATTAGTTCAAACTCCATGAAAATAAGAATTCTGATAATGGTAACTTCAAACTTCGATTTGGAATGGAAAATGGGTAAAAAATTGTACGAAGAATTTTAGTCATCCAACGTATCAATAGTAGAGGATTAGCTAGGATAGCATCAAGGAGGAGACTATACAGAAAAATTTTTTTGGCATTGAATTACAGTGTATTATCTATAGATAATACTGTCAAAGCGATGAACCACTGATTAGTAGACAAGTTGTAAAGTAATGAAGGGAACACAGTAAAGTTCAATTTTATAAGAATTTTTTTTGTATAATCGTTCCAGAAATTTAGTCAAAAGCAAACAAACCATTAAAGCATTTAAAGTCTAAAGGAAGACATTGGATCTTAAGGAAACCAGGTAGCTGCTAATCTCGAAAAGACTGGCAGGCTTTTCAAAACTGTTGTTTAAAATTTTGTGGAGTAACAATTTAGTGCAATAATAGGATAGAACATCTTGAGGTTACATGTTCATAAGATAAACTTGATTGTTGAAAATAATTAAAAAAAGGTGATATGATTGAAACAGGTGGCCGTCACAGTTTTCAAATTAACAAAATATGGAACATTTGTCTTCTAACTGTACAGAAACCCCTCCGGCTATTTAGAGATCTTAGTTACCTTACAATAGCTGGGAAGATGTATTGTAGGTTATGATATGTGGGACTTTGGAAAGTACGATAGTTACGTTGATTGAAGTAAATGTGTAAGGGGTGAAAGGAGAGGTGAGTACCCAAACAATCATTAAAAGAGATTAAAGAATTCGTACGGTGTGGAACTGGAATTTTACTCAGCGCAATCTGTATTTGACAGATGTGTGATTTGATTTGATACATGTACTTATGAAAAATATAAATGTTTACTATCACTACTACAAAAGTGTTAGATTACTCTAAAAACGTTCGATTGTGCAACAAAATTTGACAGATCGAGTGTAAATCTGGATTGAGTCCAGATTTACTAATCGTAAACGCCATTAGTCTAACAAATGGATTATATAAAGGCTTCAGTGCTATGAAGAAAGTTCAGGTATCCTCAATCGAAAGCGTATTAGATGTTTTGTCTCGCCTAACATATTTTGAACTATTTTATGTCAGAAAGAATGGATGATTTTTAATTAAGTTTTTTATGTGAATTGTGATGAATTTGAGATTGAGTCCCTTATGATAAGGTATTTTGATGTCCACTGTAATATTCTTTTTTATTTATTATTTATATACATAAAAGTAAGTTATTCAAAATGGCCTTTAAATGAACTTTTCTTTATAAAAAGAAAAGGTTCTTACTTCTCATCTAACCGCAAAACTATAAATTCTTCGATTTTGATTTATAAACTATTCCTGAAACTGTGTGTAACATTTAAGTTTTTTAATTAAAAACTTTAAATAAAAAGGTTTAAAATATGCAAAAAATATTGCAAGTCCTACCAGAAGTTCAAAAAGTGTGGCAACAATTCAAAATTTTGTGCTGCTCATAATCGCATTCATAATTTTGTGCTTTTATAAAATTTGACTTCCAACTAAATTTATTTCATAAATAAAAACTGCGATAATTTATAATTAAAAATTCCACTCTATTTTACTCCAGACGACCATCACGCGGCAATCTCATTCCATTTTAGTCGGTCGCAACTTTTGCTTAGATAATGTCTTAAGTGCCTTGTTGCTACTTAAGAGTCTACTTAAATACATTAAATCTCTTAAAGGCTCACTCCTGCGGGGTTTGCGGTACGCAAGGCTTACCTTTCCCTTTGAAGCTGTTGAGAAATAACTTTTTAACTATTTATTAACTAAAGTTTATGACAAATTGAGAAGAATTTTATCAGTTGAAACTTTTACTGGCCGCATGAAAGGAAGAAATTCCAGTGCGAAAGACACATCATAAATTCATGAGTCCAAACTGGAAAACCATAAGGATAAAAATAAATAAAATTATATTACATTTGTAGAAATTTGTAGACAGGATGAGTAATCCAAGGTTTGTTCAATGAATAGAGATTCACGTGCATCTTTTGGATACAAATTAAAATCAGTATTATATTTATATTCGAACAAATTGCAAAAATATTCTTCATAAACTGAGTTACACACATATTTGAACATATTTACTTCTTTTCCCTAATGAGCGCATATTGAATTGTCTCAAGGAGCACTCACGTCACATTCGCTTCCTTGCGAAGCGTTTAGAACAAACATTATTTCTGGCACTGGGATACTGTAATTGGATATGTCGAATGTTGCTTCCTTATGGCGCTTTTTATTGATACTCTTAGCCTCGTTAATCAATTGTAATAATGGTAAATATTGGCATAACAGACGAAGTGAGTTGGCTTTGGGTGTGAGTTCTGACGACAAAATGTGCAATTATCCTGTGAAAGGAAGAAAAGTACGCAATTTGTTTATTGGCAATGAACTTTTTGCTTTGCTCTCACTAAGCAGAAACCAATTTCACAGTTGCTCAGTTTCTGTATCTTTTGGAATTTTACGGATTTTTGAATTTTAAATTGCACTTGTTGTGAGCCCACTTTCCGTAGGCCTGAGAGACTTTACGAGTCTTCATAAAAATGTTCATTTTGATTTCATTTTAATTTTCCTGTTTTAGTATTTCGGCATTTCTGCACCCACCACAGGCAGTGGCACTCGAAGGCAAATGAATATTCATTGATATTATTTTATGTTTTGATGAGTTTTCGGGTATAATTAATCGCATTAGGTTAAAGGATACTAAAGCTCGTTTCACTCTGTTTTCCATAGCAATTAAGATTATTTGAATTACGTGCATCAAAATTGATTGTTTGGGTAATAGCTTTTTATACATTTTCATTGGCTAAATTGTTATTTTTGGTTAATTTGGGCAGGAGTTATTTCTTACCGGGTATTGAAGGTAACTTCTAACTTGTAAAGAAGGTGATAAAATACGATACATAAATAAATCAAATAAAATTGCTGTCTTATACTAATTCCTCACGAAAATAATAGCTTAAATAATTACTTTGTTTATATGTATCTCTAAAAACACATAAATATGTATAACAAATTGTATATGCGAAGAATCTATTCTGTGTTCTGAAGTTAGATCTTTTGGTTACAAATAATTAATTATAATTTTCACTTAAATTTTTTTTATAAAATTCCGAAATAAGAATTTAAATGAAAATAGGAAGAAAAGTTTTATATCACCTATTAAAATATGTACTAATGCATAAATAAAAGCACAAGAAGAAGAATTCTCTATATTTTCCATATGTCCCGTTTTATTGCTGCAAACATTTTTTAAATATAATTAACGCTGATTATTATATCTAATCAACTATATATCCTTTCTTCATATTCAGATATTTATATTCAGTCATATTATAAATTCATATGTACTATAAATTAAGAACTAACTTACTACTGTCGACTACTTATTTGCTAAATACTGTGTATCAGATGCCAGCAGCCAACAGACAAAGAAGAGATACAAAACTGAGTTACACAGTTTAAGACCTTAACCCACTAAAACCATCTTCTACGAATGAATGTAGAAAATTTCCACCATTATTCCGAAGAAACTTTATTCCTGTAATTAGAGAGTTGAGATGAAGAGACTTATTACTAAGAAGTACATAAAACTAAGCACAATTAGATGACTGCTTTTAGATAATCCTTTGAAAACGAGTGGTAGCCGTTACTATATTTCACACGATTTCTTCAAGTAAGTAGATACGTGAGATGTTACAAGTCGGTGGTGATAACTTATGTAGTTATAAATAAACCAAATAAATAAATTTTTAGAAAGCTCAGTTAACTCTTATCAATCACTACCTCCTTATATTCACCCGGTCTTATGCTCGTCCGGTAGTAATACCCTCCGACTTTGTAACTCTTATCATTCTTTCTTTTGATTTCTTGCTATCCAAGCATCATAAGCCATTCCAGTACGTGGCCTTATACTTCAATGACAGACATGCTTCCATAAATCCATTCTATGAGCATGGTTTTCATGACGCTGGTCACACAGTCCACAATTAAACTACCGCTGCCCATACTTGGTCATTAATCCCATCCTTTCAAGTCTTGTTGGCTTGAATAAATATTGCTGGTCAAATTAACTTTTTACCTATGATTGTTGAAAATGGGTTTCAGCCATTGAACCTTTGAGTTCTATGGTTGTAATCTTTCATATATTCTTTCCTAAAAAGTGACTTCGGAGGGTTCAAGTCTGTCTGGCTTTCGATGCTTTCTACCTGTCGTTAACGACAAAGATAGTTAATTTAACTGTCAAGTCATAAAAGATAGTAATAGTAGTAATAGTAATTGTCGTAATAAAAATTGTGAAGAAAAAAGTATTGCCTTAAAGATCGCTCAGTATTCATGAGAAAAAAACTGATTTCAGACAGATTTGAATGATTTCAGTGACAACGATATATGTTTAGAATCTTAAGAAGAAACGAGTGTCGTATGGGAGGTCGAGTAGGTCAACTAAAATATCAATTAAAAAAAGATGAAGTCTATTTCTAGTTTGATTTTAAAGTTTAAATTGGGTTGCAGTTACTTGCATATATATTTCTACAAACTAATTTCCTACACACAACAATTTTCCACAAAATTTTTCTTCTCTTTAAAAATATACTGTAACCAATAACTTTATACAATAAAAAGAATGCAATAGCTCATCAGTAGACACAGTATCAAGGACAGCTAAGATTCAAAAGCATTAACTACTAAAATAATACTAATACCATAAGAGGTAAGGTTAGGTTAGATTAGAGTCACGAAAGCTTACTTGAACATGTATAAAAGACTATAGTCATATCAATGATGAGCCATATTAGAGTCACCAAAGCTCACTTGAAAATGTATGAAAGACTAGAGTGATATCAATGATGAGCCAGTGTCTGCTTACTAGACCTAGAGAACCACTCTAAAAGAAGAAGGCCGAAGTATCTTGAGGCTATTATTTTTGCTGACTACTGCTCATGTCAACTTTGCTTGGAGGACGATGACACAATTGAATATTTTTTAAGCTTTTATTTCGTCTGCTCAAGACAGTGACCTAAAGCTCTCGAATCAAAAAAAATCTATTGATCAATAGTATCTCTTTGGAAAGATATAAAAAAATCAAGCTTAGAAGTTCATAAATATGTTTATTCACATCACAGATCACACATCACAGAAGTGTAAAAAAGGTTTAATAAACATTTTTGTCGTTACAAATATGCTATAGGTGATAATGCAACATCATAAGAGGAAGATAAGTAGATTATATATAGAACTGTCTTCACATATTGAATTATTAGAGAAACTAAAGTTAAATAAAATTTTTGATTAAATTATAAGCAAAATAAATGCGTAGAAATTTTTAAATTAAAACAAAATTATAACTGAAATATAAAAGTTTAAGTTTTTGAATGAAATTTTATTTTTATACAGAATAAAAGACATCAGTAACAATAAATCTTAAATTTTGGAAAAACATATCCTCGTACATAAGTGCTTCTGGAAAAGACTGTCGCTGTCAAGAATTGAATGTTGTTATATTAGAGTACATATGCATTTCGAATAGTTTTTTTTTTACTTTTGAAATTATAGCTATAAAGACACGGAATTATTCATTATTTATTAAAATTATAATGGTAAAACCTATAAGAATATTTTAAATTAAATTCCATTTCATAATGAATGAAGACTTGAAGCCACAACACAACATAATACACTTCGATGTTTAAGTGAATGTCCTACTGCCTTTTAATATGGCTTACTTCCTTTATGCGGTTTCAAAGGAGGAAAACCAAGACAAAAATATTGAGAACTTTTCCTTTTCTATTGCAAATGAAAAGCTTTATTATTATCCTAAATCATAAAATAAAAGTCAAAGGCCATGGAATGGATTTCTTAAAAAACATTTTTGCATACATTTTTTGTGGTCGGTTCGGTGGTATTATTTTAATGTATTTGTATTATTTGACCTTCAACTTTGCTTTCACCTTAATGAGGACTTTCTTCCATATGCTCTCGTCCTGTTGAGTTTTTATATGTTAACTTTATTTATTGCAAATTAAATTAAATGCCTTAATATTGAGGGTTTTTTCCCTCCATTTTTGAGAGGTCTATTTTTACTTACTACACATGTGTGTAGTAGGTTGATATATGTATATATATATATATGGTATACCTCGTATATGGCTATACTCCAAACTGACCTTGTACATTAAGTTCTTATATCTGCTATGTACATGCGACCAATATCCAATTTTTTAAATGGCAGCGTTAAGGTATGTTGCGCTATGAATCCTTGCGTGATATTTATGTCACTATGTGGAGTCACTGTTAATCAATATTTATTGATACATCACGATATCGAACTTGGCGTTTATAATTAAGTTTCTATAAACACAAAACTGACACACCTTTTGCCATTAAATCACGTTAATACAAAACACTTCCATTCATACATACATCACTACAAAAAGGATAAGTATCCTTATTGAAAGGGCTGCGAGGTGTGTAGCGTGCTGTGCATGTAGCGATTAAATAAAAATTTTGCTGTTTATATCATACCATGGAAGAAAAAAATCCTTTTGTAAATCAATTTACGGTCAATGCATTGCCGGATTCATTAAAATTAAATTTGTTATTAAATTCTGTTAACAATAAATACATTAAAATTTCAACAGATTTCTACCATTTCATTAAATTCGCATTAAGAGTTTGGTTTTTTTTTATTCAAAAATCAATTATATTTCAATATAAAAATATAAAATTTACAAATTATTTTCGTACACAAAATAAATAAGAATTATTAATTTTCACAATTGTTGAAAAGTTATTTTTTTTTTAAATAAAATTTCTAAGCTTCAACGCAATCGAATATGGGAAGTAGTGAACTCAATCAGCGTGAAAAACAGAAAATTCAAAAAAAAATAGAATACCTGCATTAAGCGTTATCCTTGCTTGTCAACAACAGTTGTTGCATTCCTTTTTTGTGGTATTCAAATTAATTACTTTGCAAGTCCTTGCGTTCTGGTATGCACGCCCTAAGAAAAATTACTAACAGCAATTCTGGCATTCATTGCTCCGTGCAGGCGCTTACCATGCAAATCCTTGCTCCGGTTCTTCGATTTCACTTCTTATCCTTTTACGTCTACGTGTTTTTGTGTCAAACCGCAATTTAGTTAATTCTTCAATATCGAATGTCCCTGCGTTGCAGAGGAACTGGTAATGACAGGCAGCTGGGTTCAAAAAATGCAATTGAGATTCACATATTGAGTTAGACGATGTTTTATTGCTGGCACTACTAATTGAGTTTGCACTCACATACATCAAGTCAATTCATTTTCAGAGAAAGATTTGTATGTCTTCATGACAGGATGTTGTTTATCTGTTAAATGGTAGAAGTCCTTTGTTGACTAAATTCATTTGTTGGATTCAAATTTAGTACTCAAAATGAAGGCAGCTACTTCATAGTTGGATGAATGTTAAACAATGAGATATCTGGATCTAAGTGAAGTACTTTAGGATTTGATTTTATCAAATCTGATAATTAATAAATAAAAACTAACAAATTATAAAATTTAAACATCCTTTCAAAAAATTATAAAATAGAGGAAAAGAAAGTATTTCAATTTTTCCAATTAAACTAATTTCAAACCCCGAAAGTTATTTATGAATAATTAAATATAACAAATAATTCCAATACACCACTGATGATGTATTGGGTATTTGACAATAAGCGAAACAACTCTAGGGTCAGCTAAAAATTCAATTAATAAAAAAATAATAAAATTTTGTTGTTGCAATTCACTATTGTTTGAAAAAACTCTCTTATGAAAATAATAGTATTTATTAAGAAAATAGTGTTAACTGACGTTAAAAATAAAATCTAATTAAAGTAAATTAAAAAATTAATTTAAAAATTATTAAATATTTTTGGAGTATAAAAGAAACTATTTAAATAATTCCATCTTCATAAGGATTTTAGAGAAGAACGTAGTTAAAATGTTCTCCAGTTTGTTTCACCTGATATTGGGGCTACGCATAGATGTCTGAGTTTTTAAATCTGAACTCCATATCAAATCATTCGTTTCTTTATATTCATAAAAAGGAATAAATACAAACAAAAGTTTATAATACTAACTCTTTTTCCTTTTTCCACAGTGGCTTGACTTTGGCTATATTACCATATATTATTAGCTTCGAGTTTCGTTTCCAGACAAAAATTTACATGAGTTAATGAAATACGAAGAGTATGTGCGCCTAGCTAGTTAAGACGTAGAAAGAGTGCACAGATAACCTAATAAGACTAAGCACCTCTTCTATTTAATCTACTGTTTCAAGCCTTGCTTCTGCCAACCACAGATGTAAGTTGATTTATGACAATTTTTTGCGACATGCAAATAGGAATTGGGCTCATATTTCTTTATCAGCTAGGGCAACAGCTACATAACCTTTATACTCGAAATGTTGAACCTAAGAATTCTTTGAAGTGCATGTTTACCGGTGGTTGAAGAGTATATACCGAAGCACCTGTTGTTTCTATGAATAGAAACAATAATTTGTTAATAAAAACTCAGATACTATTTTCTACTCTTATGTTTGTTTAAGATTGATTGATATTGAAGATTGATATTCAATACATATCATATGTAATAATTTTTGAAAAATATGACCAGATAAACTTTCAAACACTTATGTCGTGTTAAATTAGTACTAGAAAATATACAAGAATTTTCATTTGACCCATAACTCACTAAAAGTGGTATAAGGCTTAAGCCCAACTACTCTACTGTCCGTACGAGACATTTGTATATATTATGAAACATTTATTAGATATTATAACTTTCAAAACGTGGAGTCTAACATACACCAATTCATTTTAGTCGTATCTGGCTAATGTTCGGAATACACATAAGTATCTTTAAATGATTTGTAAGAAACTTAAAGCTTAAAGTGGTCCTTAAGTTTGAATTTAAAAAATGTAACAGTCCAAACGTCAATTTATCGTAAACATAGCTAATTTGGTAGTGACGATGAATTAATAAATTCTCAAAATAATAATGCGAAAACTCATATATACGCACCATATTTATATTCTGTAAAGGTATTATTTGGAGCTCGTGTTTTTTTTTTATACAAAAATTTCTCATTAAATATTAAATATATATTTTAACTTATAGGTATTGAACTGATAAAAAAGTTTTATTTCTTAAGTAGTTCTCTTGAGCCCTCTTGAATGTATATATATACCATAAATAAAAGTTTTTTCTCCTTCTCTTCCATTAACTTTAATTATTTATTGCATGTTTATATAGCAGAAAAAATCACTTCTTTTTCATTGCATATTTTTAGGACCACAAAAATTTACATTAAAATTAATTTTTAATTTAAGAAGTGAAAAATTATTGTTTTTAAGATTTAACGCTGCAATTAGTATAACCCGCAGAAATCTTTTTGGAAATAAGTATTCTAATTAAAGCAATAATGATATAATTTTATCATTAAAAAGAGCAGAACAAATTAATTAACTGCAATTATTAAGCATATATTGAGCACATGATAGTAGATGAATTTGTTTAACAAAGCAACTAGAAATTTATGGAACTCTGGTTATATGTCTGGCGCCGTTTTTTCGATACATGTTAGAAACAATTTAATAATCACATAACAAAGCTAGTAAAGCTAGTAGTAGAAAATTTAATAAATAATGAAAATTAAAGGCACTAAAGACACTTCAATTTAGCAAATTACAAAACTATAAAAATCGCATTTAGGTAATGTCTGCCTAAGTCCAGACTCACACTGCGTTCCGACAGCCAACACGTATATGCTTCATATGCTTACGCTTCGTCCTTGATGAAATACGAGCGTGTAAGAGTTGGCTTATATAAAATATCAACGTGTGGTTATATCACATAAGGACCAGTCCGTATCTATTTGCACCTACAGTATGTCGGCTTAGATGTGTATATATTAATTGCGTTGGTGACTACTCGTATTTCAGATTCATATTTTTTCACATTCACAGACATAGTCACAGTAACAGTCACAGTCACAGGCACAGTCATATTCACATTCTCATTTCTAATTTTCTGCTTTGCTAACTTAAAAGCGTTTTTATTATTTATGATGTTTACCTGCATTTGAATCCATTTTGTTATTATTTTTCACAGGTTTATACTTTCATTTTTTAGTGCAACATATTTGCTGAGTGCACTTTGGTGTAAATAAAAGTCCTTTATGGCACATTGCACCAAACAGCCTGTCTAATACAAAACTGTTGAGGGACATGTTCAAATAGAACTATAAAAACCCTACACTCATGTGAGCAAATAAGAGTTTTTTTTCATTTTTGTAACTATTTCAATAGTAAATATGCTAAACCTGTCAGAAAAAATAATGTCTGTTTGCTTAGTGTGCGGAAATGTGTATGAGTTTCGAGAATATTAAACAATTTTATTGATTTTCAAACGATTTATTACTTAAAGGTTTGAACTGTATTTAAGGTTGCACAGCACAGACCTTAAATTTTCTTCAACTTGTCCTTTTTAGTCTATTTTTAGTAATGCCATGCCATAGCGGCCACAGTTTCTAATCCACATTCAAACCTCTACAGAAATACGACGAGTGGAACGTTCCATTCGTAGCTGCATAAACTTGAGCATGTAATAATTTACAAGTGGATACACTTTTATAGACTCGTACAGATTTTTATGCTATTTCGGGATTGGCATTTAAGTAAATTTGTTAAGGTAGACACACGGATAGACAGCCATTGAGGCATGTTTATGTAGTAGATATAGGTAGGCAGACAGACAGACAGATATTAAGTTCGATTTATTGTGTAAGTATATGTACCGCTGTTATTTGATATTGACACTTAGTAAAGGCAGTAAATACTATAATACTATATTTTTCAAGAGCAAAATTAATCGAATTTTATTTATGAAAAGTGGAAAAATGGTTCTTTGAGCAATTGAAATAAATATAATTTCAAATTTACCCGCAATAGTTCACGGCAAAATGAATCTAATGTTCCTTTTTGTCAATGAAATGTTTTATCCTAAAACACTTTGGATTATTTACCCTTATCAGTCAAGTACCTAAACAATAATTAAACTCTATTTCTGAAGATAATTTAGTTCTAAAAGTAATATGGAATATTTTGAGTGAAATTTAAACTTTGGTAAGTGGTTAGGTGGTGACAGATTCAAAAGGTGTGAAAACTTTACAAAAAAACTGTAAAAAAAATCATAAATAGATAGAGAAAATCAATACATAGATAAAGCTTTTATTATGTTGAGGCTCTTTGAGCCAGTGCACTTGAGCACTTTTACTCTTTCTTAACTCGAGGTATTTTCAAAACCTCTCTTTACGCCTTGACTAGATTTTTATTTATCACTTCATCAGACTAAGGAATAATTAACCTCAAATTTGCATACCTCCCTGAGAAGCCCGTAACCATTCTGTGATTTGATGACGCGGTGTTGGTAAGTCTATGTTTTGGCAAATGATGATCTGAGAGAGGTTCCACTTAGAATTGGAGTTTTTGGTTCAGAAATTGAATTTACAGATAGGTTTTTTTGTTTTTTACCACACGATGATTTAAGAGAAGTCCAACTTATAGATAAATGTTTTCTTAATCGTATTTTAATCAACGATGATTACGAAGAAGTTGAGTTTAGAGATAGACTTCTTCTGTGCTTTAGCTAACGATGACCTAAGAGAAGTTGAGCTTAGATAGCACTTTTTCTGAATTTTAAAAAATGGTTATCTGCGTGAAGTCCATATTATAGATAACCTTCTTAAATGTATTTTAACAAACAATGAACTCGGAGAAGTTGAGTGAAGACATATAACTTTTTTATGTGTCAAAAAGCGATGATCTCGGAGAAGTTGAGTTCAGATATAGAGGCGACGAGATAATAAAGTTCATTCAATAAATGCTTTCTATTAACTGTTTGCAGAAAACGATAATCTGAAAAAAGATCAACTCATAGGGTTTTTGTTAACTATAAACGATGATCTGAATCTGAAATGGCACAACCCAAAAAAAAGTCTGGTATCGTTAAGTACTTCCAGATCTATGCATGTCATCTTCGTCACAATCAGTTGAACATAATCATTATTCTTATTTATTTACTTCAAATTAAACGCTTTTAAACCCGAAATATTTCAGATATTTTTCATTTTTCAAAAAAATAAAATGTCTATCTACGTTCTGAGCAGAACTTGTAATTGTAATTTATGAATAGTTGTTAGATAATACACATTCTTTCTGTAGAAAATAGTTTTATTTAAAAAAATCGTTTCATTAAAAGTAATTTTAGAATACAAAGGTTAGAGTGCATCCAAAAATGGTATTTATCAAGTACTTCAGAGTATACCATTTCTAACAATGAGATGAGGACAATCAGCTTCAAAGAAATTTCAACAATTTTTAAAATTGAATTGCATATTCTTTTTTAAATTTCACAATTTCGTTTATTATCATATTTTTTTTTGTGATACTGACAGAAATCTCAAAAAACAGTAGAGTTTATTAGCAACTTGAGTCCTGTACAGTTTTCTACTCAAAGTTAATCAAATATTCATTTCACTTTACTGACCTAAATTGGCTGTAATACCAATATTTTCTTTTTTTTTCGGAAAAATCTACTACTATGATAATACTGTTTCAAAATGGATTGCTCCAAAATGAGTGCATTGCACATGGACCAAACCAAAGTTGGTGCTGGTTTCATGGTATGTATACCTGTGCATATTTCACCTCACATTTAGTTTACAACTTTGTTGGAATGCATAAATCTACAAAGAATACCGAGGAATTGTTTGGCAAAGGAGGGGAGGATAAAAAAAAATCAGAACATTCAAATTAAACGCTTCAATAATTTAAGCACAGAAATTAAAAAGAAAAATTGCGTACTGTACATAGCGTATGGAATTAGTAGAGAGAAGTTCATCAATGTCAGGTGATTTATAAATTTCCACTCCGGACTAAGTAATTGCATTTTTATGGCTTAAAAATACATAGCCACAGCTGGTTACAGTATTTATTTTTTATTAATAAATTGTAATCCTCAGTGAAGAGGGCAATTTCATTTAATTTAATTGCGTTAAAAAAACAATCCACTTAATAAAAATTATATTATGTTAAAGGCTTAAAGTCAATTAATAGAAAAAATTGCAGATTCACGCCGTACACGGCGCTACACACAACAATTTCTTCTTCTTCCACAATTACAAAATTGCTCTTCTAATACCCGACTAATTTGATTTTTAATTGCCACCACTGTACTTCAGATAAATTGTCACACTTAATTATGTGTATAACAGTTTACAGTAGCAGGGTATGATGCCACAGATATGCCGTCAATACGTTTTAATAATCAAGCGTACGGGTACGGGTAGCAAGCGGCGAAACGGACGCGCTGTATGCTTTTATTTTATAATCAAATGCTATGACACGTTGTACGTGCTAAAATCTACTTCTCCCAACGTTTACCTTTTATGTAAGACCGTGGCAGACAGATCGGTGTCAGAAGGACAAACCAACAACAACGAAAACTCAAACTTAAAACCGAGTAACACACACACACATACACTCACACATACAAACAAATAAACTTCAATACCTAACGTTCAAGGTAATTCACTCACTGAAATAAACTGAATTTAACAGTGTTTTGTACGTATTTGTTGTTGTTGTTATTGTTGTTGCTGTTGTCGTCGTTCCCATTGATGTTTGTGATGACGGTGATAAGGTTAGGAAGTTGCTGCTGACGGAAGTTGAAGTGTATATTGGTAAAAAAAGGTGTTATAAGGTATTTTTAAAATGACCTCGAATTAAAGGAAATCATAAAAAAATTTTTATCGAAAATTTTGTTGCTGTTGCTGTTGTTGTGACTGTTGTTGTACTCTTTTAAGAGTTATTTCATACATTGATGGTAAATGTGTTGGTTTTACCGTTGTTGGTATTATTATTATTATTATTATTTTTTATTATCGTCGTTAGCTAATGACAAGTCGATTGCAAAGCACTGCAGTTGCAAGAATTGTGATGTGTGTAACATTTTATTAACAGTTTAGAGCGCTTCTTTTATGTATGTGCGTGATGTTAACCGCTATGAAATTGTGCGGCTAACGGATTTTTAACAGCGAGTGTAACAGTGAGGGTATTTAGCTTAAGGCTATTTCACTTTTATAATAACAAGTTTATATAGATATTGATAACTAATTAAACGGATTTAATAAATGTAAAACAAATCTATAGTACTTTTTGTTAATTAAAAAATTTTCAAAACATACACAATTAATAAAGTTTGTAGAAACATTGTATATAATACAAATGTTTATTTTTTGCAGGTTTAGTATGACTAGAAAATTAATTAATTGATTAATTTATATAATTTGCTTGTTGAATTAATACTTTCATTTGTTTATTATTTAATACACATATTTAAATTTCAGTAAAAATTAATTTTTTATTGAAATAATTTTCTGAACTTAAATTAACCTTCATTTTAGGGTAAATGACTCAAATGAGGTAATTGCTTGACCATCAAGGTTATATTTGGCATAATTAAAAGCGCACGAGCAAATGATTTTAGTTCCTACGGGACGCACCGTAACTGTTATATATGATGTTTAAATATAACACAACACAAAAGTGTGTAAAGTTCAATGTCAACGCGGAACGTTCAAATGCTTTCGCATATTTGTGTTTCTTCTGCTATTCGCTGTTTTAGGCAAATGTTTTCTAAATTTATTTTCTTATTATTTTTTATTATTTTTGACTGACATAAAATTTCACAAATTCAGCAAATTTAAAGTCTGTTTTGGCATTTAAGTAACACAATCACTTATGTGTGTATTAACGTGTCAGCAAAATGGTGTACATGTACATACTTGCATACATACATATTTACATATGCACAGTTTATAAATTGAGCAATGCTACACATATTCCCAGCGGCACCATTATGCCAGCGCTGAAAAAGTAAGCGAGGAGGTAATAGCTCTTCGTTTTTATTTTTCTTTGTTTTCGACATTTGTGTTTGACATAGGCAATTTCGGGGTTGAAATTATAAAAGAATGAAGAAGAAAAGCATATGAGTTAAGAATTTCTTGTTTTGCCTACATTGTATACATTTAGTCTGCTTTTGATTTTAGTGAAGTGCGAACAGTGAACAATTTTTAATTTTTAAAATCAAATAAAAAACAAAAATTTAAATAAAATATAATTTGTAATTTCACATAAACTCACTGTAAGTATATGGAAAATTAAGTAAATATATTTAAAATGATAATTGTAATTTTTGTTTTGTATTATGTAGAAGCTACTGCGTCAAGAACGATTAATTGACCAATGTGCTGCGAATGCAGTCATTCTAAAGCAAGGGTAAAATGCAGTCAGCTGCTTCAATTGGAAAAGTTTACAATTCAAACCGAGGAGGATTTAATTCAATTTAACGAAGAAATCACTGCCGTTGAAGTAGTTGTAAGTTTAATTATATATGTTTCTTACTTTCAATTTCAACTTATTAATATATTCACATGTAACAATTTTACTAATTCATACATTTCTTTTCATCTATTACGTTATTCATAGACTGCATCAATGAGACGCGTTATTAAAAAACAATCAATTACGCGAAAAATTTCCTGGAATTTTGGAGAATGGTACCCAAGGCAAGAAGTTCTTAAGAGCATTAGAGAATGTGACAGCAGCACTTTTTGGTATGGTATATTGTACATAATTAACTTTAGCGTATACAATAACATACTTTTGTATTTACAGGTGCTTTAAGTACAGATGGTAAGCTGGAACAAGTGATCGAGTCGAGTCTGGAAATCTCTTCAAGGTGTTAGTAACAATTTCCAGAAAAATATTCATCTATATAAGTATGTTATATTTTTTTATGTAAATATTAATATTTTAATTGTATAAAACATAAATATAAAATATAATTTATTCAAAAAAATTTATGGTATTTTATTTAAAAATCAATAGCATAGGTAAAATTGAAAATTTAAGCGAACATATCAGCGCTGATATGTTGCATTACAAATTCGAAAAGGTAAGCTAACATGTCAGCGATGATATGTTGCATTACAATTTCGAAAAAGTAAGCGAACATGTCAGCGCTGATATGTTGCATTACAAATTCGAAAAGGTAAGCGAGCATGTCAGCGCTGAAATGTTGCATTACAAATTTGAAAAGGTAATCGAACGATTCAGCGCTTGCCCGCAATGACATGCACGTGTTAAAGTAATTAGGAGTTTCATTTGAATAATCAGCGCTAGGCATTACCATTCAGCGCTGAGGGAATCGATTCCCTCAGCGCTGAAAGTCCCGCTGGGTTACTTTATGTTGTATGCATATGAGTGTACATGAGTATTTGTGCTTAAATTACACGCAATGTTATAATTCTTAACGTTGTTTTCGTTTTCGTTATTGTTGTTGCAACTCGTTTTTTCAATTTAATACTAAAGCTGCTTTGCCTTTGTTGTTGTAGCTACTGTGTTTCTGTTCTTGTTGTTGTTGTAGCTGCTGTTGTTGTTCCTGTGTTATTTGGTATTAAATTTCTATCACTTTGTCATCAGGCATGTAAGCTGTCAGCACTGACATAAAGTAGCTTAGATTAAAATACTTTATGCAAAAGTATTTGAAGTATTTATCATTTTTGTGAGAAATTAGTTACACGGCCATGCTCAACTTAATTGTTTAGATATTGTGTTTTATTTTATTTGCATAACTCATTATTTCAATTTTAGTTGATTAGTTAAATAATTAAGAAGAGTTTTTTTTTTGTTTTATATTAACACTTAAACCTTTTCTTGTAGGTGGTTGGGGATACGATTATGGTATGTGTTGGAAGAGATAAAAAAACTGTCAAGTTGGTAAAGTTTTCAACGACTAAAGGTTTGACAGCTTTGTTTGGTAATGTATGTATATATGTATGTGTGTTAAATTTTTAACGATAAAATAATAAGTAAAATAATAAAAAAATCTGGAAAAGTAATGTATTTATAATGTATTATATTTTTTATAGATAAACTACAATAATAAATAAATAAACTGTGAAAAGCATATGTATGTATAAGTAATAAAGTTTTTATCTATAAAATAAATAAACAAAAAATAAATAAATTCTGAAAAGTATATTTTTCTAGGAAGAGATTTAAAATTTAACAAAAAATATACATTTTCTACCCCCTTTTAATAACATAAAACATTGTTTTTAAATTTAAGTGAGAAATATGAAAATAATTTTTTATAACTATTTGTAATATATTTTATATTATTTCTTTGCAGTATACTCACTTTTCATTAATAAAAAAATATTTATTATACTTTTTTAAACATATTTTAATTTTACATATTGTAGTAATTTCCTTTAGTTTTTAAAAATATTTTCGTATATCCGGTATAGTAAAGTGCTGCGACTGGCAGCTACGTAAAAGACAAATATTGTTAGGTCCAGAGTACAGATAAGTTTCTTCTTGTTAATTTTTTTTAAACTACATCAGATATTATATACATAAAATTATGTTCAAAAAGTTTGATTTATATTATTATTTGTTGTTTTTGGATTTGTTTGTAATTACTACAATTTCATAAAAGTTTTTCATTGTTAAAATTTATATTTTTATATATTAAATATAACATAAACAACAGATGCTTCAAAAGAAGTAAGCACAAAATCAGCAAAATATTGGGTAGGAGAAAAAATAACATATTATTTATAAATATTTATATTTGTGAACAATACAAATATTGCATGATTTGTATGCATAGAAAAAGACTAGAGTAACCTAAAACAAAAATATCAATAAATTTTCTTTATTTTACGCATAAAATATATTGTATGACAATAATAAAATTGTCTATTATTTAATAACCTAGAACATATTGCACAATACAACAGTTATAATAGTTATTCTTTAAATTCGGTAAAATATGTAAACAAAGAATATTATAATTAAGGTGAGAGATTTTCTACTGTTATCTAAAGACGCCTATTAGACTTAAAGACCTATATATTGCTTATATTGATTTAGAGTATTTCTCTAAGTCCGATTTCTATACTGAACCAAATTTGTACACGATATTTTATGATGAGAATTATTTTCAAGATCACTGATGATGTGTATTTAACAATACTCGAAACAGCTGTATGGTAAACCAAAAATTTTGTTGTTGTGAGTTCAATGCTTTTTGAAAAACCTCTTTATAAAAATGTTTAGAAATTTTAGTTGCTTTGTTTCGCCTTCAAAAAATAATATTGAGAAATGTTTAAAAATTACGTAGAATATATGAAACTTTTCTTAAATATTGTTCAAACTTTATAAAACATGTTCCTGGAGAATTTTTTTTGAGATATTGCATTGCATTCACGCGGTTTTTTTTACTATCGCATACTTTTTTCTCTGACAATAGATAACTTGCGGTACTGAACCTACTTTATCGGGTCTTATTTATTTAACAGAAGTAAAATGTTCAACTAGCTATTTGTTTTGTTTATGTATCAGTGTCAAGTAAACTCACAGCACATGCTTTTCATATATCTATTTAAAAAATTAAAGTTTTGTGATTATTTCAAACTACAAACAATTGAAAATAAAGCGCATCTAAATCGACAACACATGTGTAAAGTTAATTTCATTAAAAATAATTGCAAATTTATAACTATTTGAAATAAATTCAAAACAGCTTAAAACAATTTGTAAAATGTTTAATATATGTACAACTTAATCAAGTAATAAACTTCAAAAACGTTAAATTTGTAGTTAAAACATCAAACGCACGATGCCAAAAGGGGTTAACATTTCTAACGAAAATAATCAAAACCCAGCGGAGCTATAAAAAGCGCTGCTACACAACAAAACTACACAAAAGTTACACAAAAACTTAACCACAAATCCTCGAGCATTATTCATGTTGTCGTTGTTGTTGGTTTTTGTTGTTGCCTTTTACACTTCGCTTTACAGTTCTACTCGACCGTCGATGTAAAAGTGACACTTAAGTACAAAGTCAAGCACACTCCAATATAACAACACTTGTTAATATGTGAAGCTCTTACACATATATGTAGGTATATGCATATATTTTTTATATATATGTGTGTGTTAAGCATTGCCATATAAGTGTAATAGTTTGTTGGGAATATTCATAATTTAATATTTTACAACCAATCTACATTTCTAAGTTACCCACTTGTATGAATTATGGCAATAATGGCAACAACAGCTCCAGAAGCAGGAAATACTTAAGAAGGTAGTGAGTTTGTCTACCATTTTTGTCAAGTTCAAGTTTTGTGTCTTCGATAATGTTTCTAGGTTATTTTAAAAATTCATGTTAATAATTTATTTTTCATAAAAAATTTAAAATTGTATTTCTTCTGTACTCTGTTTTGATACTCGGTTTAATATAGCCAATCTGCTTGTGGTGCAAAAGGAGCAAGTGGTACACATACACATACACATAGATGGAGTTCCATCTATCACCGAAGAACTCATATATGCAAATATGGATAGAAGTCGGAAGAACTGTGTTTATGTTTGTATCTATGTGTGTAATTCAATGTCGTTGTATGCATGAAATGTGGTTTGTAATCGCATAACTTTGTGGCCTCAACAAGGAAATCCTTTTTCCATACAACAAACTGAGATTTTGCCTTTCCTATTTAATTGTGTTAGGTACTTTATACTCATATGTACATATTTGTATATATGTAGGCATATATATATTTATGTGGAAGAATTTATGAATTTATACTTCCATGTAGTACCTATGGCAGATAAATTCATTAATTTTGTTTAGTGAGATTATCACACTTGGAAATAGATTACAACTGTCGGCAATATGAAGCTTGAGAATTTATTAGTTAACTTAAATTTCAAAGGTTCCACTTGAGAATTCAGTTTTAATGGATTTTCGTAAATTCTAAACTAAAAATAATAATTATTCCATATGCCTTAAGTCATTTTATATTCAAAAAGAGCAAAGGAAGAGTTTGTGAGCTGCACGTGTTTTCACTTTTACTACAATTTTGGGAAAACATTTGTAGAACTGCAGTTATCTTTCCAACTTCTTCTTTTTTTGTTGAGCTAGAAAGGTGTTTGATTTAACGTCCACATTTTTAGTGAAAAATTCCAGTGACCAACGATGTGAAGGTAAACTACTGGAAGCAGCTAAGAATGATGTACGTCTGTAGTGACGTCTGGAACTATAATTTATATAATATAGCCGTAGATAAGTAGCCAGGGACCTTAAAGGTCTGAAGGTCCCAAAATTAATTGAAAGACAATATTAATATATAAGTGTATTTATTGTTAATGCATCACGACTATTTACTACGATAAGACATATTTTTAAATTTGTGAAATAATGATATGCCATTCAGAATTAATTTCTATACATGGGTCTGTGACAATAGTTGTCATCGGCTTTCATACTATCTATATTAGTATGCCAGCTTTCTAATTTTCTATATAAAGAAATCTCCAAACACTTTAAACACGTTCGCGATGTTTTAAAGTAACTCTTTTGTTTTTTGCGGGTCATGGGTCAACCATGTCACCTCTTCGATTTGCTATTTTGAAACATTTAAAACATTTAAGTCAATTTGACTGAAGTTAACGGAATCCTTATATGAGAAATATTTGATGAAATGAATGCTGTGTGTCACTTATGGCCAATTCATCAACTTTACAGTTGCTAGAAATCGGCATCTCGTTTGAATACATACGACATTAAAATAAAAGCTTAGATGTTGCGAACACATTAGCAAGGGACTTAGTAACCGCTAAGCTGTCACTAAAAATGCAAAACATTCCTGCCCAATATCACATGTTTCATAAATCATCCTGTCCTAGTTTAAAGTATAATTTCAGATCAAATTCCTCAAAGAAAATTCCACCATCCATCTTTTTATCAAGTTTTGAATCGTTCTTATAAATCTTTAAGCATTCGTTTGGAATTGTGTTAGTACCATCCCATCACCCCCATCATTTGTAGGCATATGAGTAAAGAACTTACTTTCAATTAGAAGAGATAGAGCGTCATAATCAATTGTAAGATTATAGTTCAACATGTTAGAATGTCTTATATCTACTCTAAATCATTAAGATATGAAGTAAATCTTAATTGCATTAGTTTGAACTTGCTGTTGAACCGGAAGTTCAGTTATCACTTGATGGAGAAGTACAGATAATGTATTGTTTGGAGTTATACGTAAGACTCTTGTTAATAATTTTAGACATGATGGACTACGGCACTGGGCAGTCATTAAAATAATAGGTCCCGTTACTGACGAATAAATTCATAGTGTTTTGATAGGACTTAAAGGGCGTTCTAAAGATCAAGTCTCAATAGATTTCTTACTGGATGCTATCAAGAATGAATCAACTTTGTGAAGACCAAGTCTGAGTAAGTAAGTTAAGAATGAATGAAGGAAACCTTTCGAATATTTATTTTCCAGTTGAGTTAAGGATTTAAATGAATGTCCAGCCAGATATTTCACTTGTAGAGATAATTTAAGTTTGACGCTATCCAGTTTGAGGATAGTAAAACCTGGTATTGTTTACGTCGTTGTAAAATATAGAAGTTCTATCTAATTCTGATTAAGTCCATAGTGCTTACTTCATTCAGAAAATATGTTAAAGCAAAACTTTTTTTTTTCTGAAATGGTATTTAAATATCGATCAAAGATAGAGACAGATAGAGCTACAATATCAGCATACGCTATTACGTTGCGGCCTATTATCAAAGTTTTTAGTAAAATTTATATATCTATAGGATCATTCCTTCTATTGTCTGATATTTTAAAATTAAAACAGTCAGTCAAAGAAAATTTGTTGTGAAAGAGCCATAAATACTTTTTCTTTGTTTGCTATGAGACATTAAAATAGATTTAGTATACATAAAGTCATTGAATAGAAAACAAAATAATAATCCATAATATGAAAAATGTCGGATTAAATACCAGAAAGTGATAAATTGGAAAGCATTAATTTTTTGTTAAAATTTGAAGAAAATTTCTCAAAATTTATCGAAAGCTTTTCAAGTAATATTTTGTTGATGCTAAAGCAGTAACCTTATCTAATCTATTTTTTCAATTGTTATAAATAATTAATTTCATCTGAAAATTCATTATATGGACATTATTGCCTTAACACTCTGAAGACTCCAAATTTCTAACGTTATTTTTCAATGTCCTTTGAAAAATGATGTTTGCACTACATTTTTTAATTAATAGTTAAGAAGGAATTCTGCCGAATCCTTGTTACGCCAGCCAATTGTGTGCTCATTGTTGCCTTATTAATTCTATTATTTATATATGTAAAACCGAAAAAACACTTGTGAAATTTTGCTTCAAAGACACAAAAGAAAATCGGTTTTGCATCGGATTGTTACTGGCGATTAGTGCTTTGAGGCATCAAATTACATTTTTGGAAACGAGTATATATAAATAATATAAATAAGCCTATAATATTGATAAATGCGGTTTAAAATGACTCTATATACTTATACATTGTAAATTTTTTAAATTATTTTTATGAAAATTTTAACCCCATATTTCTCAAAATTTTTCTAGAAGCTCTTTCAATGTAATATATTTAGTTGATTGCTAAAAGTAGTAACCTTAATCTAATCTTATTTTTTCATATTGTCATATAAATAAATTTTAATTTCATCTGAAAATTCATTATATGGATCATTATTTCTCTTGAACTTCCACTCTGAAGTACTTCATCAACATTTTCTCTTCGTTGATTTTTCAATGTCCTTTGAAAAATGATGTTTGCACTACATTTTTTAATTAATAGTTAAGAAGGAATTCTGCTGAATCCTTGTTACGCCAGCCACATTGTGTGCTCATTGTTGTCCTTATTATTTCTGTTGTTTGTGTTTGTAAGCAACAACGTTCAACTTCGTGCAGGACATGAAGCTTCGTACAAGCTTTGAGGATTTCTCTGTGTTGTTTTATAGAAAAACAACGCTCATACGCCATGTACGTGAATTCCTTTGATGAAAAAATATCAAAGAAGGAGTAAATGAATAATTTACAAAGTGAAGACAAAAAGACAAACTGCAGCAAAGAAAATATAGAATAGACAACACAGAATAGAGAATAGAAAGTTAAGAAGAAGAAGACGAAGAATTCAAGGAAAACATAATTTTCGCTCCATTAAAACCGGTACAATTTTGTACAATTTCCTTCAAGCCGTAAGTATTTCCGTTAGGAGTTTTCTATTTTTCCATATTTCCATAGCTTAAAGTCGAGAGTTCACTATTAAATTTATTCCGATTTCTTTTTTCCGTTACAAAGGGAAACATTTTTCGCTATTCATTTTTTTGGTTCATAATTTGTATGCGTGATTTTCCTGATTTTCATGATTTTCCCCACTTTTCCGAATTTTTCCATTACAACTTTTTGCCAACTTCAATTTTACATAATTATTTGCGTTTTTTCACATATTTTGTATTTTCTTTCTGACAACATCAATGAAAACTTTAATTTTACTGCCGTGAAATTTAATTATTCGGTGGACTTGATTTGAAAATTTTTGTTTATTTTTCTCGACGCTTTGTGTGTAATTAATAATGATAAAACTTTGCTTATTGGCATAAATTTCCAAAATAACGACGGGGATTAGTTGGTGAAACAATGTAATTAGTGCCAATATTTGCTGATCAGTGCATTCTGGCGGAACAGTCACAGTTACAGTCACAGTTCAGTTTATTTTAATTACAAATATTTTCAGTGTTTATCTGTCGGGTGGGGTGGGATTATGGGTGCTTATCTAACTTTGTCGAACATAGTACACATTTAATTAAATGCGACAAATTTTATCATCAGAAAGTATTTGATCAATTATTTTTGATATTTTGGCTAAAATAACTTTGACATTTAAATTTAAAATCACTGCACTGGATATGAGACTATTTGCCTTAGGACCTTCATTTATGCAATATAAATTCAACACTGCATTCTGCTTAGTATTTTGGCATTTGGTACTAATAATGCAGTAAATAATTATAATCTCTAAAATCGTGTACGCTCACATGAGTTGGAATAATGTCTGTTATATTATAAGGTCATACCAACATTTGGACTTATTGTCACAATTTTTACCATTTCATAATTTTTATTTTATTTTGGTTGTTTCTAAGACATATGTTAGCATTGGCCTAATATATGCCTTGAACTTATATCCCTATCTATGATTTACTTTTATATAATTATTTAAGCATAAAGCATTTCGTAAATAGTAGAGGTAAAAAGGAAATGATTGAATCCTCAACATAACCTATAAACTAAATATGAAAATAGAGCGAGTTTTACTGGGGCTACATTTTCTCAACTTTGATTAATCATTATAGGTATAAGTGCATTCAAGCCGATTTTTTATATCAATTTATATATAAGATGTAAACATAGATTCAGTGTCGGCTTAAGCACTACCAGTGCATTGGTTGAGGTTATTACGGCATCCTCATCCACTATCAAAGGATATGAAAAGTGAACGGACTTCTACTCTGTCATTTTGAGTATTGAAAAAGGCATAAAAAAGCAGGGTTAGAATATTCCAGAGGTAAAGCATTCCTATTGTAGGAGGCTATATTTGATACTATTTGAAACATAAATAGTAGTGCGTGAAGTTCACTTGTGACACCCGTTCGGAGGATTTAAGCTGATTGCCCTAATTAAAGTAGCATGTCAACCTTCTATGGCTATGGTTAAAACCCAAATTTATACGGTTAGAATTAATGTATTTATTACTTTTATTCGATGTGAAATTGTATTTTTCAACCAGGTACTGTCCTTCAAAGAAAACTGAAAGTGTTAGATCGGCCTCGCTTTTTTTATTAATGAAACTATTACCAAACGTATGGGTTCCACACGTATCCGTGGATTTCTTTGGAATTCGAATGGGCCGTTTACTATCACTTTATACTGGTAAGTGTATTAAGAACACCATAAGGTTAAGTCTTAGTGACAGGTAAACACGTTATGATATTAAGATTATTATTAAGATTATTATTACGTTAAGATATTATGAACTTTTCAGTAACGTCGCTAGTTATTATGCAAATGCTCTATATGATCTAATATTTTTCGTAATATAATAGCTTATTGCTTTTTTGTAGGTAAAAAGGAAGTATTAAATAAACTTTATAAATTGATTGTGATTGGAAATAAATATATTTATTGGAAAGCTAATTTTTGACTTGGATCTGATGCCTCTTCATTTCTATTGCTCTGGGTCGTCAATTTACACCACCCACCTCTAACGCCGCTACTGCGTAGATCTATCATATTCCAAGTCCAAGGTAAAAAAAAGTCAAAATAGCATAAGGTGCGAATCAATTCTAAAAAGTGTGAAATCAGTTGTAAACCCATATATCCTGATATAATATCCATTTTATGTCATATACGTATAAATGTATTAAAGGTTTCTAAAAAGATCGTTGGTTAAACAATAATTTGTAAGATGAGAATTCGAAAAACTGTGTATCCAGTTAGGATACGAGTTTCACGAGGTCGTCGGTTAAAACTTCTGGTCTCTGTTGTAAATTCTAGGTTATATAAACAAAACACTACGAGGTGGTAACCCTATAATAGCATAATGTTTCATAAACTGAAAAAGCAGCAATAGAAAGTTTTGGTAATTGGTTTATATTTGGTGTAATTGTTATTGTGTATATATTGTTCAGTTTCTATTTTTCATAAAGTCTTAAATTTTGTGGAGTACTATCAAATTAGATAAAGTAAATTTTAAAATAGAATAAAATTCCTTGCAAATTTAATTTTAAATTGCAAATGAAGAGGCCACTATATACAAACTCCACAAGCTTTTGTTTTCTTTTAAAAATAAAGACTATTTAAAATATTGGTAATGAGGTTCTTCATCTCTCTAAATGTCGCTTATGATATTTTAAAAGGGAACAAACATAACCGTGTAGAGTTTCAATGTACTCTATTTATTTGTATTTAAAGTAAAAAAAAATAACTTTTTTTAATTATTATAAAAGCTCAGTTCTAAAAATGTGGAACCACAACTTCGCACCTTTAATGAAAGTACTTCAGTATCTATTTTTTTAAGTAATTTCCAGACCGATATTCAGTTACATCAAACACTTGAGAAATATATTTCCTGTGTGAATTTAATCAGAAAAAACGGGGAGAAGTGCAAACAAATTATCTGACAAAATGGTTGAGCAACGTTCACAATCCGACAAATAACTTACCACAAAAAGATGCGCGCTTTCAGATACTCGTATCTATCACTAAATAAAAATACATGTGATAAATACATATGTATGGAGGACGATAAAAAAAACAAGGAAATGAGGAAAGCGTTTACTTTCAAGTGTTAAAATTTTTTTTTTTTAAGTTGTTTATTTGTATGAATACAAATGTGCAATCATATTTTTTGATGTTGTGTTAAAGTACCGGAAACGGAAATGTAGCACGTGCTGTTACTTGCTCTAAGTAGAATATAAGTATATCACACATACACATATATTCTAATATAAACATTACTGTGTATTTAAGTAAATTGCATAAGTGTGAATAATGTTCAGAAGTAGACAAGCACGATTATGTGGAATTTGTCACAAATATTGCAAATAACATATAAAAATGCGAAAATGTCAGAAGAAGGAATAAAAAGATACTTAAATTTAATGAAATAAATTTTAAATGAAAACAGAAAAAAATATGTTTTAAATTGAAAATTTTATTTTTGCAATAACATAAAAAAAGGAATTACTTGTAGCAGCGATAAAACAACAATTTGCCACAGCCAACAGCCCCCAACCTTCAACTTTTGACCAAATCGAAATCGTACCCGTCTATTTTCTATGCGCTGAGCACTGAGTAGGAAACCAAATTAAATATGTTCGAACCAAAGGGGACACATTGCACATTGAGTTCTATAAGTTAGTTCTGTAAGCGTTGGATAAGCACAACTGCAAACGCGTTCTTAGTTAAATAAAAGAAAACCAATTGAATAGAAGAAGCAAAGAAAATGGTGAAAATCGAGGAAAAACTACGTTGAAATTTGAAGCAGTCCTTTGGCAGTTAAAGGCGTTGCAGAATAAATAAAAATGTTGTTATGATATTTGTTGGAAAACTTTCGTTTTGTTGTGTTTTCACATGAAATCATGTCGACATTAAGAAATAATCATTGGTTTGCTTAATAAATAGTACACACAATAGTGCTGTTCGAATTATTTGAATTATTTGTTATTCGAAATAGTCAGCAAATACGAATAATCGAGTATGTTTACGGTTTATTGGTTAGCCATAGTATTATATATCAGTTTCATTCCAGGTTAACTATCACTAACGATAGTTTAATGTACTTACAAATACACTTATATTTCGTAAAGATACATTATGGCATAAAAGTATAATATTTTAGTTTTTAAAAATACTTTTTATCCCAAAATTTTACAATTGAGTTAGTGCATCATATACCAGATTAAACCAACTATTTGCTTACTTAATATATTAATGTAGGAGCAAGAAATTCTTGACGTTCATTAATACAATTAAAGTGATCTTATATATTTGTAATGTATAAATAATATGCTAAGAAGTAGCACTTGTACGCTGGATACAAGCATTTTATTTTATATTCAGTGATAATTCATACGTTTTAATTAAAAATCTAGTTAATTTTTCTTTAATATGCCACTAGAACATATAAAACTATTAAAAAGTCATGCAAATACGTGTCGTAAGTAGAAACTACCAACTGTTCACTGTTCACCCTACTAAGATAAACTGCTAGCTTAAGACATGATAACACAGAAAGTTTATGGAATGTTAACTATTTTTGAGGAAATATGCCTATAACATAGTTTATTACAGCTAATCCATCTCTTCTGAGTCGGAATAGATTTGTTTAATATCTTGTTTTATACAGTAAACAATACTAATAATGAAAACTATGGGTCAAAATAATTGAAGAAAATAATCTACGAAGTGCATCATAGACATAGCAGATAAATAGATTAGGTTAGGTAGAAGTAACGACCTTGGTTAGGTAGAAGCCGAAATAATGACTTGTTTTTATACCATTGATTAGCATTGTTCGTCTACAGACTAGACGGACCTTCAAAATGACAGCGTATAGATAATAACACTGAAATGCAGAATTCTCCCATTTCAAGTAAAGGTAAACTAGCCTGATAAGCCTATAAACTTGGCCAACTAGCTAGTTCTGTATTTTTAGAGCTAATTCAGCTCTGTCAGGTTGACAAGGCAAGGTGCCACAAAGATTTTCAATATTCTTCTAACTTAAGATGAACATTGGCAAAGAAGTTAAGAAGGGGACGCTATCACGACAAATGTTTTTATAAGGTAGATCCAAGCTTATAGCATGTATTTCTAGTATACAGTGATCTGTTCGTACGGAAGCCGTACCTCTAAGCCTGGGTCAGGTCATTCCGACGATCTAAAAGTTGAACGTTGAAGCGTTACATTTTTTTTATGTTTTTCTTTTCACAACTCATAGCAACAGCCACAGTAGTTATTGCAAGAGGCGTTTATTCGACCACCGTACCTCTTCATATGATGTTAATTATATATGCAGCTCATCTATTCATTGCTGTACATATATCGAAATAATATTTTAGAGCTTTGTAGGTTTTCCTAATTAGTAAAAATCGTTACTTATGAGTCTTACTAATGAGTCTTATTTTTTGTACTGTAGTAAATCAATGTAAGTGTAAGGATAATTAAGTTTTCATTGCTTAGTGCAAGAATTTAAAAATTGTCAGTGCCTAAGATTATATACGAGTAAAATACATATTGTGCTCATAGCTCATTTTGTTCTTCTAGTAGTTATTGTTATTGCTGGATTATCTTAAGCTTAAAAAATTTGATTGAAAATTGCAAATACCCGAATTCAATAAATTTAACAGATAAACTAACTAGCAACTTCAGTGCTTAAAGTTAATTCCAATAAATTTTTTCATATTAAAGAATCAAACAAATTTCTTTTGCTTATTTGAGCTTTAATCTATTGTTTCTATTATCCCCTCTATTATTGTTTTGTTAAAGCAAAGCAATGGAATTTGCAAGACTAAAGTTATTTTAACCAAATTATGTAAAATTTTGTTGCAAAACAATTTGCAAGAAATCTGAATCCTTAAACTAAAGTAAACTTTCTCTTTCAGTTTCAGTTTCTTCCTTGTCTGCTCCGTGCCATTTGTTTCGCTTTCACTTAGCAGTGAATTCTTTTCTTTTTGGCGTGTAAATTGGAATGTAACCCAAATTGACCATAAAAATGTTGCCTACTTTGCAAAGATGTTTATCGGCAAACACCATTTTCAGTGCCAACAATATGAGTCGAACCAGGAGCAGACACAACCACAGCGACAGCCACAGCCACAGCTACAGGAACAAGAACATTTTGTTCCAGGATATGCGATACAAAGAGCAGTGAAAGAAAAAAAACGTTGGTTAAAGATTTTACAAAATCATTTACTGCCGCTGCAGTCAAACGGCACATCATCCGGCAAAGGAACACCCTTTTTTGTATGGCATGACTTAAGCCTACGATAGCGCTGCGTTCGGTCTTTAAGGCCCTCAGCTACATGTGATATTGCAGTAATATTGCTTAAAGCATTTACTGTTATTGCTATAAAAAACGAAACATACAAGGGAATGGAAGAAATTGCAAAAATGGTATTATTTCCTTCGGCGAAACTGTTACATGCAAAAGAAATGAAGTCATTGAAATGTTATGATTTTGCTTTGTAGCGGATTTTGTGTTGAGTTGCCACTTTAAGGCTACAGCAAAATCCGTCGCTGATACTGAATTTTTTATGTGTGCTGCAGTAATTTAAGTTTAGCATAAGAACGCCCATTTCTGGCATGTTCCTTTAGTTGGATGGCATAGCTTTAATATCGCAACACTTTGTTGTGGCTGTCGCTGTCATCGTGCCATTCTTGCCCCCTGAAACACTCCCACAGTATTTTATTTTATCCCATCAAAGTTAAAAATTTACTGTTTTTCACTCATTTGTTGTTATTATGTACAAACAAAGGACTTGCAGAGGTCCTTACAGTAAGAATAGAAAACAGAACAGAAAAAAAATTAACACTTTATTTCTTATTTTTATTTGTTGCCATACATCCTTGTTATCCTTTTTTCAGCACTTCAATATTCATTTGGTTTGGCATATATGCTGTTACTTATTTGCTCTTTTTTTTCTCTTCCCATGTAGTTTCTTGCTTGTGAATATTTGTACAATTGCATATCATTTGATTTTGTACATCAGTGGACATTTTTAAGGACCTCTGTTTTTTGGCTTACCTAAATTTATGCGTGCAACGTTGCGTATGAGTTACATTAAATTTTATTGCGTCAAAAATACGAGTGACATTGTACTTGACATTTTGTAAAAATTTATTATCAAGAACTGATAAAATGCATAATGGGTTTTATGAATTTATTATTATTTGTCAACAATGGGTTTTTCGGAACTGCAGGGTTTTGTAGGTAAGTAGTTGGGCACAGTTGGTTGGTTTGTAATAATCCCTGATGTGTTCGAGATAAGAGAAGCTGTTTATCTTTAACGATAAGCATTACTGAAATATAAATGGATGTTTACATTTTCATGTACTATTACTTTAAGGAAATTATTTGTACAGCCATAAGGATTAATTAGAAAACAGATTGTTATAAGCATTGAAATGCATAAATTGGTCTTACCTTTTTTATTATTTGATAAAATGAAATGATATACGAATTTTTAAACAGAAATGATGGTCTCTACTGCATATGTAGAATTTATTTAAAAAATTTAGAAGATTAAAATAAATAAATATACAAAATTTGTTTCAGTTCCGATTAGATTAGTCTTGAAAGATATACAATTTGATATTCCTGTATATTCATAAAACCATACTTCCGAGTTATCACAGCGCTGGACTTATTCAATGAATTTTTCAAAATATTCTTATACTCAACAGCCGGAATTGTTTTTAGTATTTTGGTGCGAGCACTTTCGATGACTTGGATTGTACCGAAATGAATTAGTCGAATATGGTGAATGCCCGATAAGAATTTTCTGGAGATTTTCTGCGATTGTGCACTATCGCACAATTAAAACTTACAAGCTGACTATGAATTAGCCAATTAGTCGAATGTTAATTCACCATTTTTGTAAAACTTCTTCAAAATCGAATAATCGGTTAGTATTGTCTTTATTTTGGTCTTCTGGATGCGCTTTTGGCTCTTGTGTTGATTTTCATACCACACTCTGGCCTTTTGTCTTTGGCTCATATTGGAAACACTACTTTTTACTACCAGTTAGAACAGTTAATATGCTTGACAAACTATTTGGAGTTGTTTTTAACACACTTTTGCAATGCTGAACTTTTTAGTTCTCTTGATCGTCCGTCAGAGTATGTGGCACAAAGTGTATACATATCTTCTATTTACTCAAATCTGCGGACAAAATTCTACAAGCTGTACTTTATGGCATCTTAATTTTTTTTCGAGGTACTTGATGCACATGGGGATGCATCGAAATATTGTTTATTTTTTTTTTGCAGTCTTTTTAACCGATATAATACTAAATTTACTATTTACTAACTTACTATTCGCTCTTTGTTCCATGTTATTTTTTTTGCTATTTTACATAAAGTGATATTAGAAAGCAAATTTTATCTATTTTGACAGTAAGTAAATAAAATGCAGTGCATTCACATGTTATCATTTTTTTAAAAATATCACATTATTATGAATTGTAAAATTCATCTTATTCGATGAAAGTAGTCTTACCGGACTTGATAATGCATTAACAATTAACAATTTATTGGCTGGAATTTATTACTGGGTCTAAGAAATTATGTCTGAATCATTCAGGGCTGTATCTATTTTCAGTATTAACCGTTAAAAACAATAAAACATGAAAAATTAACTATACTTATAAAGTTTTTGATTTCTTAAAACTTGTTTTAATAATATTTAACTCATGTTACTAAACAAATTTGAAGATTACATTTTAAATTTCGGTGATATAAGTCAAAGTTCATATAGATGTATAAGATATCATCTATGTTAAAATTGACATTTACTCCGAAAATCTTATTTAGCTTAAAGTTGATATGGATTAGAATATCTCATCTATATCACAGCTGACATGGACTCAGAAAATCTCATCCATCTCAAAGTTGACATGGACTTAGAAGATCCTATATTATCCCAATTGACATGGACTCAGAATATCCAATCTTATTCCAATTGAAATGGACTAAAAATATCTTATTTATATCACAGTTGACATGGACTCCGAACATCTCATCTATATCGCAGTTGACATGGTCTTAGAATACCTCATCTATAATACAGTTGATGTGGACTTAGTATATCCCATCTATAGTATAACCAGTTGACATAGATTCAGAATATCCAATTTTATCTCAGTTGAAATGGACTCAGAATATATAATTTATATCACACTTGATGTGGACTCCAAACATCTCAACTATATATCAGTTGACATGGACTTAGAATATCTCATCAATAACACAGTTAATGTGCACTCAGAATATCCCATCTATAGTATAACCAGTTGACATAGATTCAGAATATCCAATCTTATCTCAGTTGAAATGGACTCAGAATATATAATTTATATCACTGTTGAAATGGACTTAGAACATCTCATCTATATCACAGTTGAAATGGGCTCAGAACATCTCATTTATATCCTAATTTACATGGACTTAGAATATCTCATCTATATCAAAGTTGTCATAGACTCAAAAAATCTCATCCATTTCAAAGTCTATGTCAAGACTTATAAAAGTTTATTTCACTTTTTTTAAGGTTTTTTCCAGTTAACATATTATGCACGGTTTTTGGACGATCTTAAAGTGAGTTTTTAAGTACATTTCTTTTCCCGGAATTCAAAATTTGTTGGGAGATATAAATACTAACAATAAATTAATAAATAATTACAGAGTATATAACAGAATATATCTTTGGCACACTATTTATCGGTGTATGTTGAAACCTGTACCATATTTTTGTTTCTTGTCTTATGGACAATCTTATGTCTTGTTTTTAGGTCATTTACCTTGGAAGCATCTAGTATCCAATGCATTACTTCTATTATAATGGTGACATCAGTTACTGAATTTCATTTCCTAATACCATTACACATACATTATATACTTTGTGAATATTACATATATTAAACTCAACTTCAATTTTCATAAGTGAGTCAAATATTAACATTGAAAAGTTAATTAAAAAATATAAAAGCATGTTACCTCCTCTGCTCTTTCACTACGTATCTTGTAACTTATATTGTCCATAGCCGACTTTACGCTTTAACGAATCTCATTTCGTAAAATTATGCTGACCCACGTTCACACGACAAATAATTTAATGAAATATTCAAAATGTCAACTTTTTAAAGATAATAAATAATATTTGTGGCAATGGGCTTGAGAAAAGTAAACATGAGGTCCTTTGAAGCACAACATGTGCCTCATGTGTCATACAACGGCGAAATCTGTTTTGTGGCATAAAATATTTTAAAATAATAAACTTTAGTATTTTTTTTTCGCCGCACATTATTTTGCGCTGCTGATAAGGCAGGGCAAGTGATACATTATCCTTAAGTCTGCGGCTTCACGCTTGGGTTAAGCTATCGGAAATCTGTTTTTCCTTGAAAGCCCATAAACATTTTGGGGGCAGCTCATTTAATTTTTTTTTTCGTCAATATATTTACAACGTTCTTTGTTGCGAATGCTTTTATGTTACGGCGGAAAGAAATTTAGTTTGTTTTCACAAATTGTCCTAATCAATAATGCTAAAAAAATCAATACATTAACATATTCCGTATAGGTACTTTTAAAAAAATTGCCTTAATTTGCAATCGCCACATTTTGTATCTATCCGTCCTTTAGTCAGTCAGTCGGTCGTTCCGGTGGCGTATGCGCAACTCATTAATTTCACGTCTAATTTCACGTCGCACGTCTTTGTGTGACTTGGCTTTGGTGAAGTGCCGAAAAGCATTTAATTAGTAACATTTTTTTTAATGGCTGCATTTTACGTTCGATGTATTAGCTAATCAGGTTAGAATCTCCTGTAATTAGTAAAAATTTTACAATTAATTAACACGCTTCCAGTAATTAAATGTTATTGCTGGAATTAGTATTGTTAATTGGAAAAATGTTTTTAATCAATTTAAGTTGTAGTTGACTGTAGTGCAAAGGATGTTAGAAAAACTGAAAATTGAATGCTAATGTATAGTATAGATGAATGAGCTAAAATGTTATACTGACTGATACACAAACGTAGCTATCGACAGTTCGATGTTATAAAGGAAAAGAAGCGAACGTGATGAGTTCCTTTCAAACTCATGAAAGGAATTGATGTTGAGTTAGGTACATATTGAGATAAATATAAAACAAAATCGGACTTACATTGATTATATTATATTAATTAAATGATTGGCATGTTTAAATTTCAGTAATTTACATTTAAGTAATAACTGAAGAATACATTTTCTACTTGTCCACTTCTATCTAGAATTTAACTTTAATATATTATTATATTCGTGTAGTTGGTAACAAATAATAATAAAACAAAACATATAATACATTATATATAATGTATAATAATCAGTATATAAAATAATCAATATTCACAAAATAAAACTATTTTTGTTTTTTGCATAGGTACCATATAAAACACATAACTGAAGGAAATTAGCACTTATATGCTACATTCAAGCAATTTATTTTGTGTTATTTAATAATCAGTTTTATCAAATTACTTAGTGAGATCTTAAATGTCATAAAGAGATAAATATTACGAAGGTTTATCGCTACATTGACAAATATATACAATTTCATATTGTGACAAATTAGGACAAACATTGAAATTATTAATTCTGAGCTATAGTTTTGTAATTTTTTAATATTGTATTTTTAGAAGTAATAGAGAAGAGATATTGTCTATTGTGTATATATAGAAAAGATGTAGCATACATTTTTATTGCTTTCTTAATATATATTCTGTGTTCTTATAAGCATTTATATAGTATTTAAAAGATATTTGGACGCCTAGAAACACAATTTGTTCTGAAAAAATATCAAAATGTTAGGGTGTTGTAAACTCATGTTAAAAAACCAAAAAAAAAAATATATTGCAATGCTTTTGTGACAGAAAATGGATTCTTATATAGGAATTTAAAACATTTATGAATAAGAAAAATGAAAAGTAAATGGTTTTGATATGATTTAGAGAAAAATCACAAACATATAAAAGAATCAAAGATTTATAACAATGAATACCAATAAACGAAACGGCCACAACCGGCTTGAAATTCAGCATAAATGAGATCAAAACCTCAATACAAACTGTGATTTATGAACCCTTTAAAAGTATAGATGAATTTTTCCCTACAGTGACCAATAACTTATGAACTAATCGAGTAGTTTGTAAGGTTACCAGAATTAGATCTAAAAATAATAAAAGATATTTGAGGTTTCCGCAAACCTGTAGGTCTTGTGGTAACTGGAGTGCCAATGGGCCACACTGCTATTGCTTTAATGATGTACTGTGTTTCTGCATAGATTAATAGGCGATGACATGAATTAATTGCGAAGACATTTTGTTTTATAGCAAATTAAGAGTTCGTGTACTAACTGAAGTACAAATAGATGTCCATCGTATTGCTAAAACGGTACACTATATTATGTCTTCCTTCAACTCACTAGATGCTGACTGATGACTAGTCGCGTAAATTGTGAGGTCTCCGATGTTAAATAATAAAATTATGAAGTATATTTTAAGTTTCAGTAAACCTGTAGTTCGTATACTAACTGGAGTAGTAAACATTGGTTAATGCGTCAACTATGAACTTTGTACAGATCAACAGATGGTGACCTATCTTTTGTGGACTTATGGCAAGCTTTGAGTTCGTCGATATTGGATAGAAAAATAATGATAAATCTTCATTTGTTTAAACGGTACACTACGTCTTTGTTCACTTCAATAGACAAAGCAATAGAAATATTTAGGAGATTTTTTCTTTGACATTGAAAATCATTATTTATATATCTAAAACAGCTTATTCATATTCAAAGTACTACCCTCCTGATACAATACATAAGATCCATATTTTGTCCGGCTTTAGGAAACAATAGGTTATTTCGATTTTTTAAATGGCCATCATAGCACGCAGCGATTTTAATATCATCTTCATAATCGTATATAAATTGTATTTCTAAACTGGTTTTTCGAACTTTGGGAATACTGCGAAGTCAGACGATGCAAAATCAGCTAATACGATGGTTGTTAAACGTTCTGATTGGAATTTTTAACGTATTGTTCTGATAGAATTAATACATTTTAAATGGTGCATAATCGTAGTGCAAAAACTGGAAATTGTTTGCGCATAATTCTGATCTATTTTCTAGAATATCATCACATAAACGGAAATATTTGATAAGTTTATGTTTTTAAAGTTTCGCAGATAATTGCTGTTTTTTGTTAAGAATTCAAGCATCTTGATTTCAATATGTCTTAAAAATTTTAAATTTAATTGATTTGTACCGAGCTTAAGGCAAACAAGGTTAAAAATGTCCGACACCCTGGATCTGTCTACATCTCTTGCATATGAAGTAATGAATTTAAAATTATTTGGAAGTTTTAGGTACCATTTTTCACATGAATGTGAAAGTAAATTCAATCAGAAAAAGGTCAACGAGAAATATTAAATAAACGCTATAACATTTCAATATAGTAAAATTTTTAAAAAAAAATTTCAGTTCGAATCCTTTATTATAATCCTTTATTGAAGATAATTAGATTTAAAAGATAAGCAATATGTGCTACTACTTCTCATGTATGTTTTACATTATTTTAGTATTAATTGTCTAGAAAATAAATTCATGATATTTAAAGAATTATGCATGAAGTACAAAGTATAAAATTTTGAACTTAATAGATTTGGTTTGAGAGTGTTATGTAGACTAAATATATTGGCACAACAGTTTTAACTACTACCATATAAATTAGGGATCTCTAAAACCGATAGTGTTGTGTAGATTGGCAAATGTGCAGCTCTATACTGGACTTAACAATTGGTTATTGGAAAGCAAAAACTAAAAGAATTTAACTTAAAAGCAGAGTTCAGTTTCTTATTAAAATAGGTTATTAATAAGCTTAAAAATAGGCAACTATAGATTGTTGTCGCAATGTATTGTATATAGGTTTTTAGGACTTACTTCTGATGTCCTATCAAAATCATGAGTTTTGATGTTAATATATCATTTTCCTTAATTACAATGTATCTGAGATTCTAAAGTTTTTAATATTGATTTCAACTACTTATATTTTATATACTTAAATAATGAAGACACTTAAGTTTCAATATATTTTTAGAGTTGTACTTTCAAACTTAAACTTGTAAATCCGCTGATTTCCATTCATTGATTGTAGAATATATAAAAAATTCAAAAATTATACAAATATTTCAATTCGATTACTTAAGATTTACATATTAAATTTTCAAATTTCTATCAATATTTTTTTGAATAAAAATTTGTGAAAAAATGTTCACTTACAGAATTTAAATGTGCATTTCCTTTGCTTCGAGAACTTTTGAATTCCTTCGATTTCCGTTATTATCAATTTGCTTAGCAAATGCAAATTAGTAACAATTTCCGTTATTTCACTTTCAAACGTTCATCAGGTAAAGCGTAAGGATACAATTTTCAAATATGAACACAGCCGCACACTTTTCTGCCCATTCAGGGCCAAACGGCGTAACCCATGAAACGTCACAAATGAGATTCTACTAAATTATGGATTTGTAGATTTTTTATGAGGTTTTCTTCACATACACGATAAATAGAAAATTTATTTAAGAATTTTTTTAAATTAAAACACTTTCACTCTTTTATCTTTAAAATCTGTTAAACTGAAACACTGTCACTGGCTCAGTAGTGGCGCATCCTTTCAGTCCAACAGACGTGCATGGACTGTTTTATGACAGCGTCGCTTTCAAGTAATTCACTTGCACACAAGGATATACGAATTGGTAAAAGTAACGCTATATCGTAAGTTTATCTCGTATACGATATCTTGTTGCTTTAATTTCGAAAATTACCAACGAAGGAGAAATTGTTTTGATTTTGATATCGCAAGCGCACGTGCTGACATTATTTAACCAACTGTTTTAAGTAATTTGAATCTCAATGCAATTGGTGCACACTTAGCAATGCCTCCCCACACCCCACCGCATCCTCCCAGCTAGTGCAAAAGCGTGCAACAGTAAAATTGTTGCATTTTGAGCAAAAATTGTTGCTTAATCAGTGGGAGCTCAATCTAGCAACAATTTCAATTGGTTTGGCGAACTTGTATATTTTTTATTTATTTATTATTGTTTAAACAATAGAATTAATTAAATTGTAGTTTGTAGTTTGTAGTTTGTATTTATAGAAAATAAATTTCTATTTTGTTTTTCTTTGATATTTAGAGCGTATTTTAGTTCTTCACATACATAAGCGATTTGTTGGTAATTGAAACTTGCTTAGTCCTTTAGGAAAAAATGTTGCCGTAGTCACGTTCTATTGCAGATATCTTAGGAATGTTCGTATCTAAAAGTTGAAGTCGGAAACTTTGAATGGTAAAAACAAATTGCACGTATACGCTTAAAAAGTTCATAAGAATATTTAAGTAGTTCAAGAAGTTACAATTCAATAATGTTATTGACTAAAAGGAGAAAAAAAAATATTAATACGAACTATTTTTAATGGAGAGTTAAGAAAATTGATAATAGTTTTATTTAAATTTAATAATGTATATATGTTATTATTTCTTAAATCGTAAAATTTTGGGATTTCCTTGTGTAATGGTAAACACAGTTATTATTTTTCGAGATCTGTAAAGCATATACATATATAAATGTGTTCGGTTTATGCACATTTGATAATGAAAAACATAAAGTAACTACGAAAAACGATGTCAAATATTAACAAGTGCCATAAACGAAATAAAGACAACTATTAAAGCATAAGCCCGTAAAAACTATATCGCTAATAGTACCGACATTCAGGAAATATAGTGAACGAGAAAAAATTGTTCAAAAAAAGAAAATGAGAAAAATGTTACTGCTGTCTTGTACATTGGAGTGTACTTAGATGCGGTATAGTTAGCCAAAGGGTTTCATACTATCGGTAAACATCAATGAACGAGAGGCGACTGTTTATCTGCATCAAGTGAAATTTTTTTAACATCACGTTATTTGCTTGCACACATCTACAGAAAAAATGGACTTCGACACATATCTTTTCTACGGAAGTGCATAGAGTCGTAGAATTTAACGTAAAGGTCGGCAGAGTAAAAACATGAACAAAGAAACGGTATAATAATATAATATATACATAATATATAATATGTATATATATTATATATAATAAATAAAATAAAAATCTGTATTATAATTACTTTATCAAGCCTGTTTGATTTTAGTTTTGATTCTGCTCGTACATTTATGAAGACTATATGATTGATTAAAGATCTGCCAAGGGCGCAGTGCTTCGCTCCACTGTGTTCTAATACTATAAATATTTGAAATTAATAATTAATAGAAAATATAACTGTTGCGTATAACTAAATAATAACTAAATCTTTTTGTTTCTTCTTTGCATTTCCATTGATATAGGGATTAAAATATTTTTAAAGAAGGCATGTCTGTCGTTAAAAGCGACTAAAATCCATTAGGTGTCACTCGATACTCTTTTGGAGTATAATTGATGCTAATGGGTGTCATTAGCTCATTACTTGTCATTACTTGAGATGAAATCTGGTATTATGGGATCCAGGTGCCCACAACTTCAAAACTTAGTACGGACTTCACAAGGGTGTGCTATGGTGGCTGTGGTTAACACCTAAAGGTACATATGAATAGTGTTGGTATGTGTAAGCAGGTGTTATAATGCAAGGTAATAGCAAAGTATTAGAAAGAGCTTACTTCTTAACACCGAAAAAGAAATACCAACGAAGTTCTTTACAATGGGGCATTATCGGCACATTTTCTTGATACGCATGTTAAGCTACGCATATCAACTAGGATTCATATATTAAGTTCTCAATAACTTCCGGCGTTATTTTAAAAATTATTTTTCAATCAAAGCTACAATCTTATTCGATTATTGCTATCGGAAAAATATTTTTAATTTAAAAAATATAAATGCTTGAAATGTTTTCAGATATAACTGAAATCGTAGAAATGATTAAAAAATTTTCTTTAAAGGATTATGAAAAAGTATATTGAACGATTTTCTACTTGAGTTGAACACATGTAAATGAAAAACGGCTTCCATCACTGAAATATTTTTTTCCAACACAAGCAATCAAAATCTTAAAAAAAAATTGCTTACCGTGCAAAAATACTAGGGATATCAATAAATATCGCTAATCCTTACTGTAGGCAAATTGCTTAGTTATAAAAAGTCAAAAACCTATATAAAAACCATAACGAAAATATGCACAATCACTCAATATACACACACATATCTCATAATTTCGACTTGCAGAAATACCAACACTTAAGTGCCTGTGAGGAATGTTTGATCTCCTGGAAATAAAACACATATTAGGAGAAGAAAAAAATACAAATTACAAACTTCGTACTGTACCTGTTACAAATCCTCAATAAGATATTTGTACGGTATGTCTGCCTCAGCATAAGTTAAGCTGTAGTGTTATGGGTTTTTATTGTAGGTTCTATTGTGCAGTTATTGGTGTCAATATTTAGATACGTGTATCCTTGCATCGAGTATATTTGTATGTGCTTGCATCCACCTCTGCTTACATATCCGTATACCATTCATATACCATTCGTTACTCAACGACTCTGGCTTCATTTTTAATAAAGCAACGTTGTTGGCACGTAGCTAAAGCAATGTAGCATTGCTGTTACTATCAGCAACAACATCTCAGCAACCATAAACTACACAACAGCAACACCAATACCACCGACAACAACTATAACAGCAATAACAATGCTACCAACAACAGCAGGAAAAACACTCATCAGGAGCAGGAGCAGGAGTAGCAGCAACGGCAGCAATGGCAGCAGCAGCAAGGATCGTAAATAAAATAAATTATGTTGGATACAAACTGTTGCATATGCGAATGTTGTTGCCATAAAAAAGATAAAAAAATTTATGGTTAAAAAAATGTGTTGGGAATTTTTTCTTTTTTTTTTTACTTTGTGTTTGTGTTTTACATTTTTGGTTTATGTTTTTCCCCGGTTTTTTCTTTGTATCTGTAAGTTATGTTTTTATTTGAGATTGTGTGAGATGAATTTAATTTAAATAAATTTTGGCACTCAAACTTAATTCAATTCTTATTACACATGTTTAAAAAGATGAAGTAGAACATGAAAAATATTCATAGGTGTTTCTGTTGTAATTTAATATTTAAAAGTTAACGAACAGTTAAGTTAAATAGCGCCAATGGAATTTAATGTATTAATTTAGTACAGTACAAATAAAGTTTATGTAATTAAATAAATACCGTAGATAGAATAGATTTAGTAATTTAAATATTCATGTTTTTTTTTTTTTTTTTTTATTATTAACGATTCTTCAATTAAAGACAAAAATCGTTTTAATATTGCACCTAGTACAAATAACAAAAAAAAGGTACTAATAAGCAATTTTATTTGAATATTTAATGTAAAAAAAAAAATGAAGCTATTTTGCTACTCGCTGCCCATTAAGTCTGCCACTGTTTTCCTTTTTAGCCGTCTAAATATTGCAACCACCTGGAGAAGACTGGATGCTGTAACGTTGACATGTGTTTTCAATCGCTGTTTGTGAGCAATGGCACACCTTTTTGCCACGACGTCGACTGTTGGTATGTCAAGGTCACGGTGGAGATCACTGTTTCTAATGTAATATGGAGCATTTACGATGTATCGTAGTACTTTATTTTGAAAGCGCTGGATAGTTGCAATGTATTTCTTGCTGGCACAGCCCCAGAATTGTATGCCATAACTCCAAGCCGGCTTTAGTATTTGATTGTAGACCATTAGTTTGTTGTGGATTGCCAGTTTAGAGCGCCTGCCTATGAGGTGGTAAAATATTCATGTAATATACCATCTTTATATCTATATTGACTATAAACATAAATACAGTTATCGGTAGATATTTTTATTATTTTTAAATACGCGTTATCATTCTCCAAAAAAGAGAACATAAGTTGTTGTCAGCAATGCTAAGATGAAAGAGGTATTTGGCGTAGGTGGTCTGATCAGTAATCACACAAATTAATATTCATAGGATTTTCATTGTTTTCAAGTAGAATAAATTTGGTGTGCCTATTTGGTGTCAATAGTTAGTGTTAAAACAGAATTAAGCACACCATGAAATAGTTGCGGTCCACAATGTACCGTTTTGGAACCAGTTTTTCTAAGTTCATCCCCTACTTCGTTTTCTGATATGTTAAAACGGTCAGGATCTCATTGAAGGGCTCAATAGATCATTAATTAGTTCTCTACTGTCACTTAAAACCAAGATGATTCCTCTATTCCAAGTAAATTCAGAAATTATTTTTATAGATTTCAAGACTGTTGGAACATAAGGGAAAAAAATATTTTTTGTTAAAGCAAATATACCTAAGAATGTATTGAAAAATATAACAGCATTTGGACTCTCGTCAGTTTTTCGAGCAAATGGTAAAAAAATTTGAGAAAGGGAATCAGATGTTAAAAAGTGAAAATTATCAGCTGCTTGTAGAGGATCATTAATGTGCTGTTACGTCAATAGCCGTGTCAAGAATAGAAAGGTTTTTCACGATAATATGGTAGTGATATTGACATTAATTACTGTCAGCTCTACGTCTGCTAATTTTTGATGCTGTTTTAATCAGTTTTAGTGCTGTTAGTTAACACTTTGGTTTTTGCTTACTTTATCACTTTGTATACATAAGCAAATTTAAGCATTATATGCGTGAGTGTGTGAAGTGAAGAGGTTCACTTTGTTACTTTTTATGAGTTTAATTAAGTTCATTTGCAATATGATGTTATAAATGACTTCAGTACCTTGAAAACTTTAAAGAAACTTTAATAGTTTCTTACCATTTTAATTGAGGCCCTATGCTCCACTGGGAGAAGAGGACTGCAGTAAGTAAGTAACTATCATTCCAATTACAGCAGTTATAGAGTTTGTCTGTCATAATAATACTCTATTAACGTTTTAAGAGACAATTTTCTTAAATATCTTTATGGTATTGTATTTCCAATTGATAAAATAAAAATTGTTTGTGTAGAAATTTAATAGTTGCATGTGCTGTTCTACCAGCAAAAAAAAATATTTGTATTAAATACCAATTCAAGTTCAACATCTAAATTACGCTTTCGATAGACAGACTGACAGACAGCACAGACAAATGAAAAGTGCAAAAGAAAATAAAAGTAAAAAGATTAAAAAAAAAATAAAAATAAAAATGGAGAAAAACATTAAAGCATTAATGTAGCACGGGCAACATTTCTCATGTTTCGTACTGGCACATGCAGAGCATTGTTTATACATGGCTTCTTCTTCTTCTTCATATTTTTTCATTCATTTTTATTTTCATTTTTTCAAGCTGCATAATAATGAACATGAAGAACAACACGAAACAAAAACGTAAACATTTAAATTCTGCAAACTAACGCCATTTTTTATTTAATACACACGCACGTGAAATGCTAAAATGGAAGGTAAAACTTTTTAAAATGTATGTCAGGTGGTTTTCATTAAGTTATGCCACATACACACACACACATACACTCGCACACACAATATACAACAATGCGTCTCATATAGGTACATTGTATGTATGTGCATTGGTTGGATATATGGCGATATGGTAACACGCACAATTACATGCAAATAAACAAATAAACCCACAAACACTGATTCGTACGCATGGAACCAAACACAAATACACTGAAACAGCAGTGTTGGAGCATTGAATGCACTTTAATCCGTTGTCTTCTTGATAAATTTAAAGCAATTCCGTCCGTTGCGCCAACGTTTTCATTTCGTTTCGAGAATTATTTACGAGCTTCACACAAGCGTACCCACTGCAATATTAAACACATTTTCATTGTTTATACAAAACGTTTCAGCAATAAAATTCCAATGAAAATGTGGAGAACATGTGCTTCACATTTTAATACAATTAATTAATTTAAAGCATAAATCATAAAATACTCACACGAAGTTCTTCATCTTGTTATTACGCCATAAATGATACTTTAATCAGCATCAGGATTGCAATATTAAGCATTGGTATGATATCATTATCCATTAAGACAGTGAGTGACCTGAGCCTGATGAATTAAATTAAACTAATAATTCAATAAAAGCCTTACAAATTAATTACTATGTGATCAAAATTACAGACCATTTTAGTAATGATAATATAATAATTAAGCCGTGTTTGGCGTCACATGATTTCAAGCTACCACTATACTGGGCACAGGCTATCTACAAATTGTCTTCATCTTTGTCTTCTTACTGTCAGTTCTCTGAGCTCAACAATATCAATGTATGATCTGTCAAGGTGTGTAGATTGGCTGTTAATTTCGTTTAATGTTGATCTGCGCCAGGTAATCTTAGGACTTCCTATTCTTCTACTACCTTGCGGATTTTACTTAAGGGCTTGAAAACAAACTTCACTTGACGGCTTTCGTAGGGTGTGACCAATTCAGCCAAACTTTCTCTTGCGAATATGTATGTTAATGTCGTTTGTATTCGTTCTCTCCTACAGTTGTTGGTTTGAAATTCGGTTTGGCCATAAATTGCGTTATATTTTCCGAAGGCACCGGTTTACAATAAAAGCCTTACAAACTAATTAATATGTGATTAAAATTACAGACCGTATCTTTAGTAAATCTATTTTGACAAATATTGTTTAGTCTATGTATTGTGGACGTATGTATATACCGCAGAAATCATATACATAACTGCAGGTTTTATACTTAACCGATGATTTTTTCTGATTTGCTTCAGAATACGGTCAGAAAGTGTTCACTTGTGGATCACTTGTGATATCATTTGTAAAACTACTTTTGTCTTATATGACAACTACATTTGAAACAATATCTGTACAATTTTTAGAATCTGTTTTGGATGTGGTTACTGTTTTTTACTATGTTATGATAGTTTCCCGTCTTTGTTTTCCAGTTGTATTTTATATTATTCGTTTAAGCAATATAGTTAAGTAGTTTTAACCTATTTTAACTGAAGTCCCATTAAACCAATTTTTGTGAAAGCTTTTATAGTATACTTATATGCCATATCATTTATTTCTGTATTACATTATTGCAGTTATTGTACTTACATGTAATTAAATTAAAATATCAATTTATTCTATCATATGATAGACTGCTCTATCCTATGATAGATCATATGATATCACAAACCTTAACTAGCTGGTCACTTCTTGCAGCTGCAGCTCTCTATTATCAACAAATTTCTATCTCGTCAACAGTATCCAGTGCAGTTATTCGAGGCTTACTCTTCATTTTCATTGTAAAAATGTTCAACATCATGAGTTCCAAGCCTGACGCATAACCTTATATATGCATTAGAAAAGTTTCGCTGTACACATTCGTTCAATACGCACGGATGATTGTAGCTACCCAGAGGGGCACACGGGGAAGCTATGTGTCAACTTGAAGAGAACAGTGATAAGGATAGTGTTGACATATTCACTTCCTCACATCCATCGTTGTTAAACTACCTAAACTAAACTTGTCTCAAGAAAAGAGCTGGTGTAATTTTAATAATCTGGACACATTACAACGTTCGTATGGCTATTCGGAACAGACAATCGCTCACGTTTTTGATGACTGTCGAATGGTGATGACAGACTCATCTGTGATGACTTGTGAAGTGATATTCTGGTTGAACACAATTATTCTTTAAATATTTATATATTTTCTGTTTATAACTATTTATTTGTAATTTTTTCGATATATATTCTATATGAAAAACTTCCTTACAATACTACTTATTTTCCTTCTTTACGATACTACTAATATTCTTTTGATATAATATAAACGTCCATTAAATTACCGGTTTTCACTAACTTGCATTTAATACTTTTCTCAATACCTTCACTCTTAGTTTTATCGCAGCATATTTTTATAATCATTAACAATCAATTATTATTCAGTAATATTGTAGATTGAAATTACTTAAAGTGGTTTAAAATCAAATAGTTGGTTAAGCAACAACAAATATTCTAACTATTTACAATCTCAGACATTAAAGCGTTGCACTGATAATCAGACAATAACATAATGATAAACTTTTGTTGATAATTATTTTAATTGAATGAACTTCCTTAACTATTGTCAAAGTTTTCATTGAATGGCCTGATTCCAACTGAGAGAAGTTCAAGTCAAGAGCAATTATCACAGATTTAGTGCCATTACAAATATTCATTACTGTAAGCACTTAACCTCAAGCAATTAACACTTAACAAATTGCTAATAAAAGGGCAAGAAAGAATATATTATTGCTCTGCTATTCCAAGTAACAAAGGATTCGAATATCACATGCATATGAAGTACTAATAATTTCAAATTGGCAATGTACACCACGAGTAGCTCCCCATTGTGGTATTAAGTGCATTTCATTATGCATGTAATTGAATTCAACCACATTGCATCAATTTATTTGAACAATCTTGAATGAAGATTGTCAGTAGCAGCAATCACAGCTGCTTTAGCAATATTATTCCCAAAACTATTAATATAGCAGCAATTTAGTGGACGGCTTACTTGCAGTGTCTGGCTATCTCAACTAAATAAAATGCAATCAATTTGGGTATACAAAAATTTTCAAGTAAAAGCATTTAGGTTAATTCAATTTTTTGTTTAAATTTTATATTCAACAAAGATTGAAATATGTTCAGAAAATTTGTTTGCTTTGCCGGGCTGAAGTAAGCATCCGGCAATATGTGGCAAGATGTGGCAGTATCTGCCAGTATCTTGCATCTATGGAAGTAGGAAATTTGATTTAAATCTCATATGCTGATTTTACATTAGTGTTTACCTTTAAACAAAATTTTACATCAATAATAACTCAATTTTAAATAAATCGATTTGGGAAATATTGTTTGCTGAAGGATGCTCTGGAAGAGTTCTCATATTGTGTAGTACAAAAACTTCATTTAGTAGATTCTTAGCATGACTGATTTTTATTATTTTATTTTTTTAATGAAATTGTTATTTTAGTAATTTAAATATTGACACGGCGTAGTCATGATCCTTATAAGTGAAATACTAAAATTGGCAATAATTTCACTCTCTTAACAGTTATTTAAAAATCGATTAACTGCACGGTTAAAGTTAATTTAGAATATATATTTTCAAATTCGGCATGGATTGATTTCTATCAATCTATATGTATTTAAATTCTATATTTAAATAAATATTTCATTTTTTTGAAATATTTATTGCCCAATTAATTTTTACAAAAATTTATACGTGTTAGTTATACGAGATATATTTATTAGTAAATTGTATGGACTTGGATTATAGAGACTCTTCTAAAAATTAGTTATTCCATCAGTTCTATAACCAAAAATACAAGAAAGTTATTCTGATTATCTATGTATACCAATCAAATTCAACCATATCTACTGATAACATGATTTTGTTAAGAAAGTAGAAGTCCTGGAAGGCTTCATAGGTTCTTAAGTGGGATATAACACAGAAAAAGGTTAAGTAATCTTTTTATGACCCTAAAATAAATTCCAATAATATTCATTTTAATATATGGCTACAAACAGATTATTGGAAATGTATGTAAAATACAGCAGAATGACTTGTCGTACTTGAAAAGAGTTCACCATGCTTTTAAAACTTTTGACTGATGTTTGATATATTTTTTAATAGTATAGTTGCACTTGGAGTTTATGGACTCTTGAAACAATTAGTTATGCCATTAGTTACATAATCAAAAACACAAAAAAGGTGTTCTGATTAGCTATGGATACAAATCAAATGAAATCAGATTTACTGATAATTTGATTTTGCTAAGAGAATAGAAGTCCTTGAAGGGTTTATAGGCCCTTAAGTGAGATATAACAGCAAAAAGGTTGAGCAATCTTTATAGGTACTTAATATAAATTCCAATAATAATATTTTTAATATGTGGCTACATACACATTATTGTAAATGTATGTAAATTATAGCAGAATGTCCTTTCGTTCTTAGAAGGACTTCACTTTTGACAGATATTGCTTGAGTTTCATTTTATGCGGATTTTTATTGCAATTGTTCAGTACCGCAATGTGTGGTATGGACAGAAAAGGTGTATTTGACAACATTTTATTGGGTTGTTTAGAAGTGAATTAATATTTCAAAATATACAATTATCTTTTGTATGTATAAAACAAATATAAACATTACCATTGCAAAATTTAATACACTGGATTAGTAAAAACCATGGGATTAGCAGGTACACAATAAAATGTAGACATTTTTCGAAGAATAAGTTCAGTTTTATGTTATATTTTTATTTATTATGTATATAATATATAAACATTATAAGTTATGTTGTCATTTGCTCACCTAAACTCAATTCTCTTACCTGTAGTTGCTATTATTATTTGATATATGGCTACATATTTGATATAGCAATGAGGGTTCAATATAAATTGCGAATGAATTCGGTATGAGCGAATTTGGATCAAACTATAATTAGTTGATTTAAACTACCTGTCACACCTGCTACCTGAAATTATAGTTAATTTAATTTGTATCGCTTGATGACAATAAGCGTTCAATGTTATAATCTCAGTTTCTTTTTGTTGTAGTTCTTTATGTCCTTAATAATAATGTAGAAAATTACTCATATTCATAAATGTACTAGAATTCTTTATAATTCATTTTTGAAATTATAAAATTTTGTTAAAAGGTTTCATAAATTTTAAATTTTATTTTTAATATACTTAAAACTTATAAATTTTATTCTATAATAAAATATTTTATAAATTTGTGAAATATATGAAATATTTGTATAAATAGTTTCTGAGTAATAACCGATTTGACTGAGCTGATGTTTCATCCTGTAATGTTAGAGACCTGGCCAAACCAAATTTCAGGTTGGTTTTCCTTTATCTAAGCGGGGAGTCGCTACCTTTTTCTATGTTAGCTGTATACTGATTTAAATCTATGTACCTACCAATGCTATTCCTGTGGTACCACAATGGGCCATCATTTGAGTTCGAGTGGGCTCAAGCAAGGTCGCTAATCCAACCTACCTACCTTCTTAGTATAGGAACCGAAGTTAAAATTTAAATTAATCTAACTTGGATTAAAATTATTTATATGCTATAATAAATAATAAATAAATAAACATATTAACTTTATTTACTATACATTATTAGTGACCATTAAATCTTTTTTTTGAAGAACTAAAGTTAATCCGAATGGCATTCGTTGAAAAAGTAACCCAGCCATAAGTACAAATATCCGGCTTCAGATTATTTTGTGCTTGTAAATGATATACATTGTGACCGAAAAGTTTTCGGGAAATTTTAAATAAAACGCAAAATTCTTAACCTTCATCAATATTTATTTTATCTCCTTCAAAATATGCTCCATTAGAAGCGATACACAAATGCCAACGTTTCTTCCAATCATCAAAAAATTTTTTATAGGCGCTTTCCGGTATGGCTTTGAGTTCCCTCTGCGAATTCTGTTTTACGTCTTCTATGGATTCAAAACGCGTTCCTCTGAGTGGTAATTTGAGGTTGGGAAACAGGAAAAAGTCACACGGTGCAAGATCAGGTGAATACGGTGGCTGTTCGATGGTATTTATTGAATGTTTGGCCTTAAAATCGTTGATAATGTTGAACAAATTGAGGTGAATCGGAACAAGCCGGGCGTTGACACGTCGCATACACAAATTGTCCACCAAAATCAAACGAGCCATCTCACGACCGATGCCTAGCTCTCGTGCTATCTCTCTAACACTCACATGAGGATTTTTGAACACGATTTCCTTTGCCTTTTCAATGTTTTCGTCGGTGGTAGAGGTCGAAGGTCGTCCAGAACGCGGCATGTCTTCGACGGTCGTACGACAGTCCTGAAAGGCTTTGTACCACTCATAAACTTGAGTTTTCGATAAAACTGATTCCCCATAAGCCTTTTGTAGCATTCGCAACGATTCTGCACACGAAATTTCGTTCGAAAAACAAAATTTGATGCAAACTCTTTGTTCAATATTTTTTTCCATTGTTTTTTTCGCAACGCACTACTGAGGTGAACTGGTTTCAACAGCTGCCGTAAACGAACTGTCTGACAGATCGCGCTCATTTTTGGCATAGTAATTAAGGACAGTGCTGCCAAACTACATAAACTTAAAATATCGAAAAATATACAGCGCGCGAATTTTAAATGAGAATTTCCGAAAACCTTTCGGTCACAATGTATTTAAAAAAATAAATTTAGTATATAAAATGATTTTTATTTTATATACAATGTTATATTTCTATTTCTTTTAAAAAAGTAGAATTAATTGCATAAATATGCCATACAGTATAGTTCAAATACTTTGTTTCTAAGAAGTTAATAGGAGTTGCAAAAATGTTACTTGAATAGGTATATATTGTTAAACTTCTGTTCCGTTACCTGAATAATTTTTTATTATTATTAATAAAATATTTACTTAGGTACATGTAATAAAATTTGAACCTTACAAATTTGTTTCAAACTTCATATTCTCAAAAATTTAATAACTCCTAAATTGCTTTCAAATGAACAAACTGTAAACTCAACTGCAGTAGTGAGAAAATAAATATATTTAATATTCATTTATTTATATTAGCAAAATAATGAAAAAATAATTACCGGGAATTATGTAAAATTTTTTGTATAAATAAATTTAATACATTGTTAATCCTAACTGTTATTTATCAAAAAATAATAATTTGTAAAAAATATTGATTAATTATTGAATATATATATAATACATCCTGCATAGTTAACAAAAATTAATAAATTAAGATAAATAATATTTAAAATAAATCTAGAAACATTTTAAGATCAGAAAACTGAAGAAGAAGTGAACCAAAGATAGGATATAAGGCTTTCAAAATGAAGTACAGTTTGACATAAGATATATGACATAATATTTTATATTATATATAAGATATATACATATATTATATATATCTGATTACAGATATAAGAAGACCACCACGAACTCATTAATGGAGAATGGAGCTCATTAGTATTCGTAAGAATGTTGTGGAACTTGAGTTATATCTTGAACTATATAAACATTTTTGGATGGCAGTATTACTTATTTTACAGATATTTATAATCTTATGTATTGTTTAAATTTTTTTATAGCCTTTTATAGCGGTATAATACCATATAGTTCTATAAAAATGGAATTTCTGTACAAATTCATTTATTTAAATAAGTTCCCCCATATAAAAACTGATTTAAAATTAAAGGTACCGAAATAAACCCAAAATTCACAAAAATTAAAGTAAAATTAACTAACTTCACATCACGTCAAAGTGCTCGTACATAATTATAAGTTACTTTTTTTTGATAAAATACGAGTAGCAACTCAAGTTGGCAGCACTTAATGAAGGACAAGGAAATAATATATTCGCATTGTGAGGAGTGGCAACGCTCTGTAAGCGGCCATTGTACTTGAGCCTCCATAATAGCTCCCGTGATTAAAATTAAAATGTTTTTACGTAGTAATTAATTAAATTAACACGTAAAAACGCTTAACTTACGTTAGCTGCTTCTTGTTTTTATACAAAATTTGTTTAATTTTTATTTTTCTACGTAAATGCAAGTATAATTTGAAGCACTTTTGGGTAGTCCTTCAGTCCTTCACTTTCGACAAATGGAGTCATTTCTTTTGTAAGAGTTCTTTTCTCGTCCTCCTGCCCCATCTTAGCATATGATGTTTCTTATAAAAGAAAACGTATTTAATGAATTTTTACTATATAAGAAAACACGTGCCTTAACATTTATTTTATTGGTTGTTTAACTTAAGTATTTTACTATCTGAATAAGTAAATTGAAATAAAATTTGTCTTTGTGTAAGCACGAAGCACTCAAATAAAAGTTCGTTCCTTTGAAATGTGCTTGGAATTTAAGAATTCCGGTCTCTGAGTAGTAAGCAACATTAAAATTTAAATACAGATTAATTAAAAATGGTTAACTACAAGATATCAGTAAATAATACCAATAAAACAAAATTGATTCCTTAAATTCAATGTAAATCTTAACGAGTATAACGCTTCAATATAAGTTTAAAAGTCATAGACCTCCTTATAGGTAGATTACATAGATTAAAAGCTGTATAGACTATCCATATGACTTGCTGATGAAGTGCTTATTTATTCTTCTCTAGCTATAGATAAGCATTCAATTACTAAATCGTAAAATACTTTAATATATGAAATTGTTGTATGTAATATTACAATATTTATTATAACAATTAAAATATGTAACATCACAATACACCAGTAATATAATACAGAAGTAGGTTAACTACTTCTAAAGTCCCCAATTAACTATAGTCCCTAATCTATGCATAAATCGGTTTTAGATTAAGTGTAAAAGCAAGTCCTATAATTTTATTCAGTTTTTCCAAGTAAAAAAATATTACATTTATTTATTATTTCCTGGATGAATTTGTCACTTACTTGGCGAAGGACTTATAGACAAATCATAAAACTGACAGGTTACCAGGGTCCCATTGCGAAGATTAAATAGAAAAATAATAAGAGATCATTCGGTTTTACCATTAAGTTGCCGTAGACTGAGATTGTCAATATTAAATAGAAAAACAATAACAGATTTTACAGTTTTACCATTAAGTTGATGCAGGAGTTATAGACAAATTACGACGTTTTTGAGATCACAGGAATGCTATTATCGAGATTACATAGAAAATTAATAAGAAATTTTTCGAAATTCACCATTTAGTTGAGGATGGATTTATCATGCATGATATCTACCTTTCGGGTTTCAGTAAATCCCAAGTTACGCTTTGTGTAATTGCTCCGGAATTTAGCAAGCAACTTGTGTTCTAGTTGACTTAGCGGATATTAGAAGGAGCTCAAAAAAGGAGCTTTTTATGGTGATTTAATAGAACTTAGATATTGGAAAGAAACCAGATAAACGCCTCATAGTCACCTTATAGTCTAGTTAATTGATTTAACATGTTAATGACTAAGTTATTGACTTGAAAACTGTTCATTGATAGACGATTTTCTATAGAGTGATACATATTTCCTGTGCTTTATGTAGGAGGACTTCATTTTAAAGTACGTGTACTTAATTTGAAATAAATCGATCGTAAATATCTTTCATCTTTTGTGTAATAGTGATTTATCAAGGCATCGTTAGTAGGAAATGGTCTGGTAATACCTTCAAAATAACTTTATTTTATTCCTAGGTGGAACAGAGGGGTTGTAAAAATAACTTTAATTTTGATAAAAAAAATTTCACCTATGATATATCACTAAATGATATGTTGTAAATGTCTGAACTTAAAGTTGAAAAAAATCAGTTATCAATCATAAAATAATCAATTTCCTGTTTTCTTTTTTAAAATAAAAGACCACAGTATTGTGAATGACATTATTTATTGCAGTTCAACTTCCTTTTCCTTGTAACTTCATTACCCGCTTAATGTCCTTTGCGCTCCAGAAACTGTGTAAAACTTTAACACAAATTTGCTTTCAATCAAATTTACCTTTTTCACTGCCATTACTGCAATATAATATAGTAGTTTCCGCCATTTTGTTTGCTCTAATGGTTGTAGTAGTGGATTCAGCCCCAGGCTGGCCCAGTTATGAAGTGGCGAAACTTGTTGCACTTAACGCAACAAGGAATCCTGGTGGAAAGTTAAGAAAAAAGTTTCTGAAGTTTAAATTGCATTTGCGCTCAATAATTTCCTATCACATTTTCTTGAAGGTAATAATTTTTATTTCCTTGTCGCATTTAAACTTGTTAAGGAATGCACCAGTAACCATAGTTGCAAATGTGCAATTTACTGATTTATTATTAATGATTTTCTTTTTCGATTATTTGGAAATATTTACAACATAATATATTATTTTTCCAATTTCTTCAATACAAAAATTCTTAATATTTATTGAGTAAATTGATTGCTATTTGCTGCCATTACTCGTAAATACTCGAAAAAGAAATATTTTGATAAGGAAAGTAATTTCTACGTATTTGGAAAAAGATATTGGAATTACTATATTAGAACATAGGTACACCTATATAAAATTTAATCCAATGATCTTCACAAAATGAACACGAGATTTATGAAAAATAAAGCTTAAATGATAGCAAACTGAAAACCAGTCTTCTATGTAGCATCACTACTTTACTACGAGTTCCAAACGAAAGGTTTTACATATGACCTTAGCCTGTTTCAATAAATCTCTTTACCGACTTTAATTACGGTCCAAAATATTTCGGTTGAACGCGTCTTCCAGCGCAAGCAGGGTTAACCGTACTGCCAACGATAAAATCTGTTCTATTTTTGAACAAACTCTTCTTAGATCATGCAAACTACGTGATTCACTGGAGATCCAGGATTATGTTTTTAAGTATAGTTTGCAAACTAGTTTGTGTAATCTTCCATTCTCATTTATGAATATGACGTTTTTTCGTAGAATTTTCATCTCGAACGTATGTAGATGGTGAATTTTTTACTGATTAAATAAACCTCGGATCCATACGTAAGTACTGATACGAACAAGGAAATAGTCTCAGTCCTTAGTCTTAGTCCATATCTTAGTATATGTTGTTACTTTTATGTTCAGGTTATATAGTATTATTTAAATATCTTGATTATTTGATCAACACAAGGTCTCATTATCTCAATAATTTCCTTTATTTTCCTGTTATAAGTGAGAAATGGCTTATAAGTCTATTCACAACAATGGTACTTTACCATTCTCTTTTATAATGTGCATCTTCTTCATTTGTGCCAATATCTCGATCAGACCCAAGATTCTTTATAGAAATGATTGGAGTTATGTCTGGTGATGATAATCTATATACTTCTTGTTGAAGTGCTGTACACATTAAGCTGAAGAAAGATATGCTTTTTAATAGGAATTCGTTAAAGATATCGATTGCAATTTTTGGAACTCATACGTTGCTTGGTAGTCAACGTATGAGTACAAAGTCTTATCACTTTATTAAGTATGGAGAAGTAATATAAACAGGATAGAATAGTCTGTGATTAAATAACAAATCATCAATTATATTACACAAACAATTATGGTCAACGGGGCACTAACAGATAAGGGTTGATTTATTTTATACTTAAAAAAGAGAGAAAAATTTCTCTATTTTTGTTATTTAATGGATATGGAGTCATTTGTAATTAATGTCTTGGGGTAAAATGGAGTCTTAATATGATTATATTAGAAAAGTAATAATAGATGTCCCAATCAATGGACTTGGAGCTGTAAAATGCAATGCATCTTTATTGATTGTAATTTACTATTATTTAATTTATGTATATAATATATACGATTCAATAATTTTTAGTAAATTAATATTTACGAATTTAAATTTTAAATAAATAAAAATTTATTAATATACCATAGCAATAAAACTCGAAATAAACCCTTATTAATACCATTACCTGGTCAAGGGAAACAGGTAAAAAAAATATATGTATTATTATTATAGGTAAATAGAAGTGTAAAAAAAGAATTTAACAAGAATTCATCAAGAAACATTTAAGTGGAAATATTTTTATTTGTTCATATAAGAGGTACCAGGTAAATTTTATGCATCGTATATTGCATGTGAAAAGGTATATAATAGTTGTACATTTTATCGCTGTCATCATTCGTACTTAAACTATACAACGACAAACATTTATCAAAAAATGGATCATTCAGATTATGTTCATAAAAAATTCAATGCTACACGGATGAAGCGTAAATTGAGTAACGACCAGTCGGAATTGGATAACAACGTACAAGTTTTACCCGACAAAAATCTTGCAATACAACAGGAGAATTTGCAGCAGCAGCCCAAAAGACAAAAAATAGAACCGCTCTGGCAGCCATGGATGGAACACAAACCAAAAACTTCAACAAGGAAGATAAAAGCTACTCCTAAAATGAAAAATCATCAAACTGCTTCAAAACATTCTGTTACACAGTCGCAGTTAGATCTATCCAAGTCAATAGAACCAATGATGTTACTTAAAAGCTATCAAAAGCGAATTGCAGCATCAGCAAGGAAGGAGAATTTTGAAAATTATGTTAGAATACTTGTGGAAACGGAGGATATTGTGAAAGAAGTGTATTGTTACAACCAATATTTAATGCACCTACGTCAAGCATTAATACAGGGCTCGACTTAAGATTGCGAAATTGTGATACATTAGTCTAAAAATTGATTTGACATATAGACATAGATTTAAACATTTTTGATAGTCTAAATAAATACTTTAACGTAAAATAAAATATAGTACATAATTAAATGAATTTTTATTTTTTTGTATCTAATTTTTATTTGAAATATTTTTTGTTTTGAAATCAATACAGATATTTTCAACTTTATGCATTGTGTATTTAATTTAAGTTCAGTTCTGAGTTCAGTCCACAGTGAAATCAAATGCAAATGTAATTAGATTAAAATTACTTTGTGGCAAGCCGAGCTTGGGTATTTTGTGGTATTTAAAATAAATTTTTAAATTTTAAGTATCTGGGTACTTTCCTTCGAAACTATCTTGCCAGGAAATCATTTTGTTAGGCATGACATATGATATTTTAGTAACAATATGAACATGTTGCTCAAAGCAGACTATAAGGTATAACGTTAATTCTTCTGCATATGCAATATACGTATGTGCAGTGTGATTGTGCACCTGTGATATGAATATGAATATGAAACTCAATACACTGCTGCTCATTAGTAAAGGCACAGCATATATTTTAATTACACTATGATATTTTAAAAAGCAGCGTTAAGTGATTCTGATTCTCTTGCTATGATCTTGACACGAAATAATAAAATATACACAGAATGTAAAGAAATTGGGGAATGTCAAAAAGTCAATCTTAACGTTGGACCAAGATAAGATAGCTTGAGTTACCTATTTCCTTCTAGCCTAGATCTCTCAACTACAACCAAATACGACATTTGGTCTCCTTGTACACATACAAGATAATAATACAAGTCATAATAATCTGTCACATAATCTACAAACTACTTCAGTTCCGTGGCGCGGTGTATACTTTGACTGTATACTTTGGCTGATTACTTCTATTGTCTTATTAGGAAACAATCTTCTCCCCAATGAGGACACAGTTCACAGAATTGATAAGTTAATTTAAATCTTACAAGATCTAATCCTTATGTGTTGAATTCAGTAATATTCTTACTTCTCTGGTTTGACGAATTTGTACTGGTTGTACCTTCAGAATATATCTTTTATCCCACATAATTTGTTTATATAAAATACAGATTTTTGGAATAAATAACCTAATTTAACCTAACCTATGTTAATTCAAGAATTCTAGAGCAGTTGTTCATTTTTAACTGATGGATAGATATAACCATAAAATACCGTATTCATGTTATACGAGCAACTGGCACAATTTAAAAATAAGATATATACTTCTTCATATTAATTTTTCTACCTGCTGCAGATAATATGTGCTGCCATTATCATTGTATCTCAATGTTTATGAGTAGTAATGTAATTATAAGCTTCATAGCAAAACGGCACATATTAAGCCTTAACAATGACAAGTTTACTATTATTATGAAGGTAGTGGGATATGCTCATTAAAAGTTATTCCAGGATATAAATACCAGGTCTATTTTCACTAAGTTCATATGTAAATGCTATGCCAACGCTATACACACTAGAGTTATTTGAAATAAATAAGATATTTCAATACACAACTTTTGCATTAACATCATTTCCTTTGAAATTTTAGATATACGAAAATTTGAAAATTTAACCGAAACTTACAGAAGTTATTTTGTGTTTGAGAGAAATTTAGGTGAAAAATTTAATGAAGTTATAGATATGAAATTTTATTTTTAAAATCAATATTTTCAATGAAAATTTAAAAACAATCTTTTGCATTTTATAACAAAATATTTCTCAATTTTGAACAAAATCAAATTTATTAAATCCATTCCGACCCATCGAACTCTCGGTACATTTAAGCGAATGCGGACACATTTTGCATACAAACTATTGCATTGAAGCACTTTTAAGGAAGATACGAAGATACGAATTCTATTACTTGAGGCTGAAGTGCATTTATTTTCTGGGCTTTTGCCTATATTATTTATTCAACTTTATTATGTACCAATACGTATTTATGATATTTTGGTAGAGATAAATATTTTATGGAATAATAGATAAAAAAAATACTCAACAAAACAAACTTGTATTACAATGGACGGGACTGTTTTGCATTTTGTCAATATTTTTGAATTTTATTGGCAATTTCCATTACCTGGAGTAGAATCCTTTTATAATTTATTCCGTAAGGTAAGCGAGGGTCAGATGAAATTCAATTTCAATGCTAATTAGTAGATGAATTCATTTCTTCGTTTTTAGAAGTTTTAATTATGTCGAGATACTGATAAAATGTTGGTTTTGTAATCATGGTAAAAATATTTTTGGGAAATAAAATCAATTCTATTAATTTTGCTTTAATAAAGAGAGGGATTTAGTCATAACAGAAGCGAATCAAAATTATTTTGATTTTATGATTTTGGTGATGATTTTGATGAAAAAATCAATATATCAAGTTAGTGATGATAGCTTCATTAGCCGTATTTCACTTATACTCATTCTGACTCACTCACTTATACTCACTCTTCTCATATGATACTCATGAACACTTACACTCGACATAAAAATGATGCAAGAGTACACTCATTGATTCACACTACTCGAGTATATTCATGAGTCATCTGTCATTTATGCTACTCTACTTAGAAATGCATACGCATTTTTTTGACGTTGATTAATTAGCTCCGAAAACACTTATGAGTTATTTTTGTGGCGAATGTGAACTCATATAAGTAATGTATGAAAGAAACATTTATACGGATTGATATTTGGTTTTTTATGAGTATACTCTGAGTGTTAAAATTATGACTCGTTGTAATAGTCTGCTACAAATGTAACCGAAGAAGGTAGAAAGCTTTTCCATATGAGAGGTTTACTCTGCCAGCTTCATGGAGAGAAGCTATATAATCTTCTCGTTGGTTAACTTGAACTTAGAGTTCTAAGAATGTCTTTATAAAACAGTTCTTATGGGATCAAAAAGATTCATATAAAACTTCATGTAAACTATTCGTTAATTTATTTTAAACTAGTTGTTGTATTAATAAACATTGTTATAAAAATCGAGCCTATTATAACTTTCAAATAAAACTGGAAGATATTTGCAAAATTGCAGTCACCACTTCAGTGGGAATGTTTGCATTTCTCGTAATACCATTTGGGCTTAAAAACGCAACTCTAACGTTTTAACGCCACATGAACTCAATCTTTCGAACCACATCATTCGTTTTTAGTTACTTATATGATATTTTAGCTTTTTCTAAGGAAGCAACCGAGCATAATGAGCATTTAGATATTACTACTGTAGAACTACCAGAGTATATAGAAACTACCAGAGCTCTTTAAACGTTTAAATTTTTTTCTTTTAGAGACATGTTTATTGTTGTTATTTGCTGTTAAATCCTAAAAAAACTATAACTAAAAACTTTAAATCGTCAATAATGTATTGGGCTTGTTTCAGTTAGTTCCACAATAGCTTTAGGTTAGGTTAGGTTAGGTTATACCGGTGATCCCTAGTGGATCCACTTAGGCCTATTGGCCCATTGTGATGCCGTATATAAATAATAAAAACCTCAGGGTTTAAAACCATCTAGAACCTTTTGCGAAGCATAAAATGCTATTTAAAGCCCGGTCCTGTAACTGGTCCAGGTCCTCAAGGAGGAGTTTTAAAAAAACATTAAATTGGTGTTATTGGAAATAAGTTTATATAAAATTGAAAAATAAAATCATCGTATAATACGAAAAATTACACATTGATGTAAAATTTAAAAATATGATATAAATATTAAGTATTATAAGTCTGATTTTGCTAAGCGAATATTAAATTTGTAGCAAAGAAGTGCGGGTATTTAAAGTACGTCAAAGCTCATTAACGATTTTAGAATTCATGATATATAAAAACTGAGTATACAAGAACAGCATTAATTACCACAACTGACAGGAACCACCAAAGGTGACACACACATGTCCTCACAGTGACAAAAATGTGGTTTTTACTTAAAGTTCAGCACAGAAAAGGGCAGTTTGTTTACTTTTATTTTAATATTGAATTTAAACGAAAAAAGGCCAAACCATTCGCCCCTGGCAATTCAGAACTAAAAACCGAGCAAAAACGTTATAAGCTGTTTTTTGTGTGTTAATTTTTAATAAAGTTGTTAAATAAAATAAAATTAAAAAAAAGGAAAATTAAAATACGTGCAAAACTTTTAATAACGTCAACAAGAAAAGGACTAAAGGACTGAAGGAAACATTTATTACATTGAGCTCTTTATTTGGGTTTATTTCGCCTGCAGGTGTTGACTTTTACATTTAAGTTAAATGAAAACTAATGATAATGAAAGTGCAAAATACTTTCAGTGACATGTGTTGAAAATATTCCAAAAAATATTTATGGGTCCACAGTGCGTATGAGTGTTACTCGGTCCGGAAAAACATGATGACTTCTGGTTTTTTGTTGAAATTTTATATACTTTTACGTGCAAAGAGGAATATACATACTAATTTAATTTACCAAAACTTTTAGTAAAATATTTCTTACAAACATTTTATCTCGTTTTTTACAGTTTTGTATATGTTTTTCTGTTTATACTTATTTGCTTCATAATATTACAACACTTGGTTTGATAATATGAAGCGAATTGCTTAAATCTGTTAAAAAATCTCATTGACACTGCTGGAAGCGCCAAATTCTTGGCATGCCAACACATCTTAATTCTACAATGTGAGGTATTTTAGGAGACAAAAGAGATGTTACCTTTGGTTCTGTTGTATGTTTGCTGTCCTTTGTGTGGCTTTGTTTACCATTGTGTCAACTCACATATCCTGAGTATGCATACAAAAGTATATTAAATCCTTTTAAAATGCCTAAGTGTTTGTATATTCATATACATTCTACTGTTTTCTTTTACATGTCATTTGTAGCTTTTACACTACACAAAACTTTGATCATATTTGTTTTGTTCAGCGCTGCGAACTGGAACTACACCAGAAATCGTAAACCCAAAAAAAAATATTGCGAATATTCCATAAAAATTAAATAAATATCGTTTTACGTCTTAGTTGCTAAAGCTTCTAAAAAGTTGAACTTGAATTAACAATTCAAAAGCAACTTTGTCTATAAAAGTGGAAGTCTGTTTGAGTTAACTATGTATTTCTGGAACATGGTTCATAGTTAAATAAAAAATATTTATTTGAAACTGAGCCGAAAAATAAAAATAATGTAATTTTTATTCAAAAGGAAATCTGGAATGAACCGCTGCATTTTCTTTTTTAAATTGTACCGGTACGAAAACCGCAAACAAAAATTGCCGATTTTTCCAATCATTTTTGCTCGTAGATATATTTTTTATGACGTTTGGAATTAAATAACTCCAATGCATTTGTAAAGTGCTGCATTAGTTTGAATCTTCAATCGGTAACTTTACGAAAAGTCAGATCATAATTAGTAGAGAGTGTACCAATCTCACTAATGGTGTGATTTTCGATTTTGACCACATCACCAGTTTGCCACAAAAAGCACTCCTAGAAGTTGGTTCTCAATATCTTAGCTAGTCAAACAATTTGATTCTCTAATCGCTAACATGAATTAACCAGCTTAATAAAGCCTACTAAAATTAAGACAATAAACTATTTAAAGATTTGTAGAACTGTTATATTAAGACTAATATCCTTAATATATTTTCTTTCAGTGTAAAGTTATAATAATGTCTGAATTAAGAAAACTCATCAAGGATTTTGTGCTATTGTAGACCAATTAGTTTTTAGCTTATTAAATTTAATCCCTATCGTTGATACCAATAAAGCTACTTCAAAACTCTAGCTACTTTTTAAAGACAGTGACTGCATTATAAAAATAACCCAGTGTAGTAACAACTGCTGTCTTAAACAAATAGCTATGATTCATATCCTTTCCGGATATTAACTTTTGATAAAGTGTGTTTTAAGGATTCCTCTTCAAGCTAAAGAGTGATCTTCTGAATCTATACTATGAAGAATTATATTTTTAACTTTCAGTTAGATACTTAAAGCTAAGTTCAATAAAGAAACCAGGTGGTGTACCTTAAGATCCCATTTTCTTCATATTTTTTACATTTAATTTTACAGAAATAGAAAATGTAGCAAATATATGTAGTCACTTATGCCGTTGCTATTTAAGTATATATTATAATATTTTATAATAGTGAGAACAAAGAGTTGTTTATGTTGTATGAAAATTGTGTTGTGCATGTTTGTTTGCTTAAGCAGCTTTGGATATATTTACATATGATTTTGTAGCATAAATTTAGGATGAAATACTTTGAGCAAACAAAGACTGCCCTTCAGGGCGTATGACGAATGCATGGAACATACACAATTGCTCCCCAACAGTAGAAGTTCCTGTTCATATTTTAATGTGAGTTTTTATTATTTTATAAACTTTAACAGTTTTGATTAAATTATATTACAAAAATATTAGTAAAAGACAAAAGCAGAAGGCGTGATACTGTGACTATTTTTATTTATGTACAAGCGTAAAATTTATATTTTTTATTTATAAATAACTATTATATATTCATAAAAGTTTAATAATTAACCAACTAAAAGTAGTTGCTTTATAGTAGTGTATTTATGGCACTTATCTGTTGTGTTGATTTCGCGTTGCTATTTTTAGTTGGATACACGTTGAAGTTATTTTTAAAAATTGTAGTTCAAAGTTTAACAAGTTAATTGCAATGTAGTTAAGCAGTTTTGACTTGATTGCGGGTCTGTACAATGTACACTACACAATGCACTACTAACTACAAAATGCCATTGATATGCAGTGAAAATTTAACAAGTTCACTCAATGGCCTCAGCTTGCCTTTATTAGTGCGTTAAAGCGTGCTCTGAGGTTGGCCGACAAACAAGTGCAACATGCAATTTTGCTGCTTTACACTTGTGAATGCTACTCGTACTGCAACTGGTGCGGATCTATTGGAGGTTGGTACATTCCTTGATGAACAGCAATGTTGACTGGAATTTTCGTTCAAAATGGGCTGAAAATAAGCTTTAATATTTATACTTTAGTAAATGCTATTTTTTGCACTCTGACTTTTACATGTTGGGAATTTGTGAGTGCCTGGCTTAAGAGCCAATTTAGTATATATTTTAATCAAAAAAAAAAAAAATTTTATAAAAAAATATTAATAGACTTTTCATGTAAAAATATAAAATTGAATATTAAAAATTTATTTACTCCACACTGTGTAAAAAAAAGTTGAAATATTACAATTTTTCCCATGTTTGTAGTTAAGGAACTACAATGAATGAAATGAATTTGTAAGTACTTAAGTGAATATGTATAGTTTTTAAAGATAATCACTAATCTTCAATTTATTATGCTTATATGTGATTTTAGTTTACTGGTTTGCAAATATTTTTAACAAAACTTCTCTGGACTGTCTCGATTTGGATATTTTTCACATCTTGAATCTTAGCTCCACTATAGCATAATAAAATGATATTGATATGATATATCAATTTATACGTGATGTCACTACATCATTATTTCAGTGGAATATATATACATTACAGGTCAAAAAAAAAAACTAACTGACTTAAATATTAGATAAAAAAAAGAAATTGGCTTATTGGAAGAAGATCTAAAGTATCTTAGCGAAACAAACTTATGATATACAATCAAGTCTTCAAACCTATACGGCTCTATGTCCACCAAATTTAGGATTGAGCAAAAAACAAAAAATAGATATAATACAAATGTTTCAAAACAAAGCACTTAGTTAAGCAGTTAACACCTAGTGGTATGTGCAAAATGCTGATCTTCACCGTGATCTTGAAATACCTATTGTGAGTCAACACTTAAACAGCACTATTCTGGCATTGCTTAGCGATGTTAAATACCGACGCTTAAGTCGCTTCATACCAAAGGACCTTTTGAGGCGTTCAAACCAGTAAGGAGATGACTAGCTCAGATCTGTATGCTCAGTTTAGAGAAGGAACATTACTTGTAATATATTAAATTGTTAGTCACTAAGATATTTACTTATTCAAAAGTACTAGTGAATAAAATAAGTCACTTCTCTTGCAAAACTTTTAACGAATATCTTTCCGAAGTACATTTGTAGAATAAAATAAGAACTAAAATAAGAACAACTTTCATAGTCACATTTTCACCTTAACCTATTTATTATAAAAATGCGAATACTAACGTCTATGAAGTAATTTTTAAACTTTTATATACATATATATATTTTGTATATATATTTATATATTTTTGGTGACTCAATTAATCTCAATCTGTCAATGACATATACTGAAACCATAATTTAAATTCTCTTAAGTTAATTGCAATTGCGGTAATTAGAAGTCAAAACAACATCATTGCGGTTGTTGACTATTATGCGGAACACTAATTTAAATAACAATTAATATTTAATTCCGAAATTGTATATTGCTTCCCTTAAATACTACAGAATGCTCAATTAAACTTTGCTTTAAGTAAAAGTCAAAGACTGTATTGCTTCAGAGACTCATTAATCAATTTTGCTCACAATAAATGTCAATTTCGAAGAAACGAAGTGAAGATATTAAAATTAACTTGTTGAAGTCATTGACAATAATTGTGTACTATGTCTCAGTAAAATTTCTGATTTGTTCTCCAAATAACAAGAAGGCTTATGCCCTCTTTGAATAAATTTAATAAATTTTAAATATTGTGTAGCACCTGTTGTCCTTTGGGTATCCTTTTGTTGCAGTAGACAAGAAGCACTTCAACTTTACGCCAGTTCAACACAAAAGACTTAAAGTATTCATTAGTATTGTTCTGAATTCTGTTGAATCCCTCTTTTATGTCGAGCACCGTGGACTCAACGTTGCGCCAGCATTGTTTACGTCCCACTTTTTTGTCAACAATATCGTTTTAATTATATTTACAGGTAAAGTAAGGTAATTGCTGGAAGAATGCTGCAGCAGATAGTTTTTTATTTAAACTTAGTTTCTCGTTTTTTGATTTTCGCAAGTCATTTAAAAATTTATTTAACATTTAAATGAGTAGATTTTGAATATCCTTTCTATTCAGCAGTTGACAGGCTTGAATCTAATTGAGCGCTGCAGCTACGTCAGCAAAATCAAAATTTCCGCTGGTGAAAGAATTTTGCTGTTGACAGCAAAATTGAGTTACTAAATTAGCTTTCCTTGTGAAGTAAATTTTGCTCACAGCAAATTTACTGCATTGCTTTTGTTCGTTCGATGTTTCATTGCAGCAAAATGCGCTCCACACAGCGGCAGAAATGTTACTTTGGTAGTGACATTGTGTTTTGTGTGGCGCTGGCTCGAAACCAGGGAAGAGGGACTTTATTAGGAAGAAAGGCACTAGGTCTGTTAATATCTTATAAAAATTTTGCCCTCGGTGGTATCTTTAATTAATTGGTTTCTCAACCAATTGACAGGCGATAATAAAAATTTTGCTATTTATCAAATGAAAAGAAAAGAAGAGTCTTATATTATTGGTCTTGAAAATAATGTTTGACATTGTAGAAGGCTGATGTCACAGTAAATTACAGTAAGTAAAGTGTTTGAAGTTTTATTTTAAATTTATGAACAATAACAAATTTAGCTCTGATCTTCGCAGACTAAATTTTCATATCAAACTTTTATTATAGTATGATCCCAATATGAATACGAATAAGAGCAATATATAGCTCTTACGAAAATTTTCCATTATGCTTTAAAATAATAGAGAAATTGAAATTTTTAACGAAATATGCTAGTAATATTCCACGCATATTATTTTAAGAGTAACATAATACGAAGTGTATGCTTAAGTTCCTTTTGCTAAAGAAAGTATGCAATTTTTAAAAAAAATTATTCAATTAATATTACATTTATTCAAAATGTAGGCCAATGTCTTCTACACATTTCGCCCATATTTCAGTTAATCCCATATCAGAAAAATGGACACCAAACCAGAAAAACTGCTTGTCTTCTGTGGTAAACCAATTATCGATCTACCTTCCAATTTCTTCGAAATCACTAAAGTGCTGCTCTGCAAGCGGGTGTCCTATTCATGCAAAGAGATGATATTTAGTTGGCGTCAGGTCTGAAAAGTACGGCGGGTGCAGAAGAATGTTCCATCAAAGTGTCTTTCACTGGTTTTGCTGTGTGAGTTGGCACAATGTCGTGTAACAAAATCGCTTTGCTATATCTTCTAGCACTTTTCGGTCGTCTTTCGTTTAATGCGTAATTTAAGCTAATAATTTATTGGCGATAGTGTTGCACTTCAGCGATTCGTCGGGCTAGAAGATTTCATAACATACCGCTTTGGCACCACACAAAGCATGATCTTTCTGCTGAAGCGAAAGTGTTCTAGGACTGGCTTCGTAAGGTGAGAGTAATGATTTTTTTCGCGTCAGATTTTTCAAATAAATTCATTTTTGGTCATTCGTCACAATTCAGTACTAGACTGCTTTTCTTTCGTAGTTTCGAAGTATAATATGCCAAGTGACTGCAATTTTGCAATTGACGTGTAGTTCTCGTTTATCAAGTTTCTTCATTTCCATATCACTGCTGTAAGTCCTCATCTTTGCACTTTTGTGGTCTCAACAGCGCTCACTGTCTTTTACATATAAATCATTACTTTAAAGTTGTTGAAACCATGTCTCAGGTGCTCTATAGGATGGACCGCGTTTATCATATAATTAAACCAGTAAACAATGACTTTCAATTGCGATTTTATTTTGATTAAACAAGAGAACCAATACGTGCCGCAAATGCTCTTTTTCAGGCCGCAAAATCGGCTTGATCGGTAAATGAAAATTTTTGGTGGACTCAACTTGTCTTTATTTGTAGTTTAATGTCTCCAGAACCAAATGACGTATGTACCATATCAAATTAATTAGCTGCGTACTTTTCGCTAGCGCCATCTCTTAGTTAAACCGGAAATAACTTATGCATACAGCAGATATATGTTGTATTTATCAATTGTATCAAAATCAATAACGTTTCTATCGATAATCGTAGTCACAAGGGCGTTTAGAGCAACCCTATTTCTTCATGTGTTTCACATCTTTATGGAATATAAACTGCAATGCAAAGGAAGTTACATTCCCATCAAAAACATTTCATCACTATAAAATGTGTTAAAAATTTATAAATTTAATTTAAATTTAGAACACGATTTTTAAAATACGAGCAATAATATGTAACAAATTTTGTCCACATGCTAATTATATACTTAAAAGTAAACAAATAAATCCAGTCATACAAACAAACTTGCGAAGATTATTTAATTTTCCTTATTGCTTTGTGTTCTTCAGCAATTTCTCAAGTTAATTTCTTGATGTCCTTTAATGTTGCAGTCAATCTGCGTCTGAATGTCCATTACAGCAATTCCAACAGATTCAAGATTCATTTTTATAGTAATTTGCTATAATAATAATGGCAATGTTCACCTGCAAAAGCTAACAGTGCGCCAGTAAGTAATGAAATGCCTGACTGGGCATGGAGAAGGAACGACTAAGAAGGAAAAATGCGGAGAGAACTAAGTTGGCAAAGAAATTGACGTTCAATGTGCGTGGAATTACTTTGTCAATTCTGCTCAGGATACACATAGAATATACGGACAAGCTAAGAACTAACATTATGCGTATTACAGCGAATAATGGTCACTATGCTTCACCTGTTATCTGGTGGTATTAACTTTGAAGGCAGAGTGCGGATTTGAGTTTTGCTTTAATAAAATTTTACAGTTGAAGGATTTTTATACAGAACACAATTTTTTTTTTTTGTAAAATTTAATTTAAAAATTTGGTATAAGATTTTTATTTCAAATATTTAATTTAAAATTTGATATAAAAATTTGATTCTAATATACAACATAAAAATTTTATTTAAAAATTTAATTTGAAAATTTTATATATAATAAAATATTTTTTTTCAAATTGCATATAAAAATTTTATATAAAAATTTTATATAAACATTGTAATCAAAAATAAAATATAAAAAATTATTATATACATTACGTTTAAAAAAATTTTTTTAAAGGAGTTTCTATTAAGCAAAATAGTCACTTCCGTCATAATTGACGATAAAATACAAATTTATATATTAAATATAAAAAATTTTATAAAGCGGTTTCTCGAAAAGTAGTGAACTACAACAACAAAAATTATGTCTTTATATTATTTTTATTAATTAAATTTTTGGCTGACCAAACAGCTATTTCGCGTATTGCCAAATACTCATCATCAGTTGTCTTGGAAATAATTCTTGTATTTAATTATTCGTAAATAATTGTTTGAGACTGCAAGTAACAGAAATTGAACCTCGTGCCCTTCCAAATTTGAAGCTCAGAGTCAGCGCTCATAAACAAACTAAACCAAAGCCGTGCTTGATTTTTATGTCGCACATTTTTCTGGAGTTTTGATGAAAATTTGATGTGAAGCTCTTACAAAATTTTTGTATACCATTTTGATATAAAAATTTAAAAGAAAAACCTCGTTGCATGAAGTTATTTAAAAATGTAATTTAAACTTTTAATTTACATTAAAAAAAGTATAAAGAATCTTTTATGTAAAGTTCAACTCTAACGCAATTTCTTTTCCTGCATACTCGTCCTCCTCAAGAATTACACTGTCATTCATGTATGAAATGTCTTGTGACATTGTGTACAGCGCAGAGCAAAGGGCAGCAGCGTAACCAATATGCCGTCGATAGTGTTTACACTGTGGTTTGCCCTCAACCAAGCGCAATGTGTGTACATGCCATACTATTTGCAGTCTGAGGACAATAATAACAGTGTAAGCATACAAGTTATATGCTAAGGACACACACAAAATCATATAGTAGAGCAAGGAAAATGAAATCCTTTTATACTGATTCTTATGTTCATGCAGCGTCATTGACAGACAATTTAGTGGCGTACACAGCTTGACTAGTGAAACGCAGGAAGGCGATATGCAAGGTAAGATGTTGGTCCACCGATGACAATAATGATAATAATTACGTTGTTTGCGGTAATGATCTTAATTATGATTAAAAGTTGTGGCTGTGTAATGATTGCCTTTCTAGATATTGTACTTGTAAGCATTCTGAGCTTCTGCTGCATCTTTTATATGTTATTGAACTTTTAGTTATCGTATAGAGTTCCATTTTATTTTTGCTATTAACTCCCGTTGCTTTGATATTATTAGCAACTGTACGAAGGAAAAGGGGAAATTTGATTATGAATTTCATTTGAACAGTTAATTTTATTTTGATATTTAATGATTGTCATACTTTTGTATTTAATATTAAATTATTAAAAAAATTATATAAATATTGAGCAAACACTAAGAAAATAACAGTGTACTTTGAATTTTTAAAGGAAAACAAACTTTTAGGAAGATTATTCACATAGTATAATTTATAACAGATCCGTACAAGAAATAAACTATTTTTAAATGTTAACAATAATATAAATTTATTTGAATTACATTTAAATTATTATTCTTCATTCTCTAAGAAAGATATCTAACATCTAAGCTATATAAGGAAAATACTTACAATTAATTTTAAGTTCTATTTGACTTAATTCGTACATATTGGATAGAATATATCTACGGAAGATATCTGAAATCTTAGCCATGAAAGAAAAATACATATACTTCGCTTTAACTTCTATTTGACTTAATATTCGCATATATTGGATACAATAAATAGTGTCCGCGGTTCTTTAGATCATTTAGATTTCATCTATTAAAATTTTTACTTATACTTTCAATATAAATTGAAATTAAATTATACTGTCTTATAATTAAAATTTATAAGAAATTTCAAAAAAATATATATCGTCCACTATTACATTGTTTATCAGCTAATGATGATGTTTAGTTTCCTGAGAATGAATTTGGACTAAACACTAAATATCGATTACATAGAAATTATTATAAAAATTATAATAATTCGTTGATTTTTTCTTAATTTTTATTTTTAATAATAATAAAAAAAGTTACCAATTAGTCTGTGATAACATTATTATCAGCTTTTGCTATTGTATGGATCAAACAATATTAGATTTGGGTTTTCAGAAGCCGAAACAAATGGTAGTTAAGTTGTGCATCTGCCAGCTATACGATGGATGCATCAAACCAACCTTCCAACCAAACTTCATTAATTTGTTCCAAATCATTGAAATTGTAGGTGGCCTACCATTCTCATTTTGGGACACAACTCCTTCTTTGGTAGTCAATTCTAATCGTAGAGGTATTATATCATGCTGTGTAACGCAATTAAGATAAGACCTGACGTTACTTAAGAGATTAACAGTCCTTTAAAAAATCCATTTTTCAGTAATATTATGTTTATAGATAAGTTACTTGATAAATAAATATTATTGATATGTCATATTATTCAAAAATCGTTTTATTACTTAAAATAAAAAATGTTTTAGCAAAGCACATTCTACATGCTTTGTAGCACTTTAAACAAAAACTATAAACAAAAACTATAAACAAAAACTATAAATAAGCAAATTGCATATATATATATTGATTTATTTTAATAAGCTTCTATGTTTGAGCAGTTAGTTAGTTTGGAGGGATTTGGGGAAATACACCCGTACATGAAAAATTGTTTATGGATAAGTTTTTGAAATTTATTGAAAGTTGTTCATTTAAGTCATGTAATTCATTTCAATAGTTTTATATGCTTATTAAAAATTATAGAAGAATATTTTTATTATGGAATTGTTACTCATATTCTAGTATGTGTACTTACGATATATAAATGAAAATAGGTACGAAAAACATACTTGCTAATAATTAAAATTATATCCGTTTTTATTATACATATTTGACTTGCGGTCATAGATCTGGAGCTTAAGTTTGGTACTAGGGGAGCTAGAACCCGCAATTTCTGTCATCTTGATCAATAAAGTTTGGCTTCTTGAAGAAAATATTGTAGTGGTTGTGTTTAAACTTCAAATATATAATGGTAGAATGATTGCTTTCATTTACTCTTATTGAGATAGACTTAAATTTTCCAATCAGATGCTGTTACCAAAACAATAGCGAACAATAGTCTTAGATAGATTTTATTCCCGATTGTTACCGGTGGAGTTCCTTCAAATTCCAATGGGAGAATTTATATTTGCATTATTCTGATAAGTGTGTTTAGAACACCGTAGTGGCAAGCTCTAATTTACTTGTTTTGACATCATTTCCCAATATTTCTATACTATCAAGAACTTTCAGTAGCAGTGTAAGCCTGTATGATGACTAAAATCTGCATTTTTGTATAATTAAGAAGTCAAAAGTTATTGTTTGTAAAGTTATTCCGTACTTTGTCATTAATCCTACTTTGCTATATATAACATAATAACAGTTACTGTAATTGATGTTATATATAATGTTATGAATTCGGTCACAGATTTAAATAGCCCAAAACTTTCGTTTAAATTATTCTTAAGGGATCCTAAGAATATAGCCTTCAGTTTGTAATTTGTGCAATTAAGTGAATTAAAATCGTATATGGTCTTTTAAGACCATAAACTTCATGTTATTTTTGTTGTACCATATTAAAGGAATATGTAAAATCAAATCCTTAATATGGCCGTTAATATCCTTAAAAATAATGCAGAACTCAAAATAATAAAGCACAATTGTAAATTCATTAATAATGCTTGTAAAAATGGCTGACAACGTCGAATATAACCAGTTGGCTTTTAGTCTTTGTTTCGAATTAATAAAAATATAATTAAAAATTTAAATTAATCATAATAATTGACAAGTAATTGTATGACTTTTAACAGAAATTCAGATTGTATCAAAATGCATTTAATTATCCTATCTGCATGGTTGATTTCTATAGAAAATGAATTTCAAGTATATTTTTTTTTGTCTGTCCAATGATGAGGCTTTAAAAGCATATTCACGGCTGTGTAAGTTGCAGATACAAATGACAACTATATTAAAAGGCAATAATGTTAAAGTATACTTACTTAATTTACATACAAGTATATATGTTTGTATTATATATAAAAGCTTTTAAATTTTGCTATCCATTAAGTTGATTGCAAAATGCATTTATTTATGTTTTACCTCAACTTTAATATTTAAACAAAGGCTATTTTGTAAATGAATAATTATTCTAAAGGTTATACATAAATATATTTTATACAAAGGAGACGAGAGTGTAACCTATTTATATTATATAAAAATTTAGGCATATAGTTTCATGTGGAATATTTTTTTTATTAGACAATTTTTGAGCTAATGAAATGCATTTCATTTTCTACTTATAACGAAACAAAATGTACAGAAATTGGTTAGGAAGGGATAAACCCTTTCTGTAATCAATTTAAAGAATAAATATTTTATAAATGAGATGAGTACTTAATACTATATACAATTCACATAAGGTTCTAGTTCATTCATCTAGTTCTAGTTCAGCAATGAGAGTATGTTTAAGGTGTTCGCAGTGATTCTTAATAGATCTGTGGAAGAGGACTGAAAAGTATTAAGGGAGATAATATATATTTATTAAATCTATACCCAGCGAATGACTAGAAATATTACAAAATGTTCTCAATAAATATGTTTAAAATATTATAAAAATATATTATATTACAAAAAGAATTATTCGATTACATTTCTAATTATTTTTACTTTCTGCTTCTCTTCTTTGTCTTCAATTATTATAATATAATAATAGTTTCATTAAGTGGTTATGCTTTCTAACATATAAGTTATGTTACTATGTATAGGTAGATTCAAAATTAATACCAAGCTTATACTGCTGCCTATGCTTCCAAACACTCCTTTTATTGTTAAGGTAGTTTTTCCGGGATACGTCCTTCGTTAAGTATTACATCTTTCATAACTTTAATGAATCAGTCATTAAGTACACTTGAAATATTTTTACTCTAAATATTTTACTCTATTTTTATCCGCTTTCTTATTCTTATTTACAATGACATTTGTAAATAACCCATGTTCATCATGGGTTGAAGAATAGACATTTGTTTATTGTGTAGGATTTATCGAAGAATAAACATTTGTTTAGTGTGTAGTATTTATCGTTTTCATGCTTTATAGGCCAGGAACCATACATCAAAATAGGTCTTACTACCGTTTTCTGTAACCGAAATTTAACCCCTGATTTAAAAAACTTATTTCACTATATAGTATCTACAAGGACTTTTTCATCTATCTCAGGATGTTCTCACGCTTGCGTATAGATTTGTTCTTACTTTCTTTCTAATTTTTAAAAAACAAACCTACTTATTTCATATTTACTATGATAATAAACCCCGTATTATCATATTAGTTGTCTCTTTTTTAGGAGTGTCCTATGTACGAGGTCATTAAAAATTTAGTTAGTAAGAATGCTGTGAGAGAGATTAGACTTAGTTTCATCATTATCATCCTGATTGTTTTTGCATTGGAGACTTGTTTGGGTAAGAATATTACAAACTCACTAAGAATATTATTGGAGAAGTTGAACTCTTCAATAAGATTTTTGTTATATATACTTTACAAATAGGGAGAGGTTGTAAGTACGATGTTAGTAAAGTGCTAAACATAACATTAAACGGTTCTAGTCTTTAAGATTGTTATTATATAATGTTAAAATAGTGAGGTAAATTTAATAATTTTAATATAAATAAAATAAAGATAATGAAATGTGGAGTTAAGTTGAACTGTTTCGTATATTAATTTATTCATTAGTTAGTGAACCATATTCTAATAAAATAGCAAAGATAGTGAGTCAATCAAGCCAATCTCAATCCAATCTATAGTGTTAATGAAAGTCCATTAGAATCAGAAGTCTACAATTGCAACTATTTTGACCAACTATGGGCGCTGTAGTTAAATACCAAACGTTATTTGTTGGGTTATTAGTTTTTAATACAGAGACGATATTACATTTCAATATTTTGAGTCGACTGCTACCGGTGGTTTCTTATATGTATATATGTTAAAAATGCAGAAATAAATTTGTGATGCATATAACTATGTAACTCTCACTTATGTATTTTATAATTTTATAATAAAGCGTGAAATTTTGGAGTTTAGGATTACAATAGATTGTATTCTAGATGGTAAGCGTTATTATTAAATTAATTTATTATATTATATTTTTTATAAGTTATTTTAAAAACTAATTAACATAAGTTAAAGGAATTAATTTCCAATATTTTTTTTAATCTATTAACTTCATCCTTTCAAATAGAATACATTGTGCTGAAGTCTTTTGGAACGAAACACGATTATAGGTTGCATTTAAACCAAATTGTGCTGAACTAATCGTTGCATTTGAAATGAGTTTAACGGAGCTTGTGAATCCTTAAAACTTTGTGCAGATAAAAGCATCAACAACATAATTTAAAATATTAAATTCTATTTTGTTGGAAATGAAATTATGAAATCCATTTGGATTTGTAGATACTTTTGAATTTAATGCAATTATACATAATCGCTAAGAAAGAGTTTTTGTGAGAGGATTAACTTTTTATTAATATTAGTTGTGTTGAATTAAAATTTAAAGTCGATATATATTATTAGTTTGGAATATGCATTGATTAAACTTGAAATATATCTACCCATAAACTATATACTGGCTATGCTTATATGACAGACTTCAACTTAATTTTTTGTTTCTGAGTTAACTGTTCGATTGCTTCTAATTTTACTTTATCACATCCGAATTGGTTTATATTTAATGATTTGAAGTGCTATTGGGAAGAATGCAATCTCACATTTCATTATATCATAGTCAATCTATTTTGTAGCCTTCCTAGCTATTTTGTGTACTTTGCATTTTGCTCAAAAGTTTCGATCTATAAAGTTCAAGATTAGAATATATATACTGTACTCCACACCCACATATGGCAGTGGGTATTGTGAATGAAAGTTCGCAAGGGTATATAAGATATATTTAAGAGGAAACTGCTTTAATATATATTTGGGGTAGATAATGAAGAAGATATTTATTGAAGACATGATAATCATTAGTTAAGCTTAAATGAAAGTATATCTTTTCTCAAGTAATGGCAAGGAGATAAAGATGTCAAAAAGTAATTGTCATTTTCTCATTATACGCTAACGGAGTTGTAAGTATTCTCAACGTAAATTTCTTAAAGATGGAAGGGGCTTCTTCCGAAAGGGTATTTAATCTCTCCATGAATGCTTAACATTTTGCAATTAGAATCCGTCTAAGTTATTATAAAGTACCTGAACAAGCAATAAGCAAACAAATTGATATATATTTGTTTTTTTGCATATGCTCCCTTTTTCTTTTTATACCATTTCACTCTTTAATATACATATAATTAATTTTCTTATCAAATTTGGAGCTCAAAAGCACTTAATGAAAATTACATATAACAAAAATCAAAACAAATAATTTGTATAATAAAAATATGAATTAATTTTTTTGTATGAAAACATTCACATACTCTACTATATACTGTAGGTAGGGAGATATATAATATATTTGTTCTATATTTTTATACCAGTTAAGTGTATTAACTGAGGACCTTCATCTCTGCCCGCCCTACTTACGGAGGAATTATTAATGTTGTTCGAAAGCACGCAATGGTACTTAAGTTCCCTTTATTAATTTCATTTTCAGGAGTTCCTTTGTGGGGTGTTCAACTTGTTATTGTTGCCATAATTTTTATGATTGTTTTAAACACTGCGAGGATATAATTCGCATTTTTGGTTTTAAATTGCATGACTTTTATGCGAAACATAAAGTCATGCGAACTGTCAATGTCAACATAAATGCTTAAGTTTGAAGTGTTTTAGTGAATAAAACATTTTGCTGAATTGTTAAAATTTAATTATGAATACGTGATGTTCACACCGAAATGAAATTATTTAATACACAGCTGCTTTATGTCTAATTAAATGCTATAAAGCAATATTTTTCCTAAGTTATCTATATTATTTTACTTGACGATTAAAGTAAAAATATCGCTTTCAACGACAACTAAACGGCAACAGATTTCAGTTCTCAAGTTTATTCCAACAAGCATCTTAGGGATTGGGTTCTTATATTTTAGATCGTTAGCGACGTGATACCTCATACCCCTTTTATGCTCTGCTTTGCGATGTAAATGAAGTAAATTTAGTGACAAACAGTTAAATTGGAATATATTTTATTGAAGTAAATTAATTAATTTTTATATTCAACATGTAGAAATTGCTATTAAAAAGACGAACAAAAGATATATTACACACGTTTCTGTATAAATATATAAAAGGCATGTATGTTGAGTAAAGAGGCTTTTACCTAAATGATGTGTGAAAACTTCAGCTCAATAACCATTTAACTTTGTAATCCTTTTCATTTACATTTTCACACGTTGAAATGTGGAAAATAGTGACACTCAAATACAATTTAAAGTCAAGCACACATGCCAGTACAAGCCACTTTAGTACTTCTTTTCACCGTACACATGTGACGTGTGAATCGCTGTGTGTAAACACCGCCAACGCTGTTTGCATTCATGTTTGTCTATTAACTTTGTGCAGTGTTGCCAACGAAACCTAAATTAAAAAACTAGAAAAACTTTAATAGAATGAATATAAAAATAGATTGAAGAGTAAGGATTGGATTGGATTAACAATTCAGTATATTCGAATTTGCTTTCATAGTCACATGAGTGAATATGCCATGGATTTTACGTTGATTGTCTATGAATATATCACATTTTTCATTAACAGTTGTTATTTAATACCACCCGTCCTAGTGGATTGTTGGTGAGGTGCAGTGGCTAATAGATAGCCATAAGAGCTTCGCTAGAAACCCATATAGATAAAGTAGATCCACCCAGTTGAGTTAACAGATCTTGTAACCGAAGAATATACTTCTCTAAAATATATTTCTTGTGTTATCGAAAGTAGGGTAGTCACAATAGAAGTGTGCGATTGTTTCTTACCGGAAGGTTGGCATTTTCTGTAATCACGCTTCTGTGAGGTTTGATTGTGGGATACCCTGAGACCGGGAGTTCTGTGCAGTGGACTTGTTCATGTTGACGGAACGTCCGTACTAAGCTTGCCATCAACATGGGCGCCAAAGAGGAGTCTTTGGCGTTCAGGTTGTTAAGGAGAGATGTAACGGGCCAAGGGTGTAAAAAAATTGTTCTTCTTCGATCAAGTTTCTGCAACTGCTACAATAACTATTAAACGGAAGGCTCTGTTTCTTTGCGTGGAATCTAATGCACCTGAAAGAACGGAAATTATCCAAGCTGTATCAACTTAGTGCCTGTTAATGAGTTCTCTAATTATATTGTGCAAAAGCCTCAGTCGATTGGGATATTTTTCATGGATTTCCAGCTATTATTAGCTAGCTGCAAAAACTTGAGATAGGCACTCCTCTTTATGGTCTCAAGGGAAACAAATGCTGGTTCCCCAAGGAAAACATGCGAAGAAGCTTAAGTCGAGCTAAACTGTCTGGTTTTTTTACTCTCTTCAATGTTTCTATGACCGGAATTCTATATGACAGTGATGTTAGCTAAATGAATTAGCCCAACAATCTCTGCGATACACTCTTTTACCACTTATAATTTAATGGTGTTAATCCAAGTGGCTCAGTATTTTAGATAGTGGAGATTGCTGTGATATGTGCATTTCTGATCAAGATTTAATAGCAACAGTTTAAGCAATTAAATGTCTTTTAGACTTTCGTGAGATCTCTAATAACAGTTCTTTATAGTTTATTAGGGTTCTCTAAAAAGAATCTCTTTCAAAATTGTAGTTCAGCTCCTTGCTAAAGCTAAGAATAAGAAGGAGCTTGACCGTTAATTTTTCATTTCTTGGCATTGGTTGCACGGATCTTCAGTTATTTGATTAATTTTGAAATGCTACATAGTTCATAAAGCTACAAATACTTCATCTATAGTCCTAAACAAAGATATAGCGATTGATTGATTCCATTGTTTCTTTATCGCGGAGTTTTGGACAACTCCTTCGTCCAAAATATTGACACTTCATCTTTAGTCCTGAACAAAGACAAAAAAGAGCTTGACTGATTCCATTGATCCTTTATCATAGCAAGTTCTCCACAGTTTATTCGCTGGAGTCCACCACCGTTATAGTCTATGTGTAACATGTATATAAAAGAAATTGTGCTATATTAATAAACTTTATCGATTACAACGATTGGAAATGACATCATTAATATTCTTCATTTCAATTCACGTTTTAAAACTTTTATTACTATTGCAAAATTTAAAATAAATAAAAAAGCATCAATTAAAGCATCCTTAAAAATTTTTTAACTAATTTTTTTTAAAAATGTTTAACAAAAATAAAATATTTTTTATTCTCATTTGATTTTCTTATGTCTTCTGCTTCAACTCAAAATAAGCACAACTTCTACTCGTACAGGCTTACAGTTACATGAAAATCTGTTTGGTATACGATATAATCTGCTTAGTTGGCAACACTTGCATGTTGTAATTTAATATTTTACAACTAATCTGCATAACTGAGATACCCACTGCATGCATGTTAATATGCTCGTGTATCTGTATTTGATTACAACTACAAAATTCCATTAAAATTCTTATGAATTTCAACCATGCGTTGTGGCACAAAATTTACATATCCATGCAATTTTAAAATTTGTTACTTAACCTTTAAATTTTATAATTTAGGTTATTGCCATACACACCAAACGCTGGTCGAAATGGCAACATCTTTGCTTATAAATGGAGCATGAAGCTTCTATGCGATTTAGATAAGATACCAGGCTACGAAGCCAACAAGCCAAGCCAAGCCACCAATCCTATTGGTGAGTTTCTCTGTTTGTGTTAATCTGTTTCTGTGTTAGTTTCTGTGCCTGTGTTTGTGTTGGTGTTTATGTTTGTGTTTGTGTTTATGCGGTTTTGTTGGTAACTACACTTGATTTTGTTTTTTGTGGCTTGCCTTTAGTTTCCCTGTGTCTGCTGGTGAAATCCAACATTTTGTAAGGGAAACTATTGTGGATTTAACAAGGAAATCCTTTCATCATATTGTAGTGTACCATAACTTTAATAAAAAAAATCTCGTTTTTGTTATTTTCATGGGTATTATTCTTTCCGAACTGATAGCTGTATTGTAATCGCATTTAAATATTCCATCTATATTTTATGAAATCCATGTATTGCCATATTCCCAATAAACTGATTTTTGGATCAATTCAATTTTAAACTGCAAACTGAAATATTCATTTTTTTTGGAGATAAATGTAAGTAAACATTAACAATTCATGGGAATAGTGAACTTTTCTTTAGTGCACTACTTTCCCTATAGTTTCTATTGAGGTCAAAAAATTGTATGGGCAATTATTAGACAGACAACTATTTTGTAATAATTCATAAAAAAACTGTTGCTATTTTCATTTTCTTATTAGTTGATAACACAACAGACTCATAGATTTCTACGTGGAGTTTCGTCATAGTACCTCACCTATAAACTTCTCAACAAAGAAATCATAAACATATTGCCATTATGAGCAATATTTTCTATAAATTTTTGAACTTAAATTTAGACAAGGTATCCACAATCTGTAAACTCATGTATAGACTACAGAGATATTTGTTAGTAAAAATGTCAAATAGAAACAATGAAATTTTAATGACATAAATTGTTGTAAATTTATACTTTTTTCCGGGAACTTAGACCTACTTATATACACAATATTACTTGTACTAAAATATTAATATATAGAGAATATACTTTTTGATCATAATCCATAAAATATTTTTTCAGAGTTCAATAGCATACAATTATCATATAATACCACAATAATTTTGAGTATCTTGCACAATGTTAAATGTCAATGTAAATAATTCTCATTTGCTTTTAATTGATAGTAAGGTAAATAGTTGTAAATCTTTTACATTTAGTCGTTAACATGTGTTTTTAATATAAAATTCTAATGATTAAAATTTTCCTTCTGTTGCATAGCTATTTAGGTATGGTACTTTTAAAGAATTTCTAATTTGTTTCTTGTTAATTAGCTCTAAAGAATGTACAGTAGATATATGCATCGGGTTACAGAGTATCTCGGTCTGTTATCATAATGTTATCATAATTGTATAAATAATTAATATTAAAAAATTAAAAAAATAAAATTATTATTAAGAGACCAAAGGGGTTGTTGATTACTTCTTTATATTCAGTATTAATGGGTTCGGTTGGTTTATTCTGACTGTCAGTATGATGTCGTTAGCTGCTATGGATCAATTTTTGTAACACTACTTAATATAGCATGATAGCTGTTATTATTTAGTAAAGCGATGGATGTTTGATCTATAGTACTGTTGTTATTATTATTATTTGTTTTATTTTCTTTAGAAACTAAATACTTGTGCTAGTAATTTTCGTAAGAGAGGTAGGAGATTAATTGGCTAAGAAAGTCGCTCTACTTCTAGCTCGAAATGTACTGCAATAGTATTTAAGAGAATGTAGTCCACACTAGAAGCATGCGTGAGAAAAGTCAGTTCTTTTCCTATAAACTACGGTCATGAAGATATTGCCTTGGTTCCAGTCTGGACGTTAGACAAGAGCAGTCGTTTATTCAAAGTCTGTTGATTGTACGATAGAATTCTTCAACTTAGAACTGGCAATATTTGTTCCAATATAATTTTAGTGTATGTTCAGAAGCGGTCAAGTACCTTATCTGGCTAATACGTTGAGACTGTAGTTTCCCATATTTAATATACAAAGAAACCGGAATTTGTGATTTAAGAAACATCGTCTTTCAGTAGCAGATGCTTTTGGTTCTTTTTACATAATCAAGATTTTCCTGCGTATTACAAACGAGATATACGGAAATGGAACATAAGTTTATGTTATATACATTGCGTACAAAAAGTATCCGAAATTTATGATTTGAAAAACGCACTAAAGTATATCTACTCTGACTAATAGATTTATTGTTATTTTTGCATAAATATAGTTTTCCTGGCAATTATAAAAGATATATACAAAACGGGAACTCAACTTCATATGCAGTTTTTATAAAAAATATCTGAAATTAATGATTTATGAGGCGCTTAAAAAAAACCGCAATTTGCAAGATTAATTTTCAAAAAGAACTTAACCAGCGCAAGACTTACCTAGCCCCGTATTCACATGCACTGACATTTTTCAAAAATTAACAAATTTACTAAAGAATTTGAAGGACATATTTAAGTCATCTTTTGAGAAATGTATGGAGGATTGCTTCAAGTGCTGGTATAGTTAAGTGGCACTTAATGAGGCCTATTTAAGAGGCAGAAAAATAAATTTTAATTGATTGATACGTTTTTGTGCGTTTTATTTAATAATTCTGAATATTTTATATACCGCATATATTTCCAGCATTCTTCGTCTTTTCTATATTTTTTTAATCATTAATTATACTCTCAAATGCAAGAAAACTCATCAAATTTTATGAAAATCATTTCATTTACTCTAATTAAGCTTCATTTATTTCAAAAATATTATTTTTAAATGTACTTTGCAGTGTAAAAACACTTAATCTGTTATTTATGCCGTCTTGCATATTTTTGCTTAATCGTTCATAAATATTAAATATGATTCACTCCTCTGTTTTTGAAATTTGAATTTTTCTTTTGCACTCCTCAGTTTCTGTTTCTTATTAATCATAAATTTTTTGCATGCAATTTAATTCAATTTGCACTAAATTATAGAACTTAAGGAAACTTGTTAAGATAGAAAATTTTCTTTGAATTTGAAAATGTATATAATTGAAATATTCCCAGAATACAGAATGTACATTTAGATAAAAGTAAGTAGTTAGTTGGTTGTTGAAGTAGTGAAAGAAGCGCTTCGGTTTTAATTAAAATTATAATAAAGTATTTCCATTTCAAGCTAAAATCTAAATTATTTGTAAATTTTTTGTAGTTTGTGCACTTCATCAAAATCAGCAGTGAACTCAATTTCAATCAACTCCACATTGCACCAAATAATTCCCAACTTAGCAGACGCAGCAATTAAGGACGAACGATTGCTGCAAAGTATTTACTTTGCTATTCATACTAACGATTCACTTAAGTACAGAAATCCAAAATTTCGAATGAAAATTCTAAAATATATCACCACAAGAGATTAGCGCTTTGCAAAACGATTTCAATTTTATAACTGAAATTTTGCCACAATTGAGATTTTATTTCAATTTAAAATGTTTAAATAGTTCAGCTGCAATGCCACCAGATTCAGTTTTCAGTTTTTAAATGATTTCAGCTTTTGTTGCGAACTCAAATATTTGTTTAAGCGAACACTGAACACCGAGCAGAGCTGCATATGTTTATGGAAGGGAAGCGAACAAGCAGACAGCGATTTTATATTTTTTGCATAGCATAGTTTTGAGCGCATTTTAATTAAAAGTTTTTGTTTATCTGTGCGATGATGCGTTATATATCGCAAAAGTAAACATTAAAAACTTTTTTTTAATTTATTAATTTTCTTTTTTATTCATAAAAAATATATTTTGATTTTGAAATAATAAAATGTAGATATTAATGAGTATCAAGTGAATTTTGTAATACATTTCGTTTTTGTTTCTTTCTCTGAATAGAGATTTATAAAATAAGTGGAAAGGAAACTAAATTATTGATTTTGATTTATAATGATTGAGTAAATAATTTTAAACATTAGCACAGAAAAAATTAATTGTTTTCTCAATTTTGGATATTTATATATTACAGTACAATTTCATACGTTTACATTGTATTCAGATTTTACAAATCTTTAAAAAAAATACTTAGATTGTTGACAGTTGCTAGCTAGAAAACATATTTATATATTTTGTCTATACATTACTCTGTCAATAGGTATTGTTTCCCTAATACACTTCCACTACTCACCTCTGGATGCGCTACTAGTTCCTGATACTGTTTCACTTTCTTAGCAATATAGTAACATATCGTACCAGAAAATATATCCTTTGGTAAAGGCTTCGCAGTGTATTGTTTGTCTATATAATAACAAGACGAAACTGTCTCCGAATACCGTCCCCCCCCCTGTGTACACTACTTGGCCTTCATACTGTTTTACTTTATTAGCAGTATAGTTTTTAGAGAATTAGTATTTCTATAAATAAAGCAACAATTTTTTCCAAACTGTTGCAATGGTTATTCTCTTTTGTTAAAATCATTTACTACATCTTTGAACTATGTTAACTTGCTTCTAACACTCTCATCAGTCAGTGTTTGCATTCTTATTGGCTAAAGTGCATTTTCTCTACACTAGAGTGCATTTCATATACGATAGAGTGTCTTTAAACGTTAGTATTCAATGTGATTTATTTTATTCAGCTCATTAATTTTATGATCGAACATATGTTAGTACCGATTTCGATAAGACTAATCGATAAATCGTTCTGGGCCATATATTTTCGAAATTATTTTCCAGTTAAACTGATTCAGTAGTTCACATCTTATATTAATATACAAGAATGAAGTCCACCAGTGAATTATATATTTACTTATTGCAGCCAAGAGTTATATACAATAGTCTGTTTTCACTGCAACAGTCAGTGTTACTTAATGTCTTCCATACATACTGTACTTCACGGAAGTAGTTTTGTATACAGTCTGTTTTTACTTTAATAGCCAGTATTCCTTTTTAGAAAGGAGACTACATTTCACAGGATCTTTTTAGTAGTTAATCTTCTTCTACTTTCATGAGTACTATATCCTAATAAGAGAAAGACTACATATCACAGGCTCATTTCAGTAGAATGTTTTCTTCTATTTGAATAGCCGGTATCCGGAAAGACATCAATGTAAATATAGACTTTTTAGTATATAGTATTTTTATTTTTCATAACAAAATTTTTATTTTGGTTTTCAGTGTTTCTGTATAATACTACATACATATTTTATTTAGTTTGATGCGAGCTATATTTCAAGTTAAAAGATAGAAGTCAATTTTTTGCCTAATTATTCAATATAATTCATTCAAAAATTTGAAAGAAATATTAAATTAGTAGAACGCCTTATAATATCGAATAAACTTAAATAAAATCAAAAGTTGAAATATAAAAAAAACTTTCCCATTTAATATCTCAAATATGCAATACTCCTGTCATATACACAACTATAAATCTGACTTGCAAAATACGAGTATATGCAGTAGGAAATGCTTAAAGCATTTTCAGATATGTTTATTGTAATAAATTTCCATGTAGTGTTTAAAAACCGGAAGCGGATGTGTTTAGCATGTTGTTTGCAGACAGCAATATGTTTCAAAGGCAGACATAAGTAAGAAGGCATGAAGTTGCAACAAACAAAGCCTCTGCTTTAATTTAAATAAAATTTATTAAAACTTTTATTTTATTTATGTGCTCACACTCTGCTTACTTGAAAACCACTTAAAAGTTAAGAAAACTACGACAAAAATTGTTAACACAGATACGAACACATTCACAACTTCCAAATGAAATAAAAAGGACAACCATACGTTTTAATTAAGTTAAAATATTGTCAGCAAACAAGGAACATAAGGATATTTTCATAGACTTTTTAATTAAAAAAAGAATATACTCGTACACTTAATTAAATTTATTATTATTTTAGAAATATTATAAAAATATAAAATATTAATAAAATATCTATAAAATATTATTTCAAAATGATTAAGGATATCAAAAAGATGTCCTTATGCATATTAAAAAAGGATTATAATTGTTGCAATGGAATATTTGGTATTTAAATTATATGAGGGGAACTCTTATTCTTGAGACTAAAATCATTTGCTCTGCTTTATTGTCAGTAGTCGAAATTTAAGTCTGTTATCCTGAGGCCCATTTTTTGTTTATTAGTGGAAAGGTTGTTAAACGCTTCTTTCCTGTCACTGCTGTTGTTGTTGTTTTGTTTTATGTCGAAAAGTTTTTATTTATTTATTTTATTTTAGAGCTTTCTGTTATTTACTCTGTATTTGGTTTTGTTTTTTGTTATTGTATTTTTGTGCTCTTGTGCTTTGGTTTTTTATTGCCTAAAGCGAGGAAGGCTTTAGGGCTTACAAAACAAATTAACACTTCCTTTTATCTTATTTTACATATTATTTTCGTAATGGCACTTGTGTATTTTAATCCTTTTTTGTGTTTGTATTTTGTTTGCGAATGGTTTAACATACACGATTATCTCTTTTGTTTATTTTGTTTATTTTGTTTAGCTGGTTTTGTTTATAATTTTTTTAGGATTCATATTTGATGTTATTATTTCTATTGAGGTTTAAAGATTTTAATGCAGGGCCGACAGTGCGTATGAGTAACAAAAAGCAAACTGATTTTGTTTTTGTTTAATAATATGAAATTAAAATTAAATTAATTAATTATAATAAATAATTAATTTTTATTTAGTTACTTTAAATAAAAAATTTTAATAATTTAATATTTATGCGACTTATATATATTTCATACTATTATAATCCTTAATATTTATTATTACTCATATAGGAATTGTTTTATTTATATGATAAAATATTTGGTTTTGCAATATTTATTGGGTATGACAATTTGACATAAGATATTTTTAACAAACAAATCAATAAAAAATATCTTAAAACATTTCATAATAAAAATTTTTGGAAGCACAGTATATATTCTTCTATCCGGTAACAAATAATAAATATAAGATATTTTTAAATAGCAGTAAAAAAAAATATTTTGTGGTTCTTTTTACTTTGTAACTCCTTCGTGTTTCATTAGTTTTTTTTATTAAACTATCAAACTCCATGAGTCACAGCAGGAAGTAGATAATATAAGAAGCCACCCATTAAAATTACATTTATATTTTTATAGAGTAAAGAGTAGGATATGATGTACAAAATGAATGTAGGAAAACTTATTTATATTAGTTTTTATTTTCTAGCTTTAAAATTAAAACTACACTTTATAAATTTAATTTAAAGATGAAAATTTTTAACTCATATTAGACAAATGTTAGAACTTAAATATCTACGTCGAAATATTCGTGAACTAATTTCGTAATCGTTACCTACGAAACATTAAAAGTGCTTAAATATAGCATATTCTTGTCATTTATTCAAATTTTTTATTAATACAATTTAGAAAAAAAAAACGAACTAGTTTTGTATTCTAGGTATAGGTATGTAATGCTTATTTTTATTCCGAATATTATTTATTTGTTAAATAATACCAATACCAATCGATTTAAGTTTACTATAATATTACTTATATTGCTATTATGGTAACTTTCATTATGTTATTTTTGGGCTGTGATCATCTTCAATAAATTCACTTTCAAACCTTAGTCATATCAAGCCTTTCTCCACGCAGCAGTAAACACGGTATTTGAAGAATTCAAGGATAAAGTATGTGGAAACTTGAGAACTCATAGTAAATAATTACATATAACACCAAATATCTTCCCTTCAACAACTTATTATATAGTAAGCTATTGTAGAGTGGAGTATATATTTATAAAACTATATGTTTTTTAATTTCATTGAAGTATATGGACTATATAGGATTTAAGCCTGATTAGTTGATTTAAATGACAGCAGAGCTTCTTCGGTACAAGCGCAATTGAAAATTTCAAAAGTAGCTTAAACGTTTAATAAAATATACTAATTTTGGAAATTCTGTATTTGAGAAGTCCGTAAAGCTTACTAGATTATAGGTTTTCATAGTAGAAAGTCTTAAGATTTCAAAAAAGCTTACACGTTTGATAAAAAAGATTATTTTTAGAAATTTTGTATTTGGGAAGTCATAGTTTTCATAGAAGAAGATCTTTATCGACTCATCACTGGACATTCGGCATTTATTCAGTAAATTGTACTTCTTTACTTTTCAGATAATCATTCCATTCAAAACTTCGAGAACTCTATTACTTAATGAGTAACTTTAGTTTTCTTTCATCTGATAGTTTTCACATCTATTGATCAAAGTTTAACTTTAGTTTTATTTTTTATCTGACATTTTTCAAATCTATAGCTTTAAATAGTTTAATATATTTTCGATATTCCTAATCTGATATTCTTCTTCTAGTAGAGAGATGTTTGTTACTAGTGAAATGAACCGACAAAATTTTTGTGAGATTGGATTAATTAGGCATTTCCAGACTTGGTCTGTTGGGTTTGGCGATAAGATACTTAGATACATTAGATAGTGGAGCGTGTACTATAAGAGCTTGTATTAGTTAAGGTAATTGGGTGAAATATGTTAAGTAGTGAAAGAGCAGTAGTGAATATAAATTATTTTGAAAGCGTTATATATGAGGAGCAAACGCAGTATTTTTTACTATTACGAATAACTGTTATTTTAAAAGATCATATCAATTTCATGCATATGTTTTATTTCTATAATATAAGATAATAGTGGTATAAGAGATGAAGGAGTAGTTAAGCAGTTTCTAGTCATAATACGTTCATTTTGTTAATACCGAAATATATGTCTTTAAGTTAAGTGATCTGTGTGATCTATTCAGAGATTAACAAAATAAAACTTACCGGTAATTAAATATTGTTAGCACTTTAATTTTTAATTATAATCATTGTATAAGTAGAATTATTATCAAGTGATTATTTAAGCATTTCTCTATTTAAATTTAGTTAATTTAGTCGTAGTGCTTCTTGAAGTAAGGCGTTGAGCTTCCATAATCATCTTCTTTAAGTTTATTTATTTTTTTAGTTTTCTTAAACTCTTTGGTTTTTTAATTTGATTGATTATGTTTAAAATAGAAATTTTCAAAATTATTAAAATCATAGAACTCATACCAAAGAAAGTCTTTGTCCGTATCTTAAGACTTTCATATGAAAATTAAAAATAAATCTTTTTTATTTAATCATATTTTGTACTTAAGTGGCATTTAAATATTCACAAAAATAAATTAATTGGTATTTAAATATGTATTTCTAGATATATTGACATAATCCATCATATTTTTTGTTTTGCAAAACTTTGCTTCCTTATAAGATTTACTGAAATATTTTCTTTTGTATGGTTGCGGGGGAAGTGTATGAGTAGCATATTTCAGTGCGAAAAGTAAACAAAACTGTCACTATTTGTCAATAAAATATATTATGAGTTTATGACACATTAATCTATATGTGAAAAACTTTCAATAACTCAAACGGATACATTTTTCTTACTTAACAACGGCGTAGACATAAATTCTCCTTACATAAGAGTGGCATGTGTTGTTTTGCAGCTCATTAAAAGTGAATCTAATCTCTGAAATGTATACATTTTTATGGATAATTTATTTGTATTTAGTAGATAAATTGAGGTAATCAATAAGCGGACACATCGCTCAATAGGAATCCATAAAAGCAAATTGGCTCAATTTGCAGCTGGTACGTGTTCGTTGGCTATATCCGTGAAAGACAAATCCAATGCCACCTCACAAAAGCGGCCATGTGGCTTTGTGGCCCCTAACGATTATTGATTGCCAAAAGGCATTTAATTAAAAATATTACTTAAGTATTAAAATTTTGAAATATTTGAAATATTGCGTGCTTTGCGTGCTCCACTGCTGTTAAGTTGTAAATTGGCTGTTAATTGTCAAAATTAATAAAAAAAATTATAGGGAATTGTTAAGGAAAAATAAAGAATTTTAAGTTTGCAAATGTCAGGCATAGTATTTGTTATAGTAAAATTATATAAAATTATTTCAATATATAATTTGTAAAAAATTCAAGTGAAAGTACGTAAAATTTTTCCGCCAATTTAGAAAGGACTTCGTTAAGCGTGTAGCTTTCACTTCGGTACCTGACTTCATACTAAGCAAAAATTATTGCAAACAACCTTGTTTTGTACAAAGCAACTATCACACTTGAAATATCGTAAACGTGATTGCCGTTTTATATCGTTTTCGAACTCAAACAACCCCCAGCAGAGTTTCGCAGTAAATGTAGGGGAAACCCGTGAATTATTTATGTATTGCAACTTGGAGGCGCACGTGTTTAGCTTGTATCCTTTTAGACCCTTTCGGCTGGCATTATAAAACATTTTGTAGCAATGACGTTCATATTTGTTTAGCTGAAACGTTATCCTTCACTGACTTGTTATGCAGTTGCATTTGAATGACAATTTATTTTATTCCACCCGTGTTTGCCGAGGAAAATGTGCAAATCGCTTTAATGCTTTTAAGCAACAATTGTTGAAATCAATGGAAAATCAAATTTGTAAGGCTTAGGTAAAGAAAAAATTGGCAAAAATTGTTATAAATAACTTAAGTAGTTGGTACTGAGGCAAACTGCTGACTACAGTATTTTTCCATCTAAGCCATCCAACTATTACTACACACAAGTACATATATATTAACAAATATTTGATTTAAAAAATGCTAAGTATTTTCGTTTAACCATGGCAACAGACACATTGAAATTTCACACTTGAGAGCATAGCTTGAAGAAAGAAAAAATGGGAATTTTGGAATTTTTCTTAGAACTCAACTGCATTTCTACCATTAAATGAAGCATGCGAAAAGAGAACTTCAGTAAAATGCAATGAAACGGAGGATTGAGCTATCCAAAAATGTTCTGCGCCATTTGAAGTTTAATGATTTTAGTGCAATCAGCACAGTCAGAAAAAAAATTGAAAGGTGCAAAACCCAATGTTTACTAACACCTAATATACACGTATGCAAAGGATACTTTAAAATTGAAAGTAGAAAACAGAACGTTTCAAATAAGCAATGATTTTGAAGACATCTACATCTGTAACAACAAGTAGTTCAAGACAATAAAAAATAAATTCTTGAAAAGTTTTCTGCATATTGGAATAGTTTTTACAAACAATATAAACTCCAGTAGCTGAAGATGAAGTTTTGAAACGGATTTTGTTAATATACAGACAGTTACAGTGAAGCTTAAGTTTCACTAGGCACATAATTATATCATTCAGAGGATACTCTTCTTTAAATTAGAGAGCTCGAAGTAGGTAGATGATATATATATGCTAAGCAAGAGATGAACACTAACAGTATTCAGTGGATATCGTATCTGTTATTAGGGGGTTAATCAGATAAAGACACTATAGTATTCAGCAAACACTTAATAATCAACATAGTTCATCTTCACTGATATAATATTTATCATCTTGGTCATGTGATTGTCAAAGTAATTTCCGCCAGGTAACTTGATCAATGACTTGTTGTAGCAAATAGGTAGTTCCAAGTAACATCAGACTGTTCGTCTATCGATACTCTCATCGAGGTTACGGATATCTTTTACTGTCAGCGGTTGTTAGTCAACTCTGTAGTAGGAGCATTTTCATCCATTGCCATCATATGATTGTCATAGTAACTTTCGCCAGGTATCTTGATCAATGACTTGCTTAAGCAAATAGGTAGTTCCGAGTAACATCAGACTATTCGTCTATTCAGTACTGTATTGCTGTGCAATCTATGATGTTATCAATACTGTTAAATAAGAAAATCTGATATCAGTATTTTACAGAGTATATATTTTTATCTGAAACATATTTATTTTTATTATATTAAGCAATAAAAATTTTATTTTTTATGTTTCTTCTACAATTGTTTAAATTTCAAATGGAATATTTAAAGTTTAAATTTACTACTCGTATTTCTTAAATTTCTCTGTTTCATCTCAAAAGTTGCCTGTTGAATTCAATAATTCATTTTAATACTTTTTAAGAAATTCACAATCTCTCTTCTCTAAAATTCTACTATTTTTCGTATAAAAACTTCACAATGGTTTTTTGATGAAGTTGCAACCTAAGCACGTCTGTCAGCAATAAAATCTCCCTCTCAAAAATGCTGCAAAACTTCTATTAAACCCTCATAAAAAGAATATTTGTGTCATTTTGTTCTAGAGAAAAAAAAGGGGAAAGGATGTGCTCGTAATGTAGTTGTGTAGCTTCTATAAGAAAAATATCCAAAAAACAGAAATATGTGCTATGAATATTTTGGCACTTCTCAATCTATTTTTTATTAGAATTATTTATGCAATTAGTGTTCTCATGGTCGTACTCGTATATATACAAAATATTTATTTAAAAGTACTAGAATTTGTATTTGGTTTTGTTTACTTTATTTTGATTCTCATTTTAATTGCGGATATAATATTTTGAGAATATATCCTTAATTAGTATTCAAAAATGTCATATTTTCACTTCGCTATGCATAAGAATTTCAGATAGTTTTAATTAAAATTGTTTTTTAAAGTTAAATAAACTTTATTTACTAATTTTAATGAATCAATATGCCAATCACTGGTCAGTATCACAGCGTTTTATAACTGCAAAAGGCGTTATTTTCCAATTTTCTGACCAATTATATTCCGAAATATAACAAATAACTCCAGCTGTACGCCATTATATTTCTTTGAATCTTATTTTGGTATTACAGACCTCCAGTCACTGGTTGTGCTCAATTGAGCTCAATAGAGCTCTGTCAGTATTGAACGAGTGTTGTGCTTGGATTGTTCGCTCAACCTTTATATCGTTGTAACTTGAGGGTGTTTTGCAATAGACTTCTGAATCCAAATTGTCTCTTAGTTGACAATCCACTAGTTACCTATTCTTTCACATCTTCTTATACCCTTGCAATCAGAAGATGATTCGCAACGGTCTTCCCACACTCGTAGGTCTCTTACCTGACAAGACAGTAAGTTAGTTCCATTAAGCATTAATGGGAGGTACGAGTATAGAAATATGTTTAGGATGTGCTTGTTAAAAGCAGGACCTCATTCGTAGGCTGCCTTCTAAATTTTGAGCCTAACAATAACAATACTGTGGTTAATCAGTGAAAATCGTTTCATTGTTTTGCGTAGTATTTTCCATCATGATCATTTGTACATTCGATTGAACCAATTTTGGAAACGTATTGTCAGTATGAAGTTGGTATCTCAAAAATTAGGAATTTGATGGCTCAACGGCCTCTTCGGGTCTCGAAAAACCTTTGCCATGCATTATTTTCCTAACGGTTGGGAACAAAAAGAAGTCATTGGGTGCCAATTCAAGAACTTTTTTTTTTGATGAGAGTTGTGAGAGTTAACATTATCGTGATGGAGACCGACTTTTCTTCGATAATTGGTTTTGCTCAATTCAGCAAAGACTTCTCGTAAACAAATTGTCATGTACCACTAAGAATTGATCGTTCTACGTTGTTGTATAGTTCTTCTACGTTGTACAGTTGCAACTTGGCCGGTCTTTCTGAAGAAACACATGAAAATTTACTTAGATTTCCTTTGTCCACGGACAACTTTGTCAAAATTTATCTGGCAATACTTGGTGTTACCTAGATGCAAGACTTAAAAGGCAACTTATGTAGCAGAGATTTAAACTAATATTTTGACGAACATTAAGGATTATACTTAATGTATGCAATGGCATGTATACGCTACATAAGATAGATATGATACTAATTGCGACATATAAATGTTATGGCAATTATACTTTTTAAAATTTGATGCACAAAGGATACATCCATTTTTAAATACAAACCTTTAAAGTAAATGTGTTTAATATATTTATTTTGTTTATTATTGAAATTTCATTCTATACATTCATAATTAAAAAATCCATAATCCTCGGTTATTCCATAGTGACATCGCAAGATCTCTTAATGATGACTTAACATTTCGTTAATGAACTTAAGAAATCTAACATTGAATGAAGTTCAATTCACTACAGAATCTTGCCATGCAAACTTAATCTGAATGCATTGCGATATGTAAATTATTGAAATACAATGAAATAACAAATCATCTATTGTTCATGTTTTGTTTCGAATGTTGTGATTTTCCACAATGGCTCAAAGATACCAGTGTCTCAATATTTGATTTGTAAGGAAAAGCATTCTTGGTATTTACCCCATTCCATTTATGTGTTTTCCACTGATTGCACTTGCAAAAGTATCTGCAAATGTGTCGATGTTTTTCCCAGAGTTCCTTATGCAAATGTACTGAAGTACGATTGCGATTGTGTATTGAGCTTGCGATTAGATGAAGATGTTTATTTTAACGCACCAACAGAATGGAATGATAGTTGAAGTATTATTTATGATTTTCTCGCATTGTCACATCACTACTCGTATTCTTAAATATATTTGCAGGATTTACGCTGCTTGAAGGAAAAATAATCCTTTGGAATAAATCTTTAGACGTAAAATAGTATGTGTGGATTTGAATGAGAATGACAAATTCAAAAGAGTTTCTATGTATGTATTTTTATTTTAATTTGTTTGTATTAAAATTAAATATATCAGTATAAAAAATAAAAAATACTTTAAATTTATTTATATGAAAACTTTTATTTGCATGGATCACAGTATGAATGCCATTATTTAATACATTTAAAATGAAATAAACAAAATATGAATAGTGCCAGGATTCTAGTTATAATTTTATATAGATTTGTTTATGCATATTAAAGATATATAAAATACTTGTTTTATATTAGCACTTATGTTATCATTAGACCATTTATTTATAAGAAAATTGTGTTTAAAATTTAGTTTTTCCCTATAATCCAACATATCTATTATTTTATACCATAATGTCTAATAAGGAAGATGAACTTATTCCTTAAAGTAGAATAAATTATTCTACTACAAAATATTCTATTATAAATAAAGGAGTATTTTAAATGGTAGATTATTTTTATAGAATCATGCACAGAGCATATACTGACATCACCTTCAGTAATGATTATAGTAATAGCCAGTCAAATCTCTAGAAACAAATTTAGATAAAAATATAAGAAAATGTCAGATCAATTTACATAAATTTCTTAGTGAAATATTTTTAAGTTAAAAGCTAAATATATATATATATTATATAAATATATAAATATCTAACTAAAATACATTAGATTAATAATAGATTAATAATATAAACTAACTATAATAGATTAGAATACAAATAAACAGGGTACCAGCTCCGGACGAAGTGGATCACCGCATCATAGTTGTTTTTTTGTGCTGCTACAGACCCTAATCGAACAGAAGACATTCCGTTCTTGGAATGAAAACCAAAATGCTAGTCACGGAAAGTAATTTTCGACCTAGTGACCTCCTCCTGGCCCAGTTCAGGGCTGGATAGTTTAATTTAACTAAATATATTATAATTTAGACGATATTTTACAAAGTCCGATTTCATTCGTATTACTCGTATTAGGTTATCAACTAGTATTACTTCCAAAGATTTTCTATTTTAAGTACATCTACAACTATGATGGACAAATCATACGTAAGTATCTCAAAGTGGTTGGACTTATTATAGTGAGTTCAGCAATTAAAGCTGTGAATAAAGCTTCTTTCAAGTAGACCACATGCAAATCATTTAGATGTTTAAAACATTCCGATGGATTGATGAAATGTATTGATATGCTTAATTTAAAATAATATATTGTGTATTCTACAATATCACTACCTAATAGTAATGTGTCTAAAAGTGTTAAACGAGCATCCCTGATTTAAACCGCGTTTAAAAGCACTCATCGTAGATTTTTTTTAATTTTTAGAATTAAAATGTTCAGAGTAGCTGTAAACTTTCAGCTAGCAAACTTCATCTAGTGTGGCCTCAAAACGAATTCAGCCAAATGAGTACATTATATGCAAATAAAAAGTTGTTATTATTATCCAAGATTTGAAGCGAAGTCTTTAAGTTTCATTGATTTAAGAGAAATAATCAAAACATATAAATTTCCTATAATTAAAGAACAAACTGCCATTTATTGTTCCTATTTGTCTTATAACTTATGATGTTTTTCGCCAGGATATTAGTTGGAATCGATATGAAAGAAAAGTTTGTCTGCCTACTTTATTAGCAAATTATGTTATCCCATCTAATCCTTGCGGTGTTACATAATTGATTACAGTTAAGAATTAATTAAAATGATGATAAACAATATTTGTTAGCGAATACAATTAGCATTATGTAACACATTACGATTAAGCAGTTAAATATATTTCTTATAAAAATTAAATCCTTAAATAGGATTTCATATTTGGCTGAAATTGTTGGACAATGACTTCAGAAAAAACAGTCGTCAAACTTTTTTCGGAATTCGTATTATTTATAAATATTAGTGTCATATCTAGAGAAGCCTATTTTTGCTTAATCATTTCTACATAATGGAAAAATAATAGGTATTGATTTTAACGAGTTCAAAGAGAGAAAAAAGAAGAATAGTTATTTTATGTTATATGTTGATAGAATTATATAAAGTTATAATAGGAAATTTTAAACTTCTGTGAAGAGTGATTTTTTAGTAAAATAATAATGTAATTAAGCATATAATCCTTAATATGTACTTCCAAATTGCAGCACAATAAGTAATTGAGTTCCAACTCTGTGCCTTACCAAAGAAAACTGGAATGTGGGAGCTATGACAATTAACTTTGAAGTTACTGTGTACGCAGATGACTTGAAAGTGGAGAGTGGAACGGGAATGAGTATCTACTCGAGAGATATGCAGATAAGGCCATCAATCTGACTTCCCAACACTCAGGTCAAAATATACGCATATCGGAAAAGCAGCCACACTAATAGAAGTTTGTATACTTCATCATTTGGTTATTACTATTTTTGTAGCCAAGTAGCTATAAAAGCAATCAAATATAGAACAGTGATATCAATGATTACAGTAAAATATTGTACCTTACTGATGATAATTGAACATTACAACGTCTGGAATTAATAATATAGAAGACGAGGGAGATAGCAATTTTAAAGACCATGATCTTGAAAGCATATAAGTGGTGTCGAAACCTGAATACGAAAACCACAGTGTAAACTGTTTTGTGGATTGAAAAACTGAGAGCGAAGACTTTGATGTTGGCTTAGAGTAGACAGGACAAAAAAGACGAAAACTCTTTAACGGTTCAGTAAGTTGTGTACTCAGCAGATTGAACAGAAGTTGCCACGATTAACAAGAGATAAAATACTTTAGTTTTTATATCTTTGTTTAATAGAACGCGATTTAAATATTTTTGGAGATTGCTTCTTCACTACCCTGACAGCGATAATAAAAGTGGACTTGTTAGATCTTCTTAGCTTTACTTGGGAGATCTATTGGAATAATAAGGATGACAAATGAATGCAACAATAGTAACTCTAATTCTCCAGTACCTGACCCAACTTAATTCGAATTTACATAATTGAAAAAAATGCAAATCATGATGATGTGAATAAATTTAAAATTATGAATGCGAACGGGACCCTATACTCTACAAGGTTATGAAGGAATTAAGAAGAAGAGGAATGCGAACAGCTATTATCAACTAGCTATTGGTCGTGATGTCTGAAAAAAGGTAGTGGAAGAAATTTTGACATGAAATATTGTAACGTCATAAGTAATTAAAAATTGACGACATTACAAAAAGTGCTCATATAAACTACATTGCTGCTACTCTTTCTCACTTTTTTTCATAACTCCATGGAAAATGAGTATATATTGGTATTGCTTTTTATTGATTATTGGAAAGAAATGTTTGGTTCTATTTTAATATAGCTTTTACTGTGTTGTAAATTTGTATGATATTGATCTGTACTCCAATAAACAATTGTCTGTGAAAATATATTCAATATATATTAAATGCATATTAAATATATATTAAATATAAACAATTACCTTAACTAATGTTATTAAGAAAGTAAATATAATTTTTGCTAAATTTTATTGAAGAAATAATTTCTAACGTCATTTATTAAATACATTATCTCAGACATTGGGAACGACTTTAAGTACTAAAAAAAGTACGAAATTCCATTAAATATAGAATACATTAAAATTAAATAATTAATTAACACAATAATTTATAAATATTTATATGTAAAATTTTACTTACTTTTTTGTTGCCTTTTTCAAAAATGATTTATAAAATTATATAAAGTATATACGAATAAATATATTTACTTACTAATGAATTTGATAATACCTACTTCGTATTACAACATATATACATATAAATATATATACGCATACATACGGGTATGCGTATATCAATATAAATAATAAAAGCAGTAGCGGTATGCAAAAATGCAGAATATAATAAAATATTGTATACTTAAAATATATAAAAGTAAAGTTCTATACCTATGAATATTGGCGGCTGCTACTGTTACTACTATTAACTCTCCTGAACACCGCGAGGAGTTAATAGCTTCTAGAATCTTCCTACATAAGTTTAGCTCTATTGTCAGAACCTTGTCAGATTTGAGTTCTAGTATATGTTACTTGTTTCCGTTGTGTTAACTGATTGGTCACTTCCCGCTTGGGTAACTTAAGGTCTGGAAAGTCTGATTGTGACAAATATAAGAAATACTTTTTATTAAAACTATTCAGTAAAACATTTCTGATATTAAAAGTTTTTATTAAAACTATACAGTGAAAAGTCTGTAAACTATCGTTGATTGCCTTTTTTTGTTGAGATAAGATTAGCAGTTGGATTGTGAATGGCAGAACTTATAAGAGGGGAAACGGTAACTAAAATGAAAACAAGTTTTGTAGACTGAAAGGCATTTTGTGAGACCATCTCCACAAAGCATACCACTACTAAAAACGTTGTGAAAAGAGAGGAGTTGGGTGAAAAATTTATATAGCTCTTTTCAATTCTATCTTCTGCCACCAAAAAAAAGATTGGTTACGAAACTATCGATGATAAACTTAAGTTAATAAATATCATTTTCTATAGGCTGCAATTATGTCTATGTCGGAATTCGGAATATATCGGAAAGCTTGATGAGTTTGACCGTTTAAAAAAGTTTACTACATGCTTGAATTCATCAGTGCAAATAAAGTAATAGATATAATATTATTTCATTATATGTCTAAAACGTATATATCCAATTAAATATAAAAGTTTTTTCTTGATTAAGAAAATTATATCTTAATAAACTTTTAAAAATAGATTTGCTTAATGGCGTTTCATCTAAAAAATTGTATACCACCTTAAGTAAATAAAAGAAATAAATTCTTAGTTTAATTAAAATATATTTATTCGCAATTTTTCAAAAGTTGTCTTCTGTACATTTCTCCCTTAAGAAACACATTTGGCTGCATAAGTCAAGCAACGTTTAGTGCAGCATTCGTCAGCATATCTGCAACGTTCTCCGATTTCGCGACATTCTGCTCTATGTGCGTCATGACCCTCCTGAGGAATAACGGAACCAAATGAAATAGTAGAAATGAGATTTGATTTGCTCTAATCGCGTTTAACCAAAATTATGGCAAATAAAATAAATTATTCAATTTTACCTCCTCCCTTGAAATATGTCGTTCATTTACATCTTCATCATCATCATCGAGATCGTCATCCTCTTCTTCACGTCTACCCTCATCCAAATCATGCACGCTTCTTTCAATGTTATCAATTTCCGGTGACTCTTCGTCTGACTCTTCTGACGCAGTTGGCAAACTCATGCTCATCTATGAAATGAAATTGAATTCAAATTGGTTAGGCAATAAATAGTGAAAACATGGCAATTTGTTGTAGAGCAAAGGTTCTGTATGTGAGTATTTTACCTTAGATAAGCTGCATATTACCACCAAGAGTAGTAGAAAACGAGGCAAAAGTTTTTGCATTTTTCCGCTTACTTAATTTTGTTACAACTTCACACTTTTAACTTAATTGAAGCACAGCCGAATTGGCGCTTTTATAGTGCTAAACTTAATTGCAGCCGAGATAACCTCGAAAGATAGCCTATATATGTTGACACGATTTTTTGTAGATAAAACATTTTGTTTTACTTAAAAATATTTTGTTATTTTTTGTTTATTTTGAAAATGACAATATTGCAAAATTATTTGTTTATTTTTATTTTAAGAAAATTGTGTTACATATTCAAAGTGAATCAATCCGATTTTCTCAGAAGGGTTTCACAGCACATAGGTATGTGGAGAACAGACAAATATAATTAAATAATACGTTATCATTGTAACAATTTAATGAACAACTAATATAGTTTATAGTATAATAACAATTTAGTAATAAGTATGGTTCTTTAACATCAAAAGATACAGACTGTTAAATGAAGAACATATCGAACATATCGGTGCATGATAGAAGGAAAGTACGAAATACTGGGGTTGATATACGATGACAAAATAAAAATATTTCTAAGAAAGTTGCAAGAAAAAGAAAGTTTTACACAAGAAATAAACATTTTCAAAAAATTTAATTTTCAAAAAATCGTAATAATTCCTCAAGCTTTTAAAATGCAGTGTTCTCTATTTACGCTTTCTATTTACCCGATCTTTTTAGACAGATTAAACCAAAAAAAACGATATAATTAGCTTATTGTTCTATTTCAAACATACCATATTTTTTCTTCTTCTACTTATTTTTAATTTCATTTACTTTTAGGGCTGGGCACAACTATCAACTAATTGGAAACTATAGTTTTATTTTGCCCTCGATTTAAGTAAACATAATGAACTTAGAAATATATTATGATTGACTCAAAAGATATTTAATGGAATAAAAATTGGTATATTAATAGAGACTCCTCTAAAATGTTACGGGTTTTTAACTAAAGTTTGTTAATCGAGTTGCGATAATACTTTGTTCGTAGAAAATGAAAAGTTAAATTAAACTAAAAATTGGTTTAAATTATTGGACACGTTACCATTAAAAATCACAATGAAATATTACATGTAATTCGGGAGGAGTATATAATACCTTAAGCTCGATGTATGTATTAAATTATGTTTTCAATGTACGCTTTTCGCTCAGTAGGCTTTCATTTTCTGCACTATATCTCTGTAATTGTTTGACAATGATGACAGGTCTCTGACATATGGTATTATCCGTTTTTTTGAGAAAGGAATTTTTTAAGAAACAACCTGCGTATACAATGCGGTATATAATAGAGTATATATGTATGTTAAATATAGTTAAGATACCCTGGTTTTATTTTGTCACAAATGAAGCAAACATTAAATTCTAGCAGCTTTTTATATATGAAATTAAAAACTATTTAGTTACATAAAATATGGGTATATAGTATTAATAAAATTAACTATTTTGCTATAGAAATGGCTTGTTATTGTATTAGTACATGTTGGCCAGTAGCGGGTAATACCTACAGAGTGCTCAAGTTTTTAAACGGAATTATTTATTTTATGTTACATATTCTGGAGAGGTATATCGTAGCTTATAGCTAATTATACAAAAAGGTTGTAACTTCTATTAAATCACATTTTCCATAATTCATAAAACAATGAATCTGTATGCTCTATGTCATATGGGATTCGAGATCACCTCTGTTGCAGTATTAGTTCATTTCTTTATTTCAATAAATGTGGAATGACATAACACTTACATCACAATTTTTTTTTAATTATTTAAGAATCATTGAAAATTTTTTTTAGATCATTAAAATATTTCAAAGGGTTCTCAATAAGCATGTTACCCTAGAATCGAAATTATTATAAAAAATAAATATGATTTTAACATTTCAAAATAATTGTTTACTGAAAATTTGATAAAATGAAATTTAGTCATTAAATTCGGAGAAGAATTGTAAATATATATAAGAATATAAGACAACTTCAATATGTATTATGTTATCAATATATAAATATATATCGCTTTAAATTATTATAAACAATTTAACGTATTTTCCAGAACATTTGTTTTAAGTGAATTCTGTCAAGCACATCAAAATAATATTTTCATTTAATATTATTAATTGCTTTTTTAATGTCAAATTAACAATGCAATTAATTATTAACAACTTAATTAAGTCATTATGTTAATTATTTTAATTACAAAGTCAAGTCGGAAAAAATTACACGAGACAAGAACAAGAAGATTGTATTTCAAAATTAAGTGGTTGATGTAAATAAAATTAAATCGGTTTAAAAAAAAAAAGTTTAATCAGGCATTGGCCTAGTACCTAAAGGAATCCATCTCTGAACTAGATATATATTTTGTACTTACGACTGCTTTCAGTATACTGCTGAAGCTCTTTGAGTAGAATGATATCTTGAAGAAAACGGACAAAGATGATTTTGTTCTTGGATTAAGTGTTGGTCAGTGAATGTGGGGCCAACAAATTTTAAACATCTATTTATTTGAGAAAAGTGGAATCGATTTCAGATTAGTAAGAAAAGGTAATTTTTATATAAATTATATCACAATAGTATTAAAAAAAATAAAGCATTGCCTGGAAAAAAGTCGGATAGATATTTAACATAATAATACCAATTTTTTTAAAAGGTATATTGAAAGAAATTTTTGATTAAGTATTTGCAATGGGTTCAGGTAATTCAGAAGATGTTTAAGTTTCCTAAGAAACGGAAAGTTGTATTAATGTTTTCAGCAAATCTTAATATAAATCTATGGGTATAGAACTCATCTCTATCGCATATTTGGAAATAAACAATTTAGAATTGTTAATTCTTACACCTCCCAAATATGAGCAAATATAATCGTATACACTTTTTTCTTGTTCTGCAGACCCGCAGCTAAAAAAAGGGCCTTGTGGGATAGATCAAGTATTAGTGTATACCTCTATGATAAGCTGTAACACGGATTATGTAGTGGTTATATTCTTATGATACTTAATGCGTGAGATTATTTGTATTCTTTAATTTATGAAAGTTAAAATTTTTGACTGGATTTCAATGGTAATGTTCTGTGATTTATTTACCTTTGGCAATTCTTTCTTTTGTTTGGCATCATACTTTCGAGATATATTGTTGATTGAATAATTTTTGATTGAAGAATTTTATTCGGTCAGTATTTAATCAACTGGAAGTATTAGATACAACCCTATATCCTGGATTGCAATGGTAATGACTGGATTGCAATGGTAATCTTCCATGATTTATTTCCGTTAAATAGAGGTACCTTTGACAATTCTTTCTTTTGTTTGGCATCATACTTTCGAGATATATTGTTGATTGAATATTGAGATTGAGTATTTATTCAACTGGAAGTACTAGATACAACCCTCCGCTGCTTATGATATAACTTCTGCACATACTAAATTCTAGACCTGCTTTTAGAGAGTTTGCGTTCACTGCGTTTAGGCTGCTACAGAGACTGTGATAATAATAAAGTCTAAATTGGTTTAGTCTTTCAATAGAAAGAGGCAGTACAGGTATATCTAATAAGCTGGGCTTCAATTTGGAATAATCGATGACTAAATGTGTATTTTATTAGACTAACATGGTATGAAGTAGTATCTAAGTATCGACAGAGTAGACAGTTTAAAGAAAGCATTAAGAAAAACAAAGAAAAATTAGTATAGAACCTACTTTACAGAGTTTTATTGCCACTTCCATAAGAATGTACATTCCCAGGTACGTACTCCGTTTGTGCATTAGCACAGGGCATTCTAATAGGACATGTGTGGCCGACTCCTCATTCTCTTTACAGAATCTACAATTAATATCCGTAGGTATACTCAATCTCGTAAATACTATTACATATAACACTTTAAAATTAAATTGTTGCTAAATGAGTAAAAATTTATAAAACTTGCGTTACTTAATAAATGTCAGATGTTCTGCGAATTTTTGCATAATTTGATTACTTTCAATTCGTATCTGCTGAACTTGTAAATTAACGAACCACCATTGAAATGTAAGAGCACTTGGCCTGGGCTATTTAAATATATGCAATCTCATTTCCAACTGGTTTTGTTTACTTCAGTGATGAATCAAGAACCGCAGCGGCATCAACAGTGTGGGATGAATCTGCGCAATTATATTATGGATTTTATCGCATCAAAATAATTTATTTTACGTACTTCGATGAGGCGAATATATATCTGCGGAATGTTGGGTTTATTTTTGTTTTATTTTTCCAATATAAACACCAAATGATGCTATTGAAAGCAGCGTTAATTAGTATGCAGTGGATTCCATATGAATTAATCTGTAATTGTATTTGATGTGTACATATTTTATAGTCTTCGCAGCAATTATACAATAACATGGTATGTAGTCAATAATTTTTTTAATGGGTTTAAAATTTTAATATATGGAATCGTATAAATACTGAGAACAACAGTTTTATTAATTTTAAATGAAAACTTATTTTATTATAAAATCATCTCCTCCTTATTATAAATTGTGGTTTTCACGGCTAAACGACGATTGTATAACCAAAAAATACACAATATTTTATTGTCTTCTTAGTAATTAATTGCAGCAATTAATTGTGCAAATATAAATACAGATATAAATAAATATGTGCGATATTAATAAATAAATTAAAATCTGCCTTATGATATATAAGTGCTCATGCAAGTTCCAAAGTGATTATAGCATTTTTCTTGACCGGCTGCTCCTATGTGACGCACTTGTGCAAATAGTCATGGCAACGTTGAGTGCAGCACTCATCATTTCTGTAGCACTGAAATATATAATAAAATAAATGAGAAATTATATTAAATAAACAAAAATAATAAAAATGAAAAATATACATAAAAATAAATTTTATCTTACCTTTGAGCCAATTTCTTTGCAAGTAGGGCTATACTGTGGACCGATTGGATTTGATGTCATTGCACCTGGATAAGTATTTGATGTAGCCGTTGTGCCTTCATTGGACTTCACAATTCTATAAATAAATGGACTTGTTGTTGATATTGGTGCATATTCCTTTCGTTGATTAAACCGGTTGTCATATTGTAAACCACGACTGTTTTTTTCTTGTGCTTTTGCTTTACCAACTCTCACGTCAATTTGCTCAAAGACATTGTCATTGTCATTGTCAAAATTGGATGCTAGAATTTCATCAAGAGTTGCATATGATGTAGGATTTTGGCTGGGTACTTCGAAGTGTATATAATTATTTTGCTTTGTGTAATTTCTGGTGCAGCGATAAAGATAACTCATACAGCGATTGGAACAGCAATCCCAGTCCACTTGACACTGAACGAATAAACAATTTTATTTACAAAATAAATAAGAAATCGTAATTTATTTTATTATCGCTTAATTTGTTATATTATTTTTAATTACATATTCGGTCAGTTCCGCACAACGCTTCTGTGCATATTTTTGCCCCTGGACAACAACAAATATCAGCAACAACAAACTGAGTATCTGACGGTAGAAACTTGCTCGCAGTAAAAACATCTTTGCAGTTCAAAAATTCAAGATCAACTGTTGAATATAAAAACAACAGAATTTATTTGAGAAGCTACTACAATTGGCAGGGTTGCCTAGCGTCAAAGTGTATATACTATTTTTTGATTATTTTAGTGTTAAAAGGTATTGACTGATAACAAAGTTTGGATGTTGTATTTCTCAGTAGTTGCTTTACCTCCAATTTCTAACAGATAAGAAATATTCAAGAATATGTAATTAGGTTTCTAGAGCATAGATAACTTTAATACTAGTAAATGGCAGCCCAAACATTTAAAAGTAATTGAGTTAAAATAACAAAACTACACTACTTTGTGTCTTTGGTACATCAACATACCTTAACATCACAAAAGAACTTAATAGAGAGAAATGTAAGGAGTAACTATATCTTAGTCCTAGAAAATGACATTCTAAATATTTTTAAAAATAAATTGGGTAGGTTAAAAAAAGTTAGATACTATAAGAAGTACAAAAGGAGTCAAAATATTATACACTTAATCAAGAAACGCTGTGTTCGTTTCCTAACGTTTAGTATGGTTCTAAATCGGTCGATAAATCAGTCGCAACAAGGGTAATTAATTCTTAGTCCTAGAAAATGACACGATTCTAAATATTTTTAAAAAATGATTTTGATAGGTGGAAAAAATTAGACATTATAAAAAGTACAAAACTAGTCAAAATATTATATACTTAGTCAAGAAAAGAAGTAGTCGTTTCCTAACGTTTAGTATGGTTCTAAATCGGTCGATAAATCAGTCGCAAACCGGGCCAATGTGAGTTTGCGGAAGCTTCATTCAGTCATGAAGTAAGATTTTCTTGATCATATGAATATTATTGCATTGAATACTAATTTTCATAAGTAAAGTCTAAATTCGTTTCTTTTGTTTGTTTATGAATTGCTCAGTTGGGAAATCTGTTTCATCAGAGAAGACAACAATCGAGCATACGCAATAGTTCTTCTATATCACGTAGACTAGTTGTTATTTTTAATTTAGTAAATTATTTAAAATTTGTAAAAGGGTTCTTTAGAAGTTCATTTAAATATTCCATTCATAGTTAAGAGATAAATATCATTATGAAGTTATTTTTTGTAAGATTTAATTTAATTTGAAAGATTTTATTTCAGTTCTTTTTTGAGTATTCCTCCCATAGGTGGAAGATATATAATAGAGCAGAACCATTTTTTATTGGAGGATAAGTGTTGTTGTGGGGGTGTTTTTTTTGTAGGAGTTCTTTTCTGGTCATTTTTGAGTATTCACTTGAAGAAGAATACTCTTGCAAGTAAAGTTGGAAGATAAATGGTAATTATCTTTCATATCAGCTTAAATTTTATTTAATTCGCGAATAATACTTCTGCTGCAAAATCAGTTGCTTTTATAACTACTACCATATTATAGTATTTCTCAACACTGTTAGTTTTTTTGTAATGTACTAGGGGTCAAAACATGAATGATATATTCCCATAGACGCGTTCGATGGCACTGGCAAAAGCCTTTTGTGGCTTTTAACTTTTATACAGTGAAATCACACTATAACGTTTAAATTCTATTAAAATTAAAAATGTCACCACTGAACCTAGATGAAAATATTTCCGCTTCTGTAAACAATAAATCAGCTGCCATTATGCAAAATGTAGATGCAGCTTCCCCACCAGTTTGAAAGCTGTACCCGATTAAAATTAGTTACAGTTCAATTGGGACACCCTAAAATTTTATTTTCTTTTTATTTTTATCTAGTTTAAGTATTTTTGTTACTAGTTCTTAATATTGAAAATAATTTTCAAGTTTTTTATATACCTTTCAAATATATTACTGTTAATATTTATATCTGAAAACAAATATTTTTAGATTTTTATTTCCAAAAACAGTATAAACAAATTAAGAAAATTATTTCATTATAAATAAAAACAAAATTTTTTTCCCAATAAAAAATTCACTCAAAATGAAATACATATTAAAGACGTACCCATTAGTCGAACATAATGGGTTTTATTTGTTATTATGATATTCTTCAAATATTGCTGTTACAGGGGAATTTCAATTTAATGTTTCTAAAAACAAACAAATTATTTTTCTTTTGTAAATTCCATATTATTTATATTTAACAATTGATTACTGAAAACTGCACTGAAATTATTTTGGCGAATATTATTTATTATATATTATTTGAATTTGTATTTAATTGTGATCTTAAGTCGAAAGTAGAATAAAAAGATATATCATGCTGACCATTTAGTGCTTTCAACGAATAGTGCTATACTACAGGTCAGAAGAAGAAGAAGAAGAAAGTGTGAGTAATTGATCTCTTACATTAAGACCGAAAAGTTTTCGGAAATTCTCATTTAAAATTCGCGCGCTGTATATTTTTCGATATTTTAAGTTTATGTAGTTTGGCAGCACTGTCCTTAATTACTATGCCAAAAATGAGCGCGATCTGTCAGACAGTTCGTTTACGGCAGCTGTTGAAACCAGTTCACCTCAGTAGGGCGTTGCGAAAAAAACAATGGAAAAAAATATTGAACAAAGAGTTTGCATCAAATTTTGTGTTTCGAACGAAATTTCGTGTGCAGAATCGTTGCGAATGCTACAAAAGGCTTATGGGGAATCAGTTTTATCGAAAACTCAAGTTTATGAGTGGTACAAAGCCTTCCAGGACGGTCGTACGACCGTCGAAGACATTTCGCAACGCACTACTGAGGTGAACTGGTTTCAACAGCTGCCGTAAACGAACTGTCTGACAGATCGAGCTCATTTTTGGCATAGTAATTAAGGACAGTGCTGCCAAACTACATAAACTTAAAATATCGAAAAATATACAGCGCGCGAATTTTAAATGAGAATTTCCGAAAACTTTTCAGTCTTAATGTATTGCACAACATTCACCAACAAATGTTTATCACATCTAAGATCTGCCTCTCTCAAATATATGTTCAATATTATTAACATAGACATTAAAACTATTTACTTTAAAGCGACAAAGTGATTTCGTGGTAAATATTTCATATATATATTTCAATATAGGTTATAAAACGAATATTTTTACTTACGTTCTTTAAAAAAATTAATATATTTTTATAAACAGCTGCATCCAAATGGGCTTTCTTTCCATGCCCAAGAAAGCAGATATTTTTAGGAGGTAGGTTGCTATTGTATAGTCATCTATATAAGTCCTGTCCTACTCTTGAAGAGAATAGGTTAGATTGAAGTGGTAGTCCAAAATTTACTTAAACACAAACAATGTCGATATACCAGATCTAACGAATCACTTTAAAGATAGAAGACCCAAATATCTAGCACATGAATGTCTACTCTTAAGAGTTTGGAGAACACAATTCAAATAAAAGGAAACCAATTTGACAAATCTATAGCTTCAAAAGGTGATAATTTGAATAAATCTGTAATGAAAGGGAGACCAATAGTATTATTTACAAATAGTTCCCTGTTTTCTTTAGAGTTTCTCAATATTGATAAGAACTATGTAGAAATATATATGTAAATTTTAATTGTATTTATTTAATTTATTAGAGACTTGACATGAAATATAATTTTATATTTTTATTCATGGAAACTTTAAGAGATTTCTAATAATACCTGCTATAAAACACATATATAATCTACAACGAAAATCAATAAATTACAACTAATTAAATTTCAATGCGAAATTTTATTATATATTAAAATAATTTTATATATGGTATTAATTTTGTCAATAGTGATTTTATTGTCAATTAGTTTAGACAGATTATATTAAATAAAGAATATCTATTAATACATTTTGGCATTTTCTAATATATTTTTTTCAAATAATTTTATCTTTATTACCGAATATTTAACCAACGCTTGATTGTAGGGTGTTTTGATGTCTAAATTAACCAGTGCCGTTTTTTTTTTGCCTGTCATTTTATTTATTATTATTTATATTTTATCTATGCGTGATTTTATAATTTCATATTCTAAGTACATCATTAACTAATGAGTATCTATTGACTCATTAAAAAAGTGTTTATCATCTTTTATCAAATCAAGCGACGCAAGTGAATAATTCAACAATTTGCAGAAATATATGTATATATATATAGTATGTTTTTTGCTACTTCATTCTCGTAGTAAATAAAAATTAATTACGTATACAATATGTCATAGTTAATTTTTGTTTTTATTTATTTTTAATATTTTAGAAAGTATGTGTCACCGACCTATTATCACTCACTGGGTTTTTCAAAAAAATATATTTTTACAATAAAAATATGAAAATTGCAGAAAATTCAATATTTGCACGCACCCAAAGAAAAAAGTTCGTCTCTTTAATAAAACCAAATTTTGATAGAAAACCCCAATGCGGTTTTTAGATGTTATATATATTACAATTTATGTTGTTATTATCTTGAAATTTAAGAATGGGAAAAATTTCATTATTGTTCTTAAATACAATTATATACTTACATCTAGTGATATGTAATAACTAAGCAAATAAATATAAGATTTGTTCCTATTCATGAAACACAGTTTTGTAAGTAAGTAGTTTTTTGTTCTTAAAACGATTTCACAAAATATATATTTTCCTAAAGAGGAGAACGAGGTCTTAAAACTGATTCAAAGAAGAAATGTCTAGGTGGATATCAAATATGAGATTATATTTTCAGTTACACCTTGACTTAGATTAACACAATATTTTAACAATAAAATCAGACTTTTTGAAATACTCTGCTCCATAAAAGAGGTGCATGGGATCTTTTGATTATGTTGCAAAATTAACCGAATCAATTATGATAATATCTAGTTATATGTATAGTATAGTTATACGTAATGTCACTGAAGACGTAGAGATCTAGGCATTACTCTAAAACTCAGTCAGTTCAATCACACCAAACGCGTGAATGCATCTATTAGCATTCAATATATAAGTAAATCTAAAATTTAGCACAGAGACATATTTTCCCTTTTCCCTTTTATATGGTGCTCTTATGTTTTAAGATGTATACATTTCATCCCAAAATTTTAGACTCTCATTTTAAGTTCCTCTAAGATTAGAAAAAGTGTTATGTTTAAAAAAAAATTAAAATCATATTAATATACAGTATAGTTTGAACTTTATTTAATATTATTATAATCTTTATAAAAATTTTTTTTAAAAACAACAATGAAATATTGAAAGTGAAATGATAAATATATGTACAACAAAAAAGTTATTTATCTATTTAATATATGAGAGACTATAAATGTTTGGTGGTATATCATTCTTATTAAAATAATCTTCTTTTTTCGGTATTGCAATTTGATATGGTATTTAAAATAAAAAAGAGAAAGAAATATCAGAAGCATGCTACATATGCAATAATATATGCAGATATGGACTTAATAGGGTGAGGTTCAACAGAATCGATGTTGTTCAAGAACTCAGTAGTGAAAACAAAACTAAGAGAAAAAGAAAGAAGTTATTTAAAATTAAAATATAAGACATTCTTCAGATTGAACCAGATTCAAACTAGTTAGGACTAAGATGTTACGTAGTAACCCGCGGCTCTTTAGTAAATAATATAGTTAATGGAGTTATAGTCATATTAAAGATTATTTGTGCGTGAGTTCATTCAACACCGTGTTTCATTACCACTAAGTTAGTGTTTCATTACCACTCAATATTTACTTCTCTTACGCATTTAGGAATTGGGATACACTTCTGATTGATTAAGTCCATCAAATTATGACTTTGGATCATGGCAGAACAATTTATTTGTGTCTCTTATAAAGCCAGGCATTCATATAGCACAAGTTTATTTTGTTTCGGGCCTATTGCATTACTAGTAATTATTATCTAATATCAATAATTACAAATATAAATACTCAACAGTTGACTGAGTGAAATGCAAATACACTTATAGAAATTATTTTTAAAACGGAAGATTAAAATTTTTTAAGAAGTTCCCCACACTACAGTTCTGTTGTGGTTTATTTACACTTAGAATTTCAGAATGATATATTTGATACTAAATCATATTCGGAGTGCCTCACATCACTTAAGTTCTAAAAACGGAAAACAAACAATTTATGACGTTTGTTTTTTAAGAATTTAAGAATTAATCCATTTGTGTTCTCACATATTTGTTTTAAAAATATTTCTGTTAATACTCAAACTGTTTTTTTTCCTTTTTTTGGTCGTATTGCTTGCAAAACTCATATCAAAATGTATTTATATTCCAAGTAATCCGCAATGCTTGAGTTGTTGAAGACGGATCCTCTCTGCCTATTTTAAACTGAGAGAGAGTAGAAAATATACCTCTTATCTCCATAGTTTAAGTTTTTAAAAATATTTTTATACCCATTGAGCAGTTTTCAAGTAGCATTGAACCGGAGCGGAAACCTGATTACAAAGCGTGTTTAGAATAATGATTTTAATTAAAATAATTAATTACTTTTTTATAATAATTGCAATAACATTTACTTTTACTTCAACGATTAGTGCAAATACAACAGATGTTGCGATTACAACAGATATTCCGATTACGACAGATATTGCGATAGAGACTGAAGCGCCAGAAACTAGTGAGAATGAACCCGTACGTTCTTCTATTTTCATGATAGCTGAATGGGACGATGATGTCTTTCATTGGGAACGTGTTAAGTTGTCACACAAGGACCGCTCGTGGCGTCTACCAAATTCAACATTTCCACTTTCCTATCATTTGCATATATCAACTGAAATACATCGCCAGATCTTTGAGTACCAGGGCAATTGCACGATTGAAGTATTAGTTCAAAACGATACAGACGAAATTGTGCTGCATACGCAAAATTTAAATATTTTAAATATTTCCATAACAAATTTAGCAACAAATGAGCTTTACGCAAATACCACATTTATTGTTATTCCTGATTTACTGATAATTAGTCAGAATTCAAGTTCAGCGACATTTTTACGTCATCAGCGTTTGAGCATTGAGATACTTTACACTGGCCTTATCAGAAATGGCAATTCTGGCTTTCACAAATTAACATACACCGACGAGAACAACCAAACAATGTGAGTTTGTGTGGTTTCACTATCAGAATTATGTTCCTCATTTCAATAATATTGACCTCATGCAGTGTAGGTGCTTCCACACAACTGGAGCCGATATATGCGCGGACTGTGCTACCTTGTTACGATGAGCCAAGCTTTAAGAGCAACTTCAACATACGTATTACACACGGAAGTAATTATACGGCAATTTCCAATATGCCACAACAAGACTTGATTGTCGACAGGTGCGCAGTCACATTTTTAATGGAAATCCCAAAAATATTATAATAAAAATATTTCTTTTTGCTTTGCAGTTTCAACAATATGACTACCACTGTGTTTATGGAGACCCCACCAATGACCACCTATGTTTTAGCTTTTGTTATTTCAAATTATGTGCATATCTCAAGCACAGAAGGAGGTGTAAAGCAAAATATTTACTTCCCACCAAACTCGAAAGCTGGTGGTTACAAGGGCTTACAAAATGCGGCGAGAGCATTGAAGAGGTTTGGTGAATTTCTGGATATACCTTATGTGCTACCAAAACTCGATCACGCATTGGTGAAAGAGTCATATGGCAAGGCTATGGAAAACTGGGGCCTTATTACATATAGCACAGAAGCATTTATGAAAGATAATGAAACCGATATAGCAAAGAGGTTTACTGCCGATTATACCCAAAATCACGAATTAGTGCATCAATGGTTCGGAAATTTAGTTTCACCACAGTGGTGGGATTCTATTTGGTTAAATGAGGGCTTCGCTTCATACTACGCTTACGTTTTAACTGATATGGTAATTATGTAAATTAATAATTAAATTCTAAACTTCATTATTATTTTAAAATATCGTTAAATTTTTCATTTTAATCATTTGATGACACATTCATTATAATTATTGATTATGTGGTTATAATTAATATTCATTACAAGTTGTATTAAGCCGCTCCGAAGTACGGCAGAAAGCAATAGGATTCTTGTTAAAATCTCAAATTTCAAGAAACTTCTGTTATTTAAATATTATTAATTGTTTCTTATAATCATTTATATAGATATCACCTGAATATGAAGCAATGGATGCTTTCGACATTAATATTTGCAGAGAAGCATTATTTATTTTAATTGATAAGCCGATGTTAAATTATGTTGAGAAACCTTTGGATATTAAACAGGCTTTCAGTGGAGTGGTTTACTATAAAGGTAAGTCTTTCTAAAACCAATTTTCAGCGATTCTACTGGTTTATTTTTAAGTAAAAATCGAAACATTTACATAATATGTTTATATATAATATACTCCTATATAGAACTTTGCTCGGAATATTTAGAATACCTAGAGTTTGTATATATAGACTATAATTAAAATTTAATTTAAAATTCAAATTAAAATTAAAATTATGCAAAAAAAAATTCATATTTATATTATTAAATAGAATATCTAAACTATTAGAAAATATTTTTATAGTAAGTACTTCAGAATTAAATTAAATAGCTATTTTGCCTTAATTATTTAATATATTTACATCATCGTATATTTTATAAGAAAATGGCAAATTTTAAATAGGACATATATAGCCTTCGACACATGTCGTAGACAGAGCTACCTAATTGTAACGATGAAATATGATATATATATTATATGTGTAAAATATATATCATATTTTTTATCGACATATGTCGAAGGCAATATATATTCTGTTCAAAAGAGCCCTTTTTTATAGTATGGATGGTTTAACAATCGTTGAATGTTTTATAGTTATGACAACTTACTATAAAAATATAAGTGGGTTAATTTTCCAAATAATCTTTTTATCCCCTGTATGCTACTGTATGGTACGTATACACTGCAGTCCAAAAGGTTGAAGATGTGATAGGCCCGATGTGATAGATGCGATTTTTGAAAATAAAAAACACAAGCTGTCAATTCTCTTAGCTACAACTATATGATCAGCAATTTTTTTAAAATGATATTGGGGTGTGGATATGAGAGATATATCATTTTAATAGTTTAATATGTAATATAATATATCATATATATATATATATATATATATATATATATTAGAGTTGTGTTGTGGCATGGTGTCGCTAAGTTTCTGAAAATTACTCTAAAAAGATGCAGTATTGTAAGATGTCCCGCAGAGGACATTTAAAAGGTCTAAACAATAAATTAAAATAAAAAGTTGATTAAAATTTTGGTCATAAGAGCATTTTACATACGTTTACTTTTGGTACCATAAAATGGCTAACATTTTTGATAATAGTATATTTATTTATAAAGCAAATGTAATTATAATTAATATATATTTGGAGATAAATGTTTATATTACTAATATTTTGATAAAATATTTTAAATGTGCACTACTATATATAAACATTTTTGAATAGATTGTTATTCTGATCACCATATATTACATTTATATATTTAAAATTAAAGATAGCTTCTTTTTTTCATCCTCACCTGTATTAGAAGTGATTACTTATGTATTTCATAAAATATAATATTATTATTTTTATTTTTTTTATATGCCACCATATCTTTTACAAATATTCATATATACACTTATTATACAAATTTTTTCCTTATTTATTGATATATAATAATTAATTGAAGACATTTCTTTCAGCGCCTTGCATCATACAAATGTTTAATTATGCACTTAAACCAGAAATTTTTACTAAAGGAATATCAGCATATTTAAAAAAATTGTAAGTACCCTATAAGTTCTTCAATAATATATCCCTCAGATATTAAGTGTAACCTAAACTTATTTCACATTCTTATAGCTCATATGGCATAGCAAACGAAGACAACCTATATGATGAACTACAAAATGTGCTCATTGATTATTATCAGGAACAAAATAATATATGGAAATATAGCATACATGAGATCATGAAAACTTGGACACATAGTAAAAGTTATCCTTTTGTAACTGTTACCAGAAATTACACTGACAACACAATAACTATACGCCAAACATCGATTGTACCCAGCCAAAACGAGTACTGGTGGATTCCATTGAATTTTGCAACTGCTTCTCAGCCTAACTTTGAAGATGCTACAGCAGATTTTTTCATGCCACCCGTGCCGGAACTAACAATTAATTTAGATGACCTTAATATAAAATTGGAGGAAACTGATTGGTTCTTGGTAAATAAATTAGGTAAAGGATTTTATATAACTCAATATGATGACGAAAATATGCGTAGACTGGCGCTCGCGCTCTCTGAGAATCACGAAATCATACATAGAAGAAATCGAGCATTACTTGTTAAAGATATTGAGCAGTGGATTACTAGAGGAAAAAGTTTTGATGCTATCATCATATTGCGACTTTTAAAATACTTAGAGAAAGAAACGGATCCATTTGTGTGGTCATCATCAATTGATCTTATGTATCGTCTATCGAAAGAAGGCCAGCAATTATTAGCACCGATTTATAAAACTATTAAACAGCAAAATAAATTAACTATGAATTTGAGCCAATATTTCATGTTAAATGACCTTGATGGATTAGCCTGCTACTTGGAACTAAGAGAATGTTTGTTGGAATCTAAAAGAAAAATACTGAATGCCATTAATGGAACCATTCCTGTAAACGATATAAATGAAAAACTTTGTGATGGTGCAAAAGTACTTGAAGATGATGAATTTGAATTGGTGCTAAGTTATTACATGGCAGAGAATCACAGTTATTATAATTGGAAATACCTGACTTGCACAAAGAATCCTACGCAATTTGAAAGATTGTTGCAGGAAGCCAGTTATATAAAAGCAAACGACAGTCAATGTGAGAACAAATTGCAATTCCTCGGTTCATTGGCTGGTAATCGTTTTCGTAATAGCTTCAAAATGGAGTTGAGCTTTAACTTATTAGATAAACTAATGCCAGAGTTGCTAAAGACAACTGTTTGTAGTCCAGTAGTTCTTTGTGAGACCTTATTTTGTGATGCAAGCACTGTGCCATCTCAGTTTAAGACACAAGTGAGTTTCAGTTAAAGTTTCATTTTATTTTTTTTGTTTTCCTTTTTCTTTTTTTCTTTTTAACTTTTTATTAACTTTCTGTTTACTTCAGTATATTAATTTCTTGGATCAATGTCAAAGAGCAAAAGAAGCTGGAACCTTTGATAGTGAAGAAATCTTTTATATTAATCCCGACGATATTGGTTCGACTGCTAATGAAAATAGTGATAAAGGTGATTTCAAAAGTGAGGATATTGCAAAAGCTTGGGAAGAGGACAACGAAATTATATAAATTATTGCATTACATACTTTCATGTTTATTAGTAATTATAGTACAAAACGAAATGTTCTTATTAAATAATTAATTAGTTTAAGTCTCTAAAAGCCTGGAATATACAGTCACCAAGTTCATTAGATGTATATAAGAAAATATATTATGTTCTGCTTAATGTTAAAATTTATTCTTAACGTGTTTATAATACATTTTAAAAGCAAGTATGATAAATTATAGGTTCTTAAATGTCAACGTTTTGTTCCGATCACTTCTATGTTTTTGTATGCTTTTGCAATAAATTTGGAATGGTTTGCCTTACTAATGTATATTATCAATAGTTCTTCATTATGATTAATCTTTCTTTCTTTGTAACTCAAGATTTGCAATAAAATAAATGCACAACCTTAATACCCGACACTAACAGAGCAGATAAGCAATGCTCTTCACTTTTGCCCTACTCTCACAGTTACGCCTATTTGCAGAGCGCCGAATCAGTCAGAGAGCTTCCCCGAAAAACAGTAAATTGACGACACACTGTCTATTCAGAAATTAAAGTAATTAGTGTATAGTCATGACTAATCTTATCTTATCACTTGGTTAGTTCTTTTCTGCTTCTAAATGGATAATGTAATATTTATAGCTTAGAAAATCCGCTATTCTTACCAATATTATATGTTCTATCCTTTAACTGAAACTAAAAAGATGTGAATGATGTAAATAATATCGATCGTGCAAGTAACCAAAAATTTCTTTATGATCCGAAAATGATTGCAGGTTTATCGGAAAATGAATCCATAATATAAAGCGACAATACGATATGAGGTTAAGTACTGTGACTTTATAAAGGTAAAGCAGTCTTTATTTGAAGGACCTAAATACTTACGGTATTTGTATTTCTACCAAATTGTGAGATGATTAGCAGTAATGTTTGTTCGTAAAATACTTAGATCATAAATAATGCTTCTTATTTGCACAATTGAGAAGCACAATGCTTATAACTTACTTAATTTCTTTGTTGGCCATTACAGAAGCGAGTAATCCTGAATCGCAACTACTAGCCTCCTCATGCTCGCCTGATCATTTTCTTTCTACCGCCAGTTGGAAGGACTGAATTTCTTCATATCGTTGCTTATTTGGTCCTTCCACCGAAGATGGAGGCAATGCGGACGGAATCATATATCTTTCCACCCAGCGGTGTCACTGAAATGTTATGGGCTTATCTATGTCAAAGCTGAGCTATAGTTTATGTGGTTCTTTGTTTCAACTAATTTTATGCCGTGTACCAACGCACAAGGCCCATAGATCTTCCGCAGAAATTTTCTTTCGAATGCTCCTAATAATATCATCATTAATTATTGTCAAAGCTTATGCACCATACAGTAGGACAGGCATGATTAGGGAGTTGCTTAAAATTTAAGTAAAATTATATAGTTCATCTACAATATTTAAAATATATATAAAATTAACCCATTGACTACTACGCATCGTTCTTTAAATTGAAGAACTTAAGTAAAAAACTGGTAATGAAGTACATATTTATTTTTAAAAATGTGTTTTAAAAAAAATCTTATAATTAACCTAATTATTATGGACCCATTATTTTATAACGTAGAGATTGTTGACCTCAATAATAACAAGTGCCATTTAAATGCGAGTAATTGATAATTCGTTATCAAGACGTAACTACTCGTCAAAGTTGTGAAAAATTAAAAGTAAATTGTTTATTTTAAAAAAACAAATATTGTTAAATAAAATCTCAAAAGTTAAAAGAGAACTAAAACAATATTGCCAGAAGAGCATGAAAAAATCTTAACTTGTGAATGAAACAGCGGAGTTGCTCTACCTTTCTTTAATAGTCGCTCTTGACTAAAATGATTCTCAAATTACTCAAATTTATCACATATAATTATATAAATTTCAATTTCATTTGGTTCTTACTACACCTAATACATTCAATGGAATAGATCCCAACCATTCATTATCTTATCAGCGAAATTCACAAGTATCACGTAAATTCTTCTTGGTATTCAAAATGAATCAAGCAGTTGAGTTCTGGAATACCGCAGCAGTCAGTCAGTTGTGACTTAGTACTGTGCGTGAGCGGTTCGCTTATATTTTAAACGTTCTACAGTTAAACGGCATAATCGTCTTTGCAGTAAAAAATTGTTAATAAAACATTTATAAAGCAATGTGTAGTGCGCGTCTAAATTTTCATACTATCGGCAACACAGTCCTTATTCTAATTATTTTTATTGGATTTTCTGCCGGGCTACGTCCAACCAACTTATTGAAAACTACAGACAATACAACTCGACAAACATCAAGACGTTCACTGCGTCTGCCAAACAGCACATTTCCATTACATTACGACTTACATATAAATACAAGCATACATTTAGAGGATTTTGTCTATATCGGAAATGTGACCATTGACATTGAGATTAGAGAGTCCACAAATGAGATTGTCATGCATGCAAAGAATTTGAGTGATTTCGAGATTATCGTCTATGAGTTACCAAGTGGCGATGTGGTTACAGATCTAACACACTCGTACGATCCATTCAGCCACTTCTTGATTATACATCCTATTCAACGTTACGTTGCCTTCGAGGCGGGTCAACTGTACCGTGTGCAAATCCTCTTCAAGGGGCTTTTACATAGCACAACTTATGGCTTCTATTGGTTTTCCTATAACGACCAAAACAATCGAACTGTGTGAGTATATGAAGCGCGCCTAATCGCCCCATAATTAATGCCTTCGCTTTATCGAAGTGAAAATCAAACAAAAGTGCGACCCATTCGTTTCTTTAAATGAGGAAATTCCCTGTCTGTTGTGAAAGTAATTAACGTTCGAGAGAATGTATATACGTATGTGTATATATGTCGTTTCGCATAGAAAAAATCATACCCAAGAAATTTGTTGCTAAAAGTAAAAAGTTCTGATTTTAAAAATTGTAAAAAAAATCACTGATAAGAGACAGAACAAGGCGTTCACTTTGAACCAGACAGATATAGTGGGTCTGGTGGTTGACTGGTGTTTAATGTGTGCGACTCTGTCTGTCCGCCGCTGACGTTTCGAATGCTATCACAAAAGCGGTGGCATCGCATTATCAACCAAAACAAACATTAAATAATAACAACATTAAATGTCAGCATGTTGTCAATAGCCGCGGTAACAGATAGCGCACACCTCGTGCTCTTATCAATGAAAGTTTGGACGTGTACGAATGTGTTCCGAGGCGGGAAAAATATATAATAAACTTACTTAGATTGTTTTATATAAAAATAAAAATTTAATTATAAACGTAAATCAAAATAAAAGATTTTTAGATATTTCATATGACTCTCGGGATACAGTGACGGTGGCATTTAATTAAATATGCAATTGAAAGCAGTTAATTGACGTAAAAACTGCTTTTTAACGATTATTATGGAATTGTGAAAAAAATAGCAACAAAAACTAAATTAATAAATTTGAGATATTAAAAAAAACCACCAATTAAAGTTAGTCGTCTAAATTAAAATATTTAATTGAAATAAAATCAATTATGGTTTCCACAAATCGTGTGATTAGACCCGAGTGCAACGGTTAAAGTGCCAAATATGGAAAAATTAGTTGGAAACTATAAATCTGTTAATTAAATTTAATATTTTTGAAGATCATAGAGGTTAATCTATTTTTAAAAATATATTTTTTTTTTTTTCGTAATTTATTATTTTGTAGTAAATATTTGTATATTTTGTATAACACACAAAATATAAATAATAATATTTGTAATTTTGTTATTCAAGTCCAATTATTAATTTTACTTGTGTATGATTTATATTAACACTACTTTAATATTCGAATCGATTAGCACCTTTGACAGTAGAGTAGAAGAAATGGGGTGAAAGCATTTAAGCCTCACTTATAATGAATAACGAATCCCAACATTTTTAAAATCAAGTTCAATTAGGTCAAATAACAACGACATATACCTCAGTGGTATGATTAAATAGGATCACGGGAGTACCGGGGAGTTTTAGCGCCAATTTTATTTTTAGCCATATAGAAAAAAATATAAATAATAATTTTATAATATTAAAAAAATTTAGTTTTTCGGCGCAGATACTGGTGAGACAGATACTTCTACACTAACTGCCACACAATAAAGTAAGTTTTTGTGTATGTAATAGTCTACCAACATTTACTTGAGGAATCTAGTTTTTCAGCTGGTGACACAGTCACTTCTAGACCAAGTACCACATCACACAGTAAGTTTTTGAGGAATTTTGATGCCTCAGGATACTAAAAGCTAAAATTTAGAAAATTTTAACCAAAAAAATCATCACGTATGTGACGTAGTAAAAGTATAAATATTTCTATAATAATTTCAATAATATAAAAAATAAAAGTATTACTTACAATACTTATTTTATTTAAAATAACTTATAATTACAATAAAAAAAATTTTAATTTTTTAAATAATTAGTTTTTTAAATAATGTATAATTTTTTAAAATTCTTAATTTTTTTTAATATTATTTTTAAAACAAATAACAGTGACGCAATCACTGAAATTAATTAATAATACATATTGTTTGACCACACCTTCACTTTAATTTTTTTATAATAATGAAATGAACCATCCATTAATCCCATCATTTACTCTTTCTTCTACCTATGTTATTCTTCTAATTCTAAGTAGATTCGAAATAGTTGTGGGTTTTTACGTACGTAAGTTTTGGGTTTTTAATGATAAAGTAAACAAATTGCCATTGCTGTGTATTTTCTTAAATATTCATGTGAATTACATGTGTGATTTCCAAAGATCAAATCATTTTTATCTTGGTTTCAAATTGAAAAAGCAACTGACCGCACATGTTTAATTGATACTTCCAGCACACCTTTGTGCGAGATTCCCTTTCACAGATTTTTGCTTTGAGTTTTGCAATAAATTTCTGTAATTTATGTTTTGCAGTTACCAAGCAGCAACACAATGTGAACCGACCAGTGCACGTTTAGCCTTTCCATGCTATGACGAACCAGCATTCAAGTCGAATTTTACAATACACCTCACACACAGCGATATCTACACGTCCATCTCCAATATGCCGGTGCGGCAGTTGATACGACATGAGTATGTGAAGCAATTATCTAAATCTAAAGTCACTCTAAAGTTTTTTAATTGAATTTCAGTGAAAGTAATTTGGTTACAACTAGTTTCTACACAACACCGCCGATGTCCACTTATCTGGTGGCATTTGTCATCTCCAATTTCGAATACATATCGGAAGAATATCGTAATGTAACACAACGCATTTTTACTTCACCCACAATAGAGGATAAAGGACACAATGCACTGAAGAATGCTGTGCGTGTGGTAGCCCAGTTGGAGGACTACTTTGGCATTAAGTATTCATTGACAAAACTGGATCACATTGCATTGAATAAAAACTATGGTGCTGCCATGGAAAATTGGGGTTTAATTACTTATAAAGAGGATACGTTGGTACATCAAAATGATGCTGATGTACATAAAAAACTAAAGGATATTCTAACACAGAACCATGAAATTGTACATCAATGGTTCGGTAATTTAGTTTCGCCCGAATGGTGGACGTACGCTTGGATTAATGAGGGCTTTGCTACGTACTTTGCATACATTTTGACAGATTTGGTGAGTTTTGGCGAACATTTGTTATCTATGTATTGTGTGTTTTGTATTGTAGAGATGACCTACTCCAGGATGAAAGCCTTGCACTTGACAGCTATTTAAGATTTGCATTTTAATTGTGGTAAATCACATGATAAACCGCTTTTAATTAAAAAGGGTTTCATTTTGCGAAAAGAAGTCAAACTCTTATGCGGTGTACATATGTTCAAATATATGTTTGAAATAACATAACAAATACTTCAATAAAACTTAATAAAGAAATTTGCATTCCTAAGCTTCGTTAAAAATTTTAAAACAACAAATTAAAGAATTTTACAGTTTCTCAAAGAGTTTAATAGAACTTACCAAAAAATATGCATTCCAAAACTTTCTCAAAAACATCAGTATAAGATCAGTATATAACATCAGTATATAAGATTTCAATTCTACTTACAGTAGAAGTTTTCAATCCATTAGTTTCTTAAGGATTTCAATGGGACTTTGAATTTGGATTCCTAAATATCCTCAAAAATATCAATTTAACTTACTAAGGAGATTTCCAGTCCCAAACGTCATCAAAAACTTCAATTCTACTTACAGTAGAGTTCACAATTCATGAAGTCTTTAATGACTTCAAAACAGCTTACCAAAAAATTTGTGTTTCGAAACTTCCTCAAAGACTTCTAAACAACTTATTGGAGCAATTTGCAGTCCCATGCTTTCTCAAATACTTTAATAAAATTTACTGATGAAGATCACACTTCCCTAAAGAATTGAACATAATTTACTAAAAAAGTTTGTAGTTCCAGAACTCCTTGTAGGATTCAATACAATTTGCTGTAGAAGTTCGCAGACCATGAGTGACTCAAAGATTTCAAGACAACTTAAATTGGAAGTCTGCAGTGCACGACTTCTTTCAGGACTTCAATAGAACTTACCAAGAGATTTGCATTCCTAAATTTTCTCAAAGACTTCTATACAAAATTTCTTACTAAAGAAGATTGCAGTCCTTAACTTCCTCAATGACTTCAATGCAATTTACTTAAATCGGTTGCAAATGAACTAGATTTTTTTTAGTATAGACAACTTTTCATACAAAAATCAAATTAGTTTTTAAATAATGAGAGATGTATATCTGCCAAAACATAAAGGATATCTTATTCTATAATATTGAAAATATGGTTCTCTTCTAGCTCTATCCTGAATATAAAGTGATGGATTTTTTTTTAACCGACATTGCTGAACGTGCGTATGGTTTCAATTTCATATCTGTTCGTCCCATGACGTACTATGTCGAAACTGAGTCAGAGATAATTTCAATATTTGACATAATCTCCTATCAGCGAGCTGCGTGCGTCATTAAAATGTTTCATCACGCATTCGATCAGAAGACCTTCTTACGTGGCATCAATAGATTTCTGCGTAAATAGTAAGTAACAAAACAAAGAGTACAAAATTAAAGTAAAGAATTGGTAATTTACAATTAATTTGAAAAGGTTTTTACCCTTTAAAGTCAGTACACGGTGGCGAATGAGTTAAAACTTTTTGAGGCTCTACAAGCTGAGATTGCAGAGGATGAACAGTTCGGAGCACAAAGCTGGAGTAAATCCATTAGTGAAATAATGCTTTCTTGGACACATAGTGAATGGATACCGATTGTAACAGTGAAGCGTAATTATGATGACAATACCATAACAATTACCCAACGTTCAAACGATTTACACTCACAGGAATATTGGTGGATACCTATAAATTTTGCCATTCCTAAGGCTTATGACTTTGAACGTACCAGTGTGGATTATTTTATGCCACCAACAGCTAAAGTAACTTTAAGCATAGAAGATTTGAACTTAGATTTAGAGCGTTATGACTGGTTGATTGTGAATAAGCAGCAGACCGGTTTCTATCACGTTCACTATGATACCCGAAATCTACTTAACATAGCCAAGCAGCTGCAAGCCGATCATAATGTTATACATCCATTAAATAGAGCTGCCATATTTCAGGATCTATGCCCACTAATTGAAAACAATGAACTCGAATCAGTAGATGTTATCTTTGAATTGCTCAAGTACTTGGAGCATGAAGAGCATCTCATACCATGGAATTTCGTTGCAGATACTGTGATTTTCTTTGATAAAAATCTTTTTGGCACTGCCGCTCATGCACGCTATAAACAGTTTATACGTCGTATTATAGCACCTATTTTTAAGCAACTTTTTGGTACGCATGTGAAAGCTAATTTAACCAATACCGACTTACAAACCAGACAGAAGGTGTTGGACATGGCTTGCATGGCAGACTTGAAGGAGTGTTTGGACTTTACGCATGGTATTGCGCACAATTATATGTTTGGACACATCAAGTTGATGGCTGATATGGATTACTATGCCATGCATGACTCAATTTTGTGTTTGGGTCTTAAATATTTAGATGATTCTGAGTTTAATCAGATTATGGACTTGTTGGCTAAGACAGATAAAAAGTCACTCTTCTACGACGATTTGATTTACTCACTTCGTTGCACTCAAAACAAAGCTCATTTGCAGCAGTACCTAGATTTGCTTATTGGTGAACACAACTCAAATAGTATAATGAATGATAGCGATTCAATGATGTACTTCTTTTATTTGTACAAAGTTAATATGGCATCTAGATCGGTGGTATGGCGCTTCTTTGAACAGAACTATAAAAAACTTTGCCATTCACAGTACTTTGCTGAGAACTTCAATCGCATAGCAGAATATATACCGCAAAGGCATCGTGATCAAGTAATTTATTGAAATAAATCTCTTTGAATTTAAATTTTTATTAATTTATTTTTGTTTGCAGTTCATGCAATTACGTCAAGATATTATAGATGAACTACAGACTAACAACATTGGGGAAACAGACACTCTTATAAATACCGACTCGAATCGCATAGGAAAAAGAGTGAAACTAAGTGAAGTTTTCGTGGAAAAATTTCATCGTCAAATACATGATTGGCTCAAACGAGAACAAAATCCTTCAGTATATGCAGCCGCTTCCATTTCTGGAGGTAGCCGGAATCATGCCCCACAATTGAAATTCTCTCTGCATATGGTAACAAAAATATTTAAAAGGATTTTGCAACTCAAACTGTAGTAATACAAAAACTCTCAACAAAAAGTGCATTTATACTTAAAATTAGTTTATTAAGTAAATTTATGTTATATAATAATATTATATATGGAATTCTGATGAATATTATATATTTGTATAGTTTAAGATTTTAAATGATATAATATAATTTTTTAAAATAGTTATTAATATTTTATTTTTTTGGGTATATTTAAGCCAATCTTGGGTCTGTTTAAGCAAAAGAAAAGGGATGTTTTACGCATATTAATAACGGGTGATGATTTGTTGCTAAAATAAACTATATGCTTTTTAGAAAGGTTTATTTATTAAATGTAAAATGTAAAAATGTAGTTTGAAAGGCAAGTAAAGAGATTACATCCGCGTATTTGACTTTAACGCTGTTAAGAGAGCCTAAAAAATTGAAAAACTATAGAGAAAATAGTATGTATTTAAGAAGAAATTATGATGAATGACACATAAGGTGTCATGATGAATGACCCCCGCGCATAACAGTATTATCCAACCATGTATGAACCAATAACTTAATATTTTATGTAGAAAACTTTAAATACATATTAAATTATACATCTTAAATACATCTCAAATTTTCAGAGTCAAACTTATACCTTAATTAATTAATTAATGCAACAACAATGCATATGAGGCAAATGTTTAGAGCTTTGGAAAGCTTTACACTTTGCAAGAGCTTTTTCAACTTATAATTTGTACAAAGCTTAAAAATATACTTTTTAATATGTAAAGCTTTTTAATATTATTTCAATTTATTTTTTGGTTGCAATATATACTTCAATTGTATAAATTGAAATAAATACTTAAATAAATTAATAACTTCTCTGTAGTGTTTATGGTAAAAAAAATATTTGAACTACATATTTACATCTTAAACTTTTGTACCCCAAAAGTATGCAACATTCTAAATGAAATGTATCTACAGTTTAAGATAGGCTTGTGTTTTTGTAACAAAACCTTTAGAATTAAATTGATCTATGGTGTATAAATCCCTAAACTTATCTAAAATCTATACAGATTATATTTTTGAAATTAATAAGTAGTATGAATGCATTTTTTTTGTGTGTAATGAGTGACAAATAATAATTTAACAAAAACTTCTGCTTGTTTTGACTTATAATACATTGAGTTATAATTGAACTAACCTAGAAAATATTTGTTAAGCGTTTTTAACATCTTTTAAACCAATTTTCTATAGAAATGTAGACCTTTGCCAAGGGAGAATCTCATTACTTTTTAATAGTTATAAGTTCCTGATTATTATATAGCAACATAATGGATAGCTAGTGGATCCTAGTGGATATTGTAATTAGTATAATAAACTAAAATATGTACTTCTGTTTTCAAATGCCATGAATGCATTATGTATAATATATTTTGACCAAAAGCTTATTAGATATATTAAAAGTACCTAATCAATATATTACTAACATAATGATATTATTAATAAATTTTTAACTTATGTTAAAAATCATACTATAAATTTTAATAGATAACTTGCCAAAAAATCTAAATATAAAACATAGAAATCATATATGTAGTCATTCACTTATGCCAACTATTAATTGGATTTTATCAAAAAGTAACGACGGTTTCAAAATTTGTCGTGTTGCAACTTTTTTATCAATTCAAGTCTTTTATTGTGTATTGGTTGCACTGCAGGTAATTTATGTGTTAAATATAAGTCAACTACGATGCTTAGCTTTTGTGTGTCGAGGAAATAAGGAAGACATATTACGTTAGTGTGTTTAACCATTTTTTTATATGGCAAAATGTCAAATTAAAGTGTTCCTTTGTTATTTAAAAGAATTTAGTTGTAACAAAGTAATATAAATGTTAACGAAGACCTCCATACTATATCACAGTCACAATTTAGCAATGTTTAGCAATCACAGTTTAGCAATGTTATACTACTCATTCCAAGTGAAGTTTCTAACATTCTGGCAGCAATATTTATTTCAAAATTTCGTTGTTAATAAATCATTGATCAATGTAGAGTATGACAATACTATGATAACTGATATACTCTATTTTTCAAACAACACCTGAGGACTCTTAAATTACCTCCAGCTCAAAAATCATTCCATCAAAATGTTTTTAACAAAGTGAAGGAAAAACTACTGACCACGCTCAAGATTATATCTAAATGGACTCTTCAATAGTGTTTCTCAAACTGGAAACTAGGTTAATATAAATGCATAATGAATGATATAAAGGGGAAGGAATACACATAAACAATTATACTTTAAATTTTTAACACATGCCATAATTGAAATATGTATGTAAACTATTAATAAGAATATAAAATATATAAATCAGGTACTTTATGAAGCAAAGTCAACAAATTCAAAAAGACTCTCACAAATATTATAACCAATTTGCTTTCAAGCTTTTATAAAAATTATTTAACTTATTTCATTTTTATGTAATTTCGATTATATAACTGTATGCAAAATTAAAAACAAAGAAAAATCTAAATGACTTTATAAATTGTTGAAGTTTAATTAACTTTTATCTCAGTCTCAATAAATTTTTATATTGCGTATAATAAAAGCATGTTTAATGATAGCAGCTGAATTCAGGTAATTATAAAGTTATAAATACAAATTGTATTTTTATGAAAGATTAAATAATTGCGGATATCACATAAAAATAAATTTAAAACTAAAGACAAAATTAAAAAAAAAAATTAAAATGTAAAAAATGTCAATATCAATAGGCCTGCTATTAATGCCGGTTGGAGATCTATAGCATGAGAACACAGCTAGGACTATTTGGAGATTTAAGGAGTTCTTAAATTATTTGCAAAATATTTTAAATTTATTTTCCAAAAATTTACATAAACGGCATTTTGGTAACATGGTAACAGTCCATTAAATAGAGTTTTCCGTATGTTTGGAATAAAATTATTTGCCCACTTTGGATCAAATAAATTAACAATAAAATTTTATCTTGTTAGATGAACTTAATATAAGTATTATTATTTTGTAGGGAACACTAAACATCACAACTTAGATGGTTTATTTTGTTAACCTCAGTTACCTTAACCGATCTTTAACGTTTTTTTGTTTCAAAGGTTAAATTTTTTATCACAATTTTTTATTACTTGATATAAAATAATAAAAACGAATCTAAGCAACGAACAGAAATTATTTGTGTGGACACTATATTCAGAATATAGTTATCTACTTTAGTACTGAGAAATACCAAAATTTTTTGACCTATAGCTAATGCTCTGTTCTAAACATTGTTCTGCAGTAAGCTGAACAGCTCTATTTAATAACGTAGAGAACTCGGTAAACTAAGTAGTGAAGTCGAATAATGATAACACTTCATTCTCACCAGTTGACAGTTTAATAGATATATTGTTGGTAAGAAATGTTTCTGGGTTATCTTGTTCTATAGAAAGAAAATATTTTTTACAAACTAAACAATATTTTAAATATTTATATAAAAAAAAGAAGATAATTATATAATTTTTACACATTGAAAATGTAATAAAAGTTTTTTCGTTATTCAATTATATTTATATATTTTGTAAAAAAATTTATTTTGAATCAGTTTAACTTTTGAATAAATTTAAGTACAAAGACATACGGGGTCTCAATTAATTAAGAGACTAAAAATGTATACAAATTCATTTGTAGTATTTGAATAAACTGCTTTTATGATATTAGGAATTTTTTGGATAGATGTTTCTTTAATACTCCGTATAACACTAAATATTCAAAATGGTGTGCAGTTATTTTATTATTCTCCAGCACCAAGGAATCGTATGTACCGTTGTTTCATATTTATAAATATTATGTTTATATATTTATTTTTAAATATTTTTAATTCTTACAAAAAACAATCCTATACATATAACTTTCATTGAACTTGAGCACATTACAACCTATTGAATCCTTCGACTTCTATCCTTAAAGCAATATCTCTGTTTCAATTTTTTTCTTCCATCTGAGTACTTTAGAATCTTCCACTGTTTCTTCTGTTTAAGGGTTATTCTCTTTAAAGTGCAATTTATCTTTAATTTTCTAATAAATTTTAGCTTCCATTGACATTGTATTCCTCAGTGTTAAGTGAAGGGTTTTGAAAAGATATTATGAATTAACCATAAATTTTACTTTTTAGTCTTGCTTATAAAATTTGAATTGTTTCTAAAGAATACGTCAAAAACCATATATATATTAAATTTGAATTATATGCTTATCAGGAAGTTATCAATATTTTTCTACATTCTAAGGCCCATAAAAATAATAAATTATACTACAACTTTAATAATCTCTATTACGTGCCTTGAAATACTGAAGAGTTTATTAATTTTCTACACGGTAATTAATATAAACTCACTTATACTTTGGTAATATTCTTTCTTTCTGAGCAGGAAATACATTTAATGGACTTTAAAATAAAAAAATTGATAGGAAATATCACTGGAATCGACTATACTCGGAGCGCGCACATACGAGTATATTTCAATAGAAATTAACAAGTAATTGTGATTAGATTAAAGGCGTTTGTGATTTATTTTATTTTAAAAGTCTGAAAAGCAAAAAAAAATGAATTTATATATAACATTTTTGACAAGATTTATTGTCATAATCACAATACGTAATCAATTATAAAAACTTTACAATCGACGTCTCAAAGATTTTGTCGTGCTTTAATTATTAAAGTATTAAAATTTCAGCAAATATAGCTCCGATATCGCCTATCGATAGACCATAATTATTTTGTATTATTTGCCTTATCTTATGTGCCGTCATTGCTAGGCATGTTCAAAATTATTTTTAACATAGATTAAGACTTGTTTCCTTAAAATTTAAACAATATTAATTAATGTATAAAAAGTTGTTATAAGTTATTATTTATTGTTAATTAAAGTATTTTCAACTTTTATTAATTACTGCACCTCTTAGAAGAAATAGATAATCACTTTGTTTTTATTAGCTGAGTCAATTTTTTTTTATTGATATATAGAATTCTGTTAGTCAAAAAATAATTTATATATATTTTTCTTGATTTTGTATATTGATATATATTGTAGTATTTTATTAGTCATAAATTATTTCAAATTTATTTTTAGTTTAAATAGCAGAAAAATATTTGTGCTATAAATAAAAAGTTCAAAAGTCATATTTCAATAGTCCTGTTTGGTCAAATTTTATTTTCATCGTATGACATTATTGCTAACATCATTACTATATAATAATCATGCCAAAAATATTCTAGATTATTTAAATAAAATTTAGACATCTTGATTAAATGGTGTTATATGGTATTTGATTTTTATTTGAACTTTCTCACTACTTCGCAGTTTAGTAAACTTAAATATAGAGAGTATGAGCTTCCGACTGAACGAAGCACTACGACTATAAACGACCTTTTGAGCTATTAACCGATCCTAGCTTAATAACAGAGAATACGCTTTTTGAATAAATGCTGAAATGTCACTTATCGAAGATTTGCTAATGTCGGGAGGAAACAGAAGGTACCGGCATAGTAATCCTTTCCTGCCAAAGATCAAAGCCGGGAAGTGTCAAAGAATATGATTAGAGATTTTATCTTCATTCAAGCAGTGCCGATATGCTGGATTACAGACAGACTTATCGTGTTGGAATGTTAACGAAAGCATGGCTGATTAGATAACCTGATGTTTAGTCTAGAAGTTATTGAACATAGAAAATTAAATTTTGAATTCATGAGCTTTAAAATTGCTTGTTTTAAAGTTCGATTTGGTTTTATAGTATTTATAATTATAATTATATGATTATAATTATAAAATACTATCAGCTGACATTAAAGACACTGTTAAGTTTAAAAAACAGACCGAATGAAATCCTTTTTGTCTACTGTTACTGGGCTTCTTAACGTTAGCATTAGACCAGAGTTATGTTCTGTCGAGTGGTTGAAATCGTTAATCATAATGAGCCACAAATTAAGCTCATGAATATAGAAATTATTACATATAGTAATATTAAATTAAGTGAAAGTATAATAATGTGCTCATTAAAACTATATTATAGTTTTATATAGCATAAAATATATAAATAAATAATAATATATGTTTTATATAAAGTGAAATAATGTAATAATATTTAAGGTAGCGATTTAAATATTAAATTCTTACCAATGTCACTAATTAAATGAAATAATTAATACTACTATCTATTATCTTAACATCTACTTCATTCAAAACTTATATGGAATTTACGTTAAACGTTTTGGAACACTTTTGGCAGAAACTGAACACTTAAAATTCACGCAACACCACATTAAGTGTGACAATTATCTTATCGGTGAGTATCTTATCTAAGATGTTGAATCTTGCAATCACTATAAACAAAAAGAAATATCTCGTTAGTTGAGCACAGAGAATAGAAACTAGTAAACGCTTGTGAGGTTTAACACAAAGAGCTTTCACACAAAGAACTATGTGTACGCTTATAGATAGGCAAGTATTGCCAATCGGAAAACATGATATAGAGCTACAATGTTGATTGCGCTTAATAAAAACATATATATCAATTTAATTATATCGAATATAATGCTCTCTTCTATTGTGTTCGCAATTAATAGGCGTAAAATTTATTAGCACCATTTGTATAATGAAACAATGAGCTTATCTAGCCATTATGGTCAATTTTATAACCAAGACGACCGTAATTCAAATCAATAGAGATATTATTTAATCGAATTTATTAGATAAACTCATGAGCGACGGCGATTGCTTAAAAGGCAGTTTCAGTGGCCAATAACGAACATTTCGTTTAAGGAATACGACTTAAACGAAACATAGTACAGCGGTTAAATATGCGAATTCTGATATTGTGTGCCGTGGCGATAGTTTTCGTGTTGGGTGTAGCGGAAGCAGGTACTCGCTCCTTGCCACCTCTACTGGGCGAAAACCCGAACGCACGGGCTGAAGATCCTTCCGAGGAGGAACCTAATTATCGTTTACCGAATAACACTGAACCTGTGCACTACGATGTGGATTTGACAACTAGTGTGCATACTGGAGAGAGGCAGTTTAAGGGCACTGTAAAAATCGAATTGAAAGTGTTAGAAGCCTCACGAGATATTGTGTTACATTATCGTCAAATTGAGAATTTCACTGCTAGTATACAAAGCAAGGATAATGCAGCAGCAGCAGCTATTCCTTTAACTTATGTTCTTGACTCAACACGCGAATTTTTAACGCTAACACCAACTAGTGGAGACATAAGTTTCGGTAAAGATACAACTTGGATATTAACAATTTCGTATGAAGGCAATTTGCGTACTGACAATGGTGGTTTCTATCTTTCCACTTACACCGACGAAAGTAATAATACACGGTAAATAAATAGTAAAAGTTAAAGTAGTGATATTTACAGTGAACTTTGCGAAAAATTTAATAGTGTGATACAATACGCAATACAAAAAAAATAACATAGTGCCATAAAATTAATTAGTGATATATATTGTGTATAATAAGTTAATAATATTAATTGCAGTTACTTGGCTACTACACAGTTTGAGAGCACCGACGCTCGTCATGCCTTTCCTTGCTACGATGAACCAGCCAAACGTGCCACATTCACAATTACCATACGCCACGATCCTTCTCTAAAGGCTATTGCTAATATGCCTGTCAACGATGCTCTCTCCACGTAAGTCACATCTAGTTTTTACAAAAAAATTCTTATTATTGTAAATATATAATTCTTACAAATCAGATAATAATTTTTTTTAAAAGTGTTTGAAGAACTAAGGTTTTACTGAAATAAAATAATTACTTAAATAATAGTAAATCAACTTAATTCTATTGGATTGGATTAATTATTAATAATTAATAAAATTTATTAGAAAAAACAATGCATTAAAAAAAATAAAATAAAATATAAAACAATTTAAAATAATGTATAACTATAAATGCCACTATTTCTTTCAAGAGACAAAGGATATTGTGTAAATAAACTTTAAACCTTATTTTCCAATTTATAGATTTATTTAAATATTCTAAAAATTATATACTACAATATTCGTAAATTAATTTTAATTATTATTATTATATCGTATAAAGAGCAATTAATTTCATGAAAAAATTAACAAACCTAATATTTTTTCATTTTTAATCAAAGTTAATCAAGGATTTAGAATCAAGGATTTAGGTCCTTAAACAATTCATTTTATAAAATTTATTAAAAAGATTTTTTACAAACAACCAAAAGTTAATAGCTCAAGTTAGTTTTCCACAGGATTATAATAATATAATCCCTTTATAAAAGAAATTAAATTAATTTTATACATATATGTATACAATAATTTTGATATATTATTTAGCTTCGGAAAGTATTTTATTGGAATTAGATAAAACTAAACTAAATTATATTTTTATTTGGTACATAAGTAATAGCACAGCTCCAATAAAACCTTATCTATAAATTTGTATCTTTATCTTTAAAAAGGGAAACTATAAACAACTTAGGCAGTTAGCCAACAACTAGCAATTAGGTAAATCAAGAAATATAGTCAGTTTTAGTTATTACAACAACTACACATTGTACACTCGATCTCTCAGGCCTTTGTAATAATAAATTAATAGCACACGTCAAAGTTCAAGTGAAAGACTTTTAGTACTTAATAAAAAGAGCTTATGTTATGAGAGTCCATGCTATAATAACTATTGTAAAATCTCCAGACTACAATATAAAGATATTTACAATATAGCCTATGGTGGATTAAATATTTCTTTATAAATATGAACCTTTTGCGAACCTTATAAAAAGCTATATCCAATATTAGAATTATTGTTATTCATTAAATTTAATTATTAATATTTAATAACTTATTATTTTTGTACACTTATTTAGTTCCGGTGTAACCGTCTTTCAAAAAACATCCGTCACTATGCCCACATATTTAATTGCTTTCATAGTCTCTGACTTTGAATGGACTGAAGGAACTCTAAATTCTTTACCTCAACGCATTTATTCACGTCCTGGTACAGAACATGATCAAGAATGGGCTTTAGTTTCTGGCATGCTCTTAGTTCAGCGTTTAGCTGAATATTATGATGTTGCTTTCCCACTACCTAAGTTGGATCAAGTTGCTGTACCAGATTTTGCTGCTGGAGCTATGGAAAATTGGGGTTTAGTTACATATCGTGAAGAATACTTACTATACAATACAGAAACTTCTACTGTCAATACACAAACCAATATTGCTAATATTATTGCACATGAATATACACATCAGTGGTTTGGTAATTTGGTGGCTATCAAATGGTGGACATACTTATGGTTAAAGGAGGGTTTCGCTACTTTGTTCTCATATCAGGCTACTGACGATGTAAGTATAGTTTTAGATATTTATTTTTTATAATTGCACTTAATCGTTAACTTGCGAAGGAAGTCACTTATTTTGTTTAAATTGAAATATGAAACTAATTCATAAAATTATACCATTCTTATTTTTCATTTCTATATTCTTTTGATTCCCACAGTGTCTCTACTTTCAATTTGAGTTCACAAAAATATAATACTTAAAAATTATTAACTTAATTATTCTGTGCTAATTTTTAGGCTTATCCTGAATGGGGTGTTTACCAAATGTTCCATACCGATGATTATCAACGTGCCTTATCAAGTGACTCATCAGCGAATTCAAGACCTATGACTCATTATGTTCAAAAGCGTCAAGAAATTTCTGCACTCTACGATTCCATTTCATACTCTAAAGCTGGATCAGTGTTGCACATGTGGCAACATGCTTTGACCAATAATGTATTCCGTAGAGGTTTACACAATTATTTGACTGCAAAGTAAGTGCTGTGAAACACTTTTCATTCTGTATCAATTAATCAAATAAAAATTCTTAAATAATTATTATTACGCAGTCAATACAGCGCAGCTGAAGAATGGCAATTATTTGATGCAATTGCAACAGCCGCTATTGAAGAAGATTATGCGGTCGTTGATCCAGTTAGAGACATGTTAGTAAGCTGGACTCAACAAGCTGGTTATCCCTTGTTAACAGTAGAACGCAACTACAATGATGGTTCTTTTACTGTGAAGCAGAAAGCTTACTTCACTAACAACTCTATTTCATCAGATAATACCTGGTATGTTCCTATTAATTATGCTGTACAATCGAATCCTGATTTCCGCGATACTGAAGCTACAAGTTATCTACGTAAAACAGCAGAGATTAAAGTGGAGTCCAAAGTTTCTCCAAACGATTGGTTAATCTTGAACAAACAATCGACAGGTTATTATCGGATTAATTACGATGATCGTAACTGGCAACTTATTACTGATGGACTTATCGAAAAACCTTATAAAATTCATCCTCGCAATCGTGCCCAATTGATGCATGATGCGTACAGTTTCATGAGTTCTCGTCGTTTAAAACACTCTACCTTACTTTATCTGTTGACATATTTGCAGAATGAAGATCAATATGCACCTTGGTCAACTGCTAACAGCATTTTAACTACTTTTAATCGCTATCTCAGTGGTGATGGCGATTACAAGGTATTCAAAGATTATGTTGCTGAATTAGTAGGACCAATTTATGACAAATTAGGTGTGAATGATATACCCGGTGAACAACATTACCAAAAGTACGTACGCTCAATTGCTATTAATTTAGCTTGTATGGCCGGTATTTCCAGTTGTCTTGAAGAAACTAATGGAAAATTGAATGCCTCTTTCGATGAAGACTTTCCAATACAAATTGAACCGAATTTACAATCACAGACCTATTGTCAAGGTGTTAAGCAAGCTTCAGATAGTTTATACGATAAAGTCCTTGAGATATTGTTTACATCAGCTGATCAAGCTCGTCGTCGTTCATTAATCTCCTCTTTGGGTTGTGCTACTAAGAGGAGTCAGTTGGATAAATTCATTGAAAGTTCCATTGACCTGGAGAATAGTTTGCGTACACAGGAACGCACAATCATACTAAATCCAGTTTACTCTCGCAGTGAAACAGGTTTATTAGCATGTATTGAGTTTTTAAATGAGAACTGGGAAGCATACGCTGCTTTAACAGTTGGTACCTTCGGAGGTACAAAACCACTTGACTCTGATATTAAGGGAATGTCACAATATGTAGTTACCAAAGATCAGGAAACCAAAGTAAGTTTTTAACATATTGTTTAAATTCTTTTAACAAAAATAAAATTTTTATTTTTTATTTTAAGCTATTGGCGTTGGTTGAAAAAGTAAAAGACAGCGATGCTGTAAACTCTAACTTGGAAACTTCGGTTAAGTCAAACATTAATGCTAACTTCAATTGGTTGGAAAATAATCGCAATAGCATCATTAACTGGATTACTGACTACCGCACTGATGGCGGTGTGTCTATTACCGCTTTCTCTCTGACGATGGTTATGTCCGTTGCTGTATTTATTTCAAGGCTTTTTTAAATAATTAATTTTTTGTAATATTTGAAAATTTAAATATTATATGTATATAAGCATTTTTAAGTTAGAATTATGTATGATAATTTTTCGCTTTAATTTTATGTTGTTTATCATTACTTTATGTTAATGTGATATGAGCATCATTGGATGTTTAGGGTTTCATAAATAAAAATATAAAGAAGTAAAAGAAAAGTTCGTTTTATAATAATATTTTATTTAAAAATTAAATTCAATAATATAGAACAATTTTAATAGAAGTTTATTAGACTGAACTCTAGTTATTTTACAATAAATGTAAAAACTCTCTACCCAGGCCGCTAAGAACGTAATGTACTATTGCTTATATATAATATATATATATATATAAAAGTTATCAAGTTATCAAGTTTCCTTCATCACATATTCAGGACCGAAGTCATTATATATATGAATTTATAACTTTACATTATCATTTATATCTAGTCATTGTACATATGAATTTATATCTTAACATAATAAACACAGATCATATATCGATGAAAAGTATTAACTATGCATTGTAATAATAAGTTGCTAAGCATGCAAATAAATTAATATAGGAATCTAACACATTTAGCAAAAGTTTCACCTCTTTAGTACATTTTTAGGAAATATATATATTTAGAGAGTTGAAAAACTTTTTTTAAATTTGATTAGCTTTTTAAAACCAGACAAAAAAAATCCTACACTTATAAAAAATCAGATAGTATTCTTCCAAATTGAAAATAGTTTTATATATGTATATATATATATATATATATATGTGTGTATTTAAATGGGTCCGCACTAGGTATACACACGTATTAAGATTTTCCTGCACTTAACCTTATTTTTTACAACTGTCCTCCAAATTATGATATATATGTCGTTGCATTATTGTCGATACCATCGACGACTAAGATCGAATCTCAATCAACTAAGAGCAAAAGAACCTCATCTTAACCGTGGGGTTTTTTTGTTACCATCTAAAAAATTCGTTGCAAGTTGTATACTTTTCAAAGGATTGACATAACTTACTCAAATTATGTGCTCAATGGAACCTAATCTTTCAATTTGTATTGTAGTTACAATATCTTTCTTAATTTCGAGCTTCTTAACATATTCTTGCATCTAATATACATCTATATTGCAAATTATATATATTTTTTAAGCACATTTTTTTCGAAGTCATTCAGTTTCTTTTTTTTCACAAACTCTGTCGGCATACGTGAGGAGTGGTTACGACTCGTACCTTAGAAGTCCATATTTTGACTTCTAAGGTACTTAAGATGTGTTGTTTATAATGATTAGCTATTTCGTCGCTATGCTTTTTCAGGTGTAAAAAAGAAAATAGTTTTACACAAGAAATTCAATAATGTATCTACAAACAGAACAGTATCGAAATTTAATAATTAAAAATAAAAATATTATTATTTAATGCAATTATTCTACAGATTATTCTACAGCTAATTAATAAAACTGTAGAAAAATGTGCGAACATAAAAGTCAATTACGACTTTGGATCAGTTGGTTAAGGAGCGCTGACTCTGATCTTGAAATTTGGCAGAACACGAGCTCGAAACAGCTGTATAGTCAGCCAAAAATTCAATTAATTAAAATAATATAAAATGCATTTTTGTTGTTGTAGTCAATACTGTTCGAAAAACCTCTTCAAGAAATTCAATGAAATTATTTTGCACTACATTTGCACAAAAGTATTCATAGCTAAGTCGAAGATAAACAATAATGAATTAAATTGTTTAATAAATAAATTATATGTATTTAGTACAAAAAATAATTTAGAAAAAATGAATCTGAAATTTTATGGTTTCAGATGGTATGAAAAAATTGGATTGATTAGATCATAATATATAAGGTTCGCATATGTTATTGGGGTGTTCTAAAAATAAACTAACTTATAAGGTATGTACTTAAAAGTATAAACCAAAACATTTTAAAGATATTCCACTTGCCGGATTAGCATAAACACATGTTTTGAGTACAAACGGACCTATGCATTCGTTATCAAACCTTATGTTTATATGTAGATTCATATATATTGTCTACCCATACATATATATTGTGTATCTGTTTATAAGCAATGTTATAAATTCCAGACGGTGGCATAGTTTACTAATTATTTATAAGTACGTAAAAAGTGTTGTAAATTGCAGTGTTTTCTATTTAAAAAAATTAGTTTTGTACACTAGTAGAGCACGAGTATCGGTTGCAATTTTATGGTATAAAAATTATTAAAATCGAAATTTATTACCTTTTTATCTCGAAACAAATTAATCGATAAGACGAATAAAGTATGCAGCTCAGTGTTAAACAATTTAGTGATAAAAGTATTGTTTATAAATTTCACTATAAATTAAATCAACTAAAATAACTTTTTTAATTTCACAATATGACAAAATATTTAAATTAAGCCTTGTGGTCATATATATATATAAATTAGTTTACTTGATAAAATTTGAAAAATAAGAGTCAATAAATACAAAAATATATGTTATTATATAGTTCTATTTCACTCGCGCTTAATAAATCAGAAAAAATAATCAACGAACTGTGCGGATAAAAACTAGATATCCTGTGCGGATACCTTTACCTTGCCTTCCTACATGGATCAGAAATGTAAAGCAAAGCAGTATTGAAAGTTAAATATAGGTATGTTCACGTATAGGTCGGAGTAAGCATAAGGTATGAGTAAGAGTAAGAGTAAATAATTAGCACTATATATTCGGTCTATTGTCCATTATAGTTTATATTTTGGCAGTAGAACCTCACAGCAAAAAGTAATCGGGTAGGTTAGCTACTGGTTAATTGGAAAGTCTATATATCATTTTTATCCATCATTATTTTTATCTAGTATTTTAAAAAAAATGATCTTAAATCTTAATTGTATATTACAGATTGAATTTTTTTTATGCATCTTTATTATAATAATGGCTCAATAGATTCTTAGCTCTTTAATACATCCGCCATTGCTCTTAATTATGTTTCCCCGACAAAAAAAAAAAAAAACCAGCATATTTACTATGGATATTAATAAGTTGCTCTTTAGTTATTATTATTATTGTCCCTTCATGGATATAGAGTTATTCTCCAAGTTTAATTTCCTATATAAATAGTATTCAATCCACATTATACATAACGTCTTATTTCTTTATCCGATTGATGAAGAGTGCCCACCTTAGTAGTACATTCGTGTATGGATCAGTATATGGATGGCAAATTCTTAGACCATGTCTTAAGGTCTCATTCTATTTCTTACAAAATCTATATGTTCCAGCAAGTTTTAAGTTGTGTAAGATAAGTTACTTTTGCTAACATTTTGTTACTTTTGTATGACATATATCATTCATTGTTATTAAGTTTCATTATATCTAATTACTCACTTTAACCTTACGTACATAAGTAATTTTATGCTTAATTTTTGTGAATGAATAATATATAACCAAATGCTCACTTGTAATGGAAACAGTCTACCGAGCCTGCTAAATAATCCAAATATAGACTTAAGAAATAATTATTCTTCATCTTACCTTTAAGAAGTCATCACAAACCTATTCCAAATAAGTTAGTAGCGAAACGTTATAAGAGAAAGATTTGTCGCCACTGTATCCAACTAACCAACTAATTTTTTATATATTGCATATTTATGAGTTGTGTGATCTAGAGGTTTGTAACACAGTAATAAGATATTTGAAAATGCTGAGGCATACGTGAACTGATCAATTCAATAAAATTTCAGGGAATAATCAGATGAAATGAAATAATATATATCTGCGCATTTTACTGAAAACTGCAACAAGGGATTGACCTTAAAAAATTTTAATCCGTAGAGTACTGCCTTACAAGTAATATAGTTTATTATTATAGACAATTTCATATTGAGATCTAAATTTGTTGTATTAAACTTTTTTTCAGCAATTAATATTCGAAGTAGTTTTTAATATATAGTATTTGTTAAATTAAAAATAAAAATTTCTAAGTTGATGAAAAAAGCCAGAGAAAAGCAACTAAGAACGGGTTTACAAAGAATAGTTACGGTTAGTAGCGCTTAAATGTTCGATATACACTTAAGTGTGTATTGTAAAATTGGGCTCTAGCATTATTTTTCAGAATCTGCTACTGAACAATTTTCCAAGATTTTAGTTAAGATAAATACAAACGTTAATTAGTCATAAATATTAATATTCAGTTAATTTAGTTAATTAAAATGACTCAAATACTTTAAGTACTCTCAAACTTTAAATTAATCTATTTTTATAGAGGCTTAATCACCTTTTGAAATATTTATTGATTTGATGGCCTTGAAATCAGGTATTTTTTTTATACTTAAACGATTTAAAGTATAGATTATTTCAAAGCTTCGGGAAAACGAATGGATATCACTGCTTACGTTTATTTACTAAAATTATCGGTGATATTTCGACTATACCTATATACTTTGACCCTGAACTTTATGACAGGTTTGATTATTTATATTTTTTTAGTTTTGTATTAAAGTTAAAACATTTTAAAAATTTGAAGATTTGTTCTGTATACTTGTAGCAGCTGTCATGAGCAATCAATATGTATTGATAGGGGTCTATAAAGAAATCTATTTGAGAAGGAATTTTTAAAAGAAATTCAAAGTTTATATGAAAACATTAACTCAAATGATATAGCATTGTGTTTAATGTAATGTAATGTGTTCTTTCATTTTTTTTCTATTGGGTGAAAGGTGTTATTTTAAGATTGCATGTTTTAAGACTTGCACTGCGACGTAGAGATCTATTCTGCTCCGTTCAATGATTTTTAAGGTCAACTATCTAAATAAATTGTTATGGGATTCCTACCTATTTCTGATATCGATAAAATACAAATTTTGTAGGAAATCCTTTCTAAATCCTTTTCAATAAACAAAAACAATACCAACTTAATCCTTCAAAATTTGAGAAATATTAATGATATAAAAAAATGATGTAAGAAATGATATAAGAAACTCAACATAAAAACTTACTCAGTATTCCATGTAACCATTAATACAAGAGTTATGTTAACATGAAATATTTTTAACCATAACTAATAATATGTTATAGGTATAAAGTTCCCAATATATTTTATTCAAAATTTTCTAATATCTATTATAATGTTCAGATTATTGTACTTAGCTTGACAAGATTGCAGCAATATCTGCTATTTTTTATACAAAATTCATATAAGAATATGCTCAAGCACTTCTATAAGTTAAAGTTAAATAAGTGATAGTAACGTCTGTAGTTACACTATCACCTATTGTCAATGTCACTGCTCATCTATAGCAGCCTGTGGAGTGGTTATACGAGCCCTTTGTGAATACACCACTTCAAAAGGTACATCTTCTCTGTTCATATTACGGACATTTTAGGTGCATATATTTAAACAGTATACCTAGTCTCTTTCTGAACAATTCTTTTCGATTTTATTAAATTGTTCTATATGTTGGGTTTCAAGTGCAATACTTAACCTCTTATGCTCTCGAAGGAGGGTTTAGCTATATGCATTAGTTCATTAGGTAAGGATAGCTGTAGCTATTCTGACTGTCAATTTGGTAATTACCTAATAAAATTTAATCACACTTTTTATCTTTCATGCTAATTGGGTCTAGATCTTATGTATATATAAAAAGAAAAAGTATTCTACCCATTTTTATTAAATTTTCGTGGAATACTATTGGGGTGTAAATAGGATTTATTAAACCGAACACACAAAGTAATATTAATATTAATCTTTTGTTTATCTAGAACTAAAATTGCACCCAAAAAGGCGATGGATGATAATGAGAATAACAAATTTGATGAAAGAAATTGAGAATATTTAACTAGAAAAAAAGAGGACCAGTGAAACATAGTGCGGGTATGGAGAATGCCTAATTCAACAGCTGAAGTAGGTGAAATAAGAATCACTTAATACTTACTTCACTATTTCAATTTGAATAAATATTTATTTGGGAGATAATAGAATTAGAATAGAATAATTAAGATTTGGTCAATATATGAAACCATTCAAACCATTCAAGGTGTAGTGAGACGCACAAGGCAATGTTAGAGAGGTAAAAATTTTGATACATATTTTGTTGTATTAATTTGTACTTTTTGGGTGTTTCTTAACTTGTAATCAATAATTTGTTAGTTTGATAGATAATAGATAACACTAAAAAGCTAATCACCGATATGACTAAGCTCTTAACAAATTTAGATTATTGCGGCATGTGATTATTTCAAGTGTATGACATGTTACCGAAAATAGTTTATTTTTTACCTTATCTTAGTTAGATTATGATCGGGGGTAATTTACATTTATCGACAAAGTACATAACAATATTTTTTATGTACGTTTGGGTTAGATTGACAAGTATTTTTGATAGGATATTATAGCATATACCTATATATATGGTATATAGCATATATCCACTTTTATAGATTTCTTCTGAGCGATATTTCTTGGTCTGCGTTGTCGGCAGACAAGCATATCTGTTATCTTAAACAACAATTATATAAATTATATTACAGTTTATGGTGGAGTGAACGGGAGGCTACTTAAGACCTTGGAATCCTTATACAAACTAATGAAATAATGTTATATCTCTCTTTTGCGTTTGGTCTCACCTTTCTTAAGATAGAACACATTTTTGAAAATGTGTTAAAATGTTAGGAATTAAAAGAAAAGACTATTCGGCTCTCCCAACTGTGTTCTGAAGAGCAAATGATAATAAAAATAAAAAAATAATTTTTTTTTATAAAAAACATAAATGGATGAGTATAATTAATTTATTAACAGTCACATTTTGGTACAGATGGTATTTACAGTCCATTTGTCTATTCCGTACAATAGCTAGTAATTTTTTATAAACTATTTTCTATTTATTGTTATTGGTGCTGTTAGCCGTTGAGTGAAGTCTTAACTGTAATGTATATATTTCAAGACGTTTATTTTGTAATCGAATTATTAATTCAGGGGAATTTACAGGTAAAATATATATGCAAAGCTATTTTCTCAATAAATGACTTTAGTTTAAATTGAACGTTTTTTTTATAAATATTTTACTTATAAGAAATGTGTATCGATTATTTGATGGAAAAATTTACATGAAGAATTAGTATATCAAGTATTGTAATTTGGAATTAAATGAATTTACTAAATTTTTAATAAACAAGTTCATTCAAATATTTTTTAATTTTATTTCGCAATCGCTTTATTACTGAGTAGTAATCTCTGTTTTTGTTTTATTATTTATAATGTGCGATTTACGATAAGACAAGAAATTTTTGAAAAAATCCCTATTATTGCCAGTTATAATCAATTAAAATCACGAGCTGCGAACAATAAATATCTTTAACAAATTTAATTATAATTAAAGAGTTCATAAGAAACATAATTATCGTGTCCGCACTATAAAATTTTGCTAATGGCATAAAGTTTTTTTTAGTATCGAATCTAAGACAATACCATTTTTATATAGAAAAACAGTACTTAAAATATTCAAACAGAATTAATGAATATTCAATATTAACCTTTATCAGTTGTAATGATACAAGAACAAAACCGATAATAAGCAGGCAAGATTATAACTATGTACTTGTGCTGTACAGAAAACAACCCGTATCTGAATAGGTTTATTAGCCTCTTTTAGCCAACTCATATGCATCCATATGTTGTCTTATCGAAGCTGTAATCTAGCAATAAAATAATCCAACAACAATACTTCAAGTTATCATAAATACGAACAAATACGTCTATTATAATAGACTATTATGACATAAACTGACATTATCAGGCAGTTAAGGCAACCAGATAAACTTATTATAGTAAATTTATAAATAAAGCTTAACGTATATTATAGTCCTCAGTAGGCCAAGAGATTTTGGTCATATTGGTAAACGATTTGACAATCGCGAGAGTGCGAAAGTAAAGTGAAGCGGTCTACAGGGATATCAATTATAGGTGTGTCTCTATAATAGAAATACTATTTATCGTCAGGATAATGGATTCTCTTTGAAGAGATGTTGAACTACATTTGTGGAATTCATTTTATTAGTAATTGTACCAAAGTGCAGATTTCAAAGATGTTAACTAAAAAAAGTTTAAAATTAAATTATTCAAATAAATTAATAAAAATAAAATTATAATTTACTAATTGAATAGAAAATTATGAAAATTGAAAGAATTTCAAATAACAAAAAAAACAACAATTAAAATATCAGCACTAAATGCATTTAGTGTGTAAATCGCGTACATTTTAAAATTAATACTCAATAAAAAAATAATTTTTTAATAATATATAGTTTTTGCCGCAAAAAAATAAAATTATTAATAACAAATATAATAAATTTTTTATATATTCGCTCCCAATCCATACGCATCACTAATCTCCTGTGAAAAATGTATAACACTAAAAAGGATTCAGTACTCCAGCACTCAGTTACTAACCTTGTTTAATTTAAAGATAATAAATTTAATTTAAGTTTTAGAATAAATTTGATAAAGAAAAATTTGTGACTACCGCAAATTTCACAAGAATAAGAAGTGTTCACGTTTTTTTCAGTAAATTTTTGAACAAAACTTTTCTTTTCCGAAAACTAATGTTATTAACGTTACAGAACGGTACAGAACTTCTCCGGTTTATATTGGCGAAACACTTTGTCAAATGATTTTCAGTAGCTCTTCGATTGGCCATTTTTTACCAATAATAGAGTTTTTGAGAAATCGAAACAAATAGTAGTCAGACAAATGTAGAAGGTCCGGGCTCAATTCGTTAGAGATGTGCGTATCCTGGCTTGTCATAATGAAAAACAATTCTTTTCTGTTAGCCAATTTTTATTGCTTTTACTTACTTAATTGATTAAAACGGTCGAGTTGTGGGTAGTAGAGAACAGAAATACCCGTTGCAGCATGCTGGAACCGCTCATAGTACACAGTTATAACCTAGACCGTAATATAACCTTGCTTGCTTCTTTGACTATGATCGCTTGTATTAGATATATTCGTATTAAATCAATTTTTGATATGGTTCTAGTTCATTACGTTTCAACAATATCACATTTCACTGATGACAATTCGGTCATTCAAATTTCTTTGCGTGAATTCATGTGTGGCTTTCCCTAGCCACCTCAATTTAAAGAATTCCAAACGGTACATAGTTTATGTTAAGTACCTCTGCTATCTCTTGATAACTTCCACGTTGGTTTTTATCTATCAGTTGGGAAACTTTATAGGCTTTCTTATTGACTAGACGACCAGGGTGAAGAACATTTTGGCATCGATATTTTCGAAACCGAATTGAGCAAACCACTCCTAGGGCCAGAGTTTTTGTAGTCATAAAGCATCGCATAAGGTATTCAGATATTTGAGGAGAGACAGCCTTAACAAAAAAATGTCACCCATCAAACACGTTTTCGTGATTTTCTCAGATTAGTGTTGCCAGGTATCAACATCATCTAGTGATAAAAAAAACTGCGGATACTTACCAATGTCACCATATTCATTTTAACTACTACACTTAAAATAATTTAATACATACTTGAATATTGCAACTGTACTTCAATCCTTTTTATACAAAACAATGAATACTATATATAATTTATTTTTAGAATGAAATTACTAAGTACAGCTGTCGTTTTGGCAGCATGCTTATGCTTAGCGCTCAGTGCACCTGCGAATGACTTGGACGTGCCAACACCTTTTGCAGAGGGTGACACAAATTATCGTCTCTCTGAGGACATCTCACCAGTACAGTATAATATTTCAATACGACCATATCTTTTGGAAAGTGATGGAGATAAACGTTTCAAATTCGATGGCGAAGTCTATATTGAGATTTTGACGAATAAAGCAACTACAACTATAGAATTACACACCAAAAATTTAACAATTTCAGAAAAGCAGTATTGGATGAAAGGAGCTACAACTCAGACAAATTTGCCAAATGGTGTACTTAACGATGCAACCGATATAATCAAATACACATTAACCACAACATTGCCAGCAAAAAGTACTGTCATTTTGCACTTTAAATATACCGGATTAATGCAAGAAGATATGTACGGTTTCTATCGCAGTTCCTATAATGACAGCAGCAATACCGTAAAGTTCGTATTAAATAAAACTGTTTAAAACATTAATAAAATGTACTTATACATACTTGTATATTAATTCTAGATGGATTGGCTCAACACAATTCCAAACGAATCATGCTAGACGCGCTTTTCCATCATTCGATGAACCAAAATTTAAAGCCACTTTCAATGTGAATATCACACGTCACAAAAGCTATAAATCTGCCAGTAACACAGAAGCAACTAATTATGTAGTTAATGGGTAATGTCTTTCTTTGGAGTTCATATTAATAGATTTTTAATTTATTTCATGCAATTTACAATATTACAGCGATTACGTCACAGATATTTACAGCACTACTCCAAACATGTCTACTTATCTGTTGGCTTTTCTAGTATCCGATTTTGCTGAACGTACTGATGGTCAGTTTGGTGTGCTCGCTCGTCCAGATTATTACGCACAAACTGAGTATAGCTTTAATGTTGGCCGAAAAATATTGAAAGAATTAGACACATACTTAGCCTATCCTTACTACAGCATGGGCAATGCCAAAATGCAGATGGTAGCCGTACCCGATTTTTCGGCTGGTGCTATGGAAAATTGGGGTTTACTAACTTATAGAGAACGTTCTTTATTAGTGCAGAATGGCTCAACTCCACTGAGTTCACAGCAAGCTATTGCAGCAGTTATAGCACATGAACAAGCACATATGTGGTTCGGAGATCTCGTTACATGTAATTGGTGGAGTTGGACTTGGTTAAATGAAGGCTTTGCACGTTACTTCCAATACTTTGGCACAGCAATGGTAAGTATTTCAAGTGTAATGCAATCATAGATATTCTATTGAAACCATTTTCAAAAAAGGTTGAGACTGAATTAGAATTGGAGAAACAATTCATTGTTGATCAAATTCAAGCTGTTATGCAAATGGACTCCACATATAATACCAATCCAATGAGTGATCTCAATACCAATACACCTTCTGATCTTAGTCGGATGTTTAACAGTATTTCGTACAATAAAGGCGCATCATTCATTCGTATGGTCAAGCACGTCATGGGCGAAGCCAAATTCCAAAAATCATTGCAAGAATACCTTAAGAAATAGTAAGTTCCTTAATACATATAGATACCTTTACAGTTGTTTATATACATGTATTCCTTTTTTAAATTTTCAGCCAGTTTCTAACTACTGTTCCTGACAATCTGTTTGATTTCTGGAAAGCTAATTTTAACACAAACTTCCTTACTTACGCTGATGGCCTATTTTCCAATTTCACTACTCAAGTGGGTTATCCACTAGTGTACGTTGATGTTGCGAATGATGGTTCTAGTTTTGTATTATCACAGAAACGCTTTCTTTTAAAGGATAATGATGGCTCAGATAAAGACCTGCAATACACCGTACCAATATCTTACACCACCAGCAACGAGAAAAATTTTACCGACACCGATCCAAAATTTTTCATTGTGCCAAAAGAAAATAAAACGCAGTCTCTAGGTAAAGCTTCTTCTTGGATCATATTGAATGTACAGCAAACGGGTTATTACCGTGTTAATTATTCCACAAATGCCTGGAAGAATTTAGGCACAGCGCTTAAAAAAAGTAACTTTGATGGCATACATGAAATGAATCGTGCGCAAATAGTAGACGATTTGTTTAACTTGGCACGTGCCGGCATTCAGAACTATGAATTAACTTTGGAAATTATGGATTACTTAGCTTCCGAAACACACTACTTGCCATGGACAGCAGCTTTCAATGGTTACAATTACTTATCAATACGTCTTGGAACCGATACAAAAGATTTCAGCATTTATTTACGAAATTTAATGGAAAAGGCATACAATAAATTGGGCTTTTCTGATGGTTCTAATGATACTGCACTTGATATCTACACTCGTACCAAAATACTTTCTTGGTCTTGTAGATACGGTAACGATGACTGCACATCAAAAGCCGAAGGGTATTTTAAAAACATGCTTTTTAATGGAAGATCAGTACCAGCTAACATTCGTAGTGTGGTTTACTGCTCCGCTGTGCGCGAAGATAGCGAGAGTTATTATTCTTTCTTATACAAAATGTATAGAACTGCAACTGTTGCCACTGAGGAAACACTTATTCTAAATGCCTTGGGTTGTGTTAAGAGTGAAAAATTCCGGAAAACACATTTCAATAACATCTTAACGGATGAAGTGCGTCGTCAAGACAAATCCAGTGCATTATCTAGCTTGTACACCGAAAATAATGAGAATGTAGAACCTATGTTCGATTTAGTGACCGCTAATTATGAGGAAGTACAAAAAGCGTAAGTTTGATTGGTATAAATATCCAAATAAATTTTATATATTAATGATTGTTTCGTTTTAGTATGGGTGGATATTCGGCATGCGCTACTGTTATCGCCAACATAGCATCACGTTTCACCACAGAGGCACAAAAGAAGAAACTGGAGGAGTTCAACAAAAACCATGGTGCAAAATTCGGCGCAGCGGTTTCCACGCTTAATAATGCAGAAAAAACCGTTGCTGAGAACTTGGAATGGTCCGCAAGTAAATTAGCTATATTCAAGGAACACCTTTCGAAGCGTGTTGGAGACGGTGCTGCCCAACAAAACGTTTACACAGTATTCACTTTAGTTTTAATAGCTGTCGTGGCAATTTTGTTCCATTAAGAAAACTGTAGTCACATACTCATTGTTCTGATATAAGCAAAGTGTTGGGTTTTTGTACTTATGTATTAACACGAGTATGAGAGCAAGTATTTATGAAACCATAATATTTAATATAAATAAAACCAAATAAAATTAAATTTAAAATCTTACACCTTTTATTAACAGAAATTATAAGAATGTTTTTATTCCACTATAAAATAATTTACTGACCTAATGAGTGCCCTAACAATCTAATTAGCAAAATGGTCTTACAAAAATTGGACTACAGAAAAAAGAAGATTTCCACAGCATTGTGAAAACTTCATCCCAGTTATCAGGGTAGATAGGAGAAAAAATAGACTTAGTACTTAGCGAACTAGATTTATCGAAGCCAGAAAGCAAGAGCGTACATTAGGGAAATTGGGTTATACAGAAGGGGTTAGGGTTAGAGCAGAAGAGCGCGGACGAGGTTAGCACTATTAAAATATCTCTAACCGCTTTATAGTTTTGATACAAAATGTGAGACCTTTATTAGATTATTTTTATACTTATACATTACATCAAAAAATATAGTAGTCTTTCTCCAGAGATATATGCATGTCCAGCTAAAACTTTAATATCAATATTTTCTCAAAGATTATAATTTTGATTTAAAGTACATTTTAAAAACTTTTCTTTTTGAAATATAAGGATAATACCACAAAACCATTTATATATAATAAATATTAGCAATCTTTTTTTGTAATTAGAGAGCGAGATCACATTTCAACTAATAGGAAACCACACTAGAATTTAATAACTGAGTAGATAAATATTTTCGACTTTCAAAATGTATAACTAATACTTAATCTTATCGAGAACATGATTTTTCAAATTTATGTAGCCTACACACTTTTGGGTAAACTCATTTCAGTCTTTCTCCGATTACTTAGCCATGCGGACGCGAACGATACTGCATATTGCGTTGCTATTGTTGATAATCTGCATCTGTCATAGATTAGCCCAAGCGCAAATAAATTATCGTTTAAGTAATGATATTATACCAGAGGCGTATAATATTACAATAAAACCGTATCTGTTGGTCGAAGACGAAGAAAACTTATTTAAATATGAAGGTGAAATACAAATAAAATTGCATGCGATCGTGTCTGAAGTGCGGGAAATCACATTGCATAAAGGCATTGGAGTTATTTTAACGGCTGCTGCTTTTTACGACAGTACCAATAAAAAAATCTATTTAAATATAGAAAGTTTCGTTTTTGATCAAGTAACCGATAAATTGACAATTAGACTTGATAATGCTCTAACCGTAAATGCTGCAGTAACGCTTCATTTTGAATTCAATGGTAAAATCAGAACCAATCTGACGGGATTATATCGCACGAAATATATAGATGAGAATGAAAATCTGAAGTGAGTGTTCTAGTAACTAAATCTGACTATATATTTGCTGTATGCAAAATGTTTTCAATCGCATATATATGATTCATATTTTCGGTATATATATATATATAAATAATTATATATATATAAATATATTTTATATATTTTTTTTTGTTTGACAGTAGGTGGAAGCATCGAAAGCCACTGTGTGAGACTTGAACCCACTAAACCACCTCTTAATGAATGGAGAAGTTTTCTACAGCATTGTAAAAACTTCATCCCAGTAATCAGGGGAGAGCTAGATTTAACTAAGCCAGAAAGCAAGGGTGTACATTAGGGAAACTAGGTTATAGGAATGGAGTGTGGTTAGAGCAAATGAGCGGGGGTGAGGTTAGCGGTAAACTTTGTGACTGGAGTCACGGAAGCGGCGACTATATAGGGGGATGGAGTGTAGGTTACGGTCTCACACACCGAAGTATATATACATTATATTGGTTTAGTGTTCATAGAAATGTCAATAATCGTATATAATCTTATATAGTATGGATATTAATAGGGGCACAATATACCCGATGGTCGCAGTGACATGTACCCTAACAATAATAATGCATTTTTATAATATAAAAAACTGTGTGTTAATATAGATATGATTTCGTAATATTCTTTCTCGATTCAATAAGCTTGCATAAACGCTTCTTATATTTAGAATGTGTACTCAGAAACTTCTTATAAGTAATAATTAACATATCTAGATTTTACAAATAACTATTCATTATTTTTCTATACTTTTATAGATGGATTGCTGCAACACAAATGTACACTATAAACGCCAGAACTGTATTTCCATGTTTTGATGAACCAGCACTGAAAGCCAAATTTCGAATGCAAATAAGCCGTCCCAAGGAATTCAACTCTGTTTTCAACACTAGACTCATTAAAACCGAAGTTGATGGGTATGCATCACTACTTCTAGTACTCATTTATTAATCTTAATTAAATATGTATTTTCAGTGAAAATCGATATATGGATTACTTTGAGGAAACACCACTCATGTCGACTTACTTAGTGGCATTTATTGTATCTGATTTTGTTACAACCGGCAATACGGATTTTTCGATTATTACACGTTCAGCGTACAAAAATTACACCGGTTTCAGCTTTGAAGTAGGATTGAAAGCTGTTGCTGCATATGACAATTTCACACAATTGCCCTATAAGGATCTTGGAAATACGATTTTACAAAATGCGGGTAGCCCAGATCTTCCTTACAATGCAATGGAAAATTGGGGTCTTGTAATTTATAAGTGAGTGTTGGCCAGTAAAACATTCTTCTTTTTTTATATATCTTCCCATTATAATTTCATATCAGGGAATCCGTTTTGGTCAATGAGCCAGGTTACACTGATGGTTGGGCAAATAAGCAATACACTTTGACGGTTTTAGTACATGAAATCGCTCACATGTGGTTCGGTAATAGCGTTACCTTTGCTTGGTGGAGTTATTTTTGGTTGAATGAAGGATTCGCACGTTACTATCAGTATTTTATGGCACATGAGGTAATTTATTTCATTATATTAGATAACTAAGACTTTATCAGAAAAATTGGAATAAATTGTGTGTTTCTCCTTGTAGTTATACCCAGAATATCAATTGGATCAGCAGTTTGTGATAAATCAAATGCATTTTATTTTTGGCATTGACGCTGTAAATACAACCCAACCACTGACTATCCCTGAGGGCAGTGTCCAATCTCCTTCAGAAATTGAAAATACATTTAGTATTATTGCTTATGCAAAAGGTGCGTCCATAATTAGAATGATACGTAATTTAATGGGTTCAGATAACTTTGACAATGCGATACGACAATATTTAAAAGAAAAGTGAGTAAATTTTTAATTATTGTCACTATCATAGAGATAACATTTGTAGTTTGGAATGAACCACGGTATAAGTGGTCATTATCAATACCATAAATTATGTAGAATTAATCAGCTAATGATTTGTTTTGTGGCATATCTATTCCTATACTTTTAGTTGGTTCAGAAGTGTATGTAGTAGTGAGATTCATCAGAAATTACACCGTTCATTAAATTGTATATGATGTGATTCAATTTAAGAAAATTTGAAAAAATATATTCAAATTAAAAGAAGGTGTTAGTTTTGACTTTGGGGGGTATGCAGATCTGAGGTCAACTATTCCTCAGTCAATTATTGCTCAATAATCCAGTAAAGGCGTAGAAAAGAGTTATGAAAAAACCTCGCAGTTAAAAAAGAGTAAAAGTAAGCTCTTATCTATTAGATCTGTAACTTATCAAGTAAATTATCGGAATGTAGACAAATAAACAGACTGTCATTGATAAATCCTTATGTGGTCATACGATTAATTGTGTATTCAACGTTTTATTGAGTTATAGATATTTTTCTATTATAAACATAATAATACAATTTAAATAAAATAATATAAAAAGTATAAGAAAAGTTAAATAAATCAAAAAAGTGATCTTCCTTGTTTTCTGCTTCCGTTCAGTTTGCACTCTCCAACCAAATGCTCCAAGATTTCTGACATCAGTAAATAATTGACATAATTTACATATTCATTGGACAGCATTCGATAGTTTTTCCAGCTTGAAGATGTTAGTTCTCTAAGTAATCAATGGAATTATTAAATCTATTTGATGTGCCCATAATTCAAAGGGTTTAATCCTCTAGTTGTTAAGTGTTTTAATATCGTACGTTCCGATTGAGCTATGTTGTCCGAAAAGTATAATTGAACTTTATACAAATAAATTTACATGTAAATTTATATATATGAAGTACACATATTATTATAAATATGAAATTTAAAAAAGTTTCTTAAGTTATTAATTTCTACTTACAGTCATTTGAAAAATGTTCGACCACAAGATCTGTTCACTCGGCTTAAGGCACATTGGCCGACAGACCAAGTTCTCAACCTAGATAACTTTTTCTACGATTGGACTGAGAAAGTGGGGTATCCATACGTATTCGTACGCTTAGATAATAATGGAAGTGACGTTTATATAGAACAACACCGTTTCTTATTCGATCCCATAGAAGGAAGTAATCCAAACCTTTATTACACAATACCTATAACCTTCACAACTGATAAACAAAAAAATTTTAATGATTTAAAACCGAAGTTTTATATGGACAATTCCGGAATCAGTGCTTCGCGAAGTCTGGAGGATAATGCTGAGTGGATTATTTTCAATTTACAGCAATCTAACTACTACCGTGTGCTCTATGAAGAGAAAATACTAATCAACATCAGAAAAGCACTACTTCAGAAAAATCATAGTGACATTCCCGTCATCAATCGTGCACAACTGGTGGATGATTTGTTTAATTTTGCACGTAACGGATCAGTTAGCTATGATAGAGTCATTCAGTTCATGGAATATTTGGCATTTGAAACAGAATATTTACCTTGGTATGCTGCCTTCTCCGGATTTGAGCATGTAGCAAAGCGGTTACCATTGAAGAGACAAAAAGATTTTGGTGACTTTTTAAAAGAAATTACGGAAGCAGTTTATAAAAAATTAGGCTTTGTGAATAAAGATAATACCATACTTGATGTTTATAACCGTAACAAGGTAATAAATTGGGTATGCAAGTATGGAATTGAAGATTGTAACAAGATAGCACAAGCTCAATTTGATAATGTCATCAATACAAATGTGAAGCCTTCAGCCGATTTTCGAGAAACACTCTATTGCAGTGCCGTACGAAGCTCTTCTTATAGGTATTATGAAACTTTATTTAATTGGTTTACAGCTGAAAACGTGACTACTGAAAAAGAGTTACTGGCACGTTCACAAGGTTGTACACGACTTCACTATAAAGCACATTTCGAACGAATTATGAAGCGTGCCATACCAGGTGATTACAGAGTCATGACTCTAAAATCTTTATATGGAGAAAATCCAGAAAATGTAGAACCTGTTTTTGATCTTATGCTCTATGATATTGAAGAGTTATCCAAAACGTAAGTTTGTTATAATTTTACTTATTAATTCATATCCCGGAATTCTTTTCGATTACTTTACAGACTTGGAGGGTGGCCCGTTGTAGCGGATGTTATTAGTGATATAGCAGACTATTTTACTACTATAGAACAACAAAGGAAATTGGAGACTTTTGTTAAGAACAAAGGAGAACTTTTCGGAACTTCAAAAGTTACTTTAGATAGAGCTGTAAACAAAGTTGCTAGTAACTTGCTATGGACCGAAAATAATTTCGGTGTACTCTACACTTATTTCGATGAAAGAGATAATGCTGGGATAAATCAACAGATATCGATGTTAGTTATTTGCCTTAGTGTTCTACTAAATTTCTTCCGATAATAAAGATATTATTTATTAAGAAATTTGTTTAAGAGAACACAATTTTTTAATAAAAACTTCTGAACGTACATACAAAGGTATATTATTTACAATACAATATATTATAATAAGCGGTGGCGTATAAGAAGAGTAGGCTTTTGGCTAAGATCTCTCCATTAAGTATTTTTAATAATTTACCACTTAATATTATGGATTTTTTCAATTAAATGTTTTATTTGAACTTTGATTTAAATCTCTAAAACTGCCTTTTCAAAGGATTCTAAGTGTACGCTTGTGTCAACAACCCATTACGCCTAATAATAAGATTTTCCATTTCCCCAACAACACAAATCACAGCGTGTTGGCTACTTTTCCAAAGCGACTAATGCAACACTTATGTTGGCAATTATTTAAGTACTTGGACGAATATCCAACAAAATATATTGTAACATATTTCATATTAAAAACAAGACGAAACTAATATAAATCTATTAGCAAATAAATTATCACATTACTTGAACAAGGCTTCCTCTGGTCACAAGTATACTTGGCATATGTCAAGTATAAAAAGGCTTGGTCTTAGTGAAAAAATCTTCCAATTCCACAAGAGTCAGCTGTCGACCAGGTTGTGTTTGCTAGTTGGGTGACTAGAGATGTTGCAGAAATTAGTGCCCAATACGAGAGATAGAAGCATAACCGTCTGCTTTCTTATATACATCGGTACTTATTATTTTATATAATTTTTTTATTAAAAAAATGGAATCTATTCATTTTATACAAGATACTGCATTAAAATGTACAATATTTAATTGAAACGTTCTTAGCCTTTTGAATGAGTAACAGTATTTTCTGGAAAAAAAATTTACGCATAATATCAACATAGTCTTCCCTTCTTCCACTGTTCTTTATTTGCTTTTACGTTTTCGATTGTTATCGTTCATAATTAAAAAAATTCACCGATCTTTTATAGTCCATATTTATATATTATCCATACATAGTTTTATAGATGTATAGTTGATAAAATCCATTGAAAGTGTTAATACAGTATTTCCTAACTCTTTTCAAGCTCCCTCTAGTTCTTCGTAACTCCCAACAGGGGTTTCCTTTCGATGCTACGTTTCTTTTCAATGTTGGCTTCTAAAATATATCTGGGAATATAAAAATATCGATGGAATGTTGCAATATTGGTGTAATATAGTTAGTAAAGAATAATAGTAATCTCCAAGAGTTGCATTCTGATAATTATTTAGAGTAGACATGGAAAGAAATGAAAAAATATTTATACTCATTTCTAATATTTAAATTATATATATGTATATATTTAAATAAAGTCGTTAAAGGAATTACGTGTAGAAAAGAAAATAGAAAAAGCTACTCCAGCAGTGTCTTAAGTTTATTTAGGTATATACCTAAATTATATAAAAATTATAGTAATAAATTTTTAATATTATATGCGATTGTGTTATATGCTGCTTAAAAGACACAAAAATAAAGAACGAGAAGAACATGACTGAGCTACATTGACTTTCAATACGTGATAGTTGTAAGAAGTTGGATCAGTTAACATAACACTTCCAACGGTGGCGAATTCGAACAAGCGGATTATGCAGAAGTTGCTAAGATGAAGTGGAGGTAGAATCTATCAACCATTTCCTTTGTCTCTGTCTAAGACTTAAGACAAGACGACTTCAATGTCTCGGGGATCGCTTTTTCACAATGGGCAATATATGCCTCCGAGTGGAAGTACTGACAACGGTCAGCACGCGATTTCCGAACCTAACTTAACATAACACTTTTTGATATATATTTTATTATATATTTATATATTTCCATTTTTTTATATATTATTCTTTATAAGACTCAAATCACTTTTCGTTTATCCTTTCTTTCAATTAAGAACCCTTAAATAACCTTTGCAAATTAATTGTATTGTGAACAACAATTTCAAGAACATATACGAAATTTCGTCATGGCACTTGTAGAAGTGTGCATCTACCCAGATAGTTATATTGAAAGATTATTATTATCTTGAATAAGTGGATGTGTGTCCTTTATAAAATGATATTAAATTGCTTCTATAAATCTGTATGCCAATCGCCATTAATTGGTGGCTTCACCGCAAGGCAATCAATATAAATTATAACGCTTGAATCTTAAGAAACTGTGGTTCTCATGGCAACATATTGCTCTTATGAGTAATAACATCTCAAAAAATTACATGATAAAACTAGTTTCATGAAAAATATGTTATTTTTAAAAAAATAAATATATATAAATATTTATAAAAAAATTGATTAGCTCTCACGTGTTACAAAATTTGTAAAGCAGCCATAGTTAAAGATCTTTTATTAAAAAATAAAATCTATTTTCTATGAGTGTAACATCAGAAAATAATGAAAGCATTCCCTCTATCAGGGGAATAACTACTTAACTCTCTAAAGAAAATTGCTTAGTAACATGAAATATATAGAAAACATTGCATCGGTTCTATTGACCTAGTAACACTCAACCGTACTTTTTTTTGCGTACATATCATACGATATGCTAGTACACATTATTAAATCGTTTAATTTCATTTATAAACACAACGAGACGGTAAAGTACAGAAACAAGAGCAAGGGAAACCCGTGCAAGAGCAAGGGAAACCCGTGTGAATTCCAATATACAAAGCATATTCATAAAATAATAAAATGATAAATAAATTATAATTTTTTGTTAAGTTTTTTGGGAGTGGCGCCAATGTCTTGTAGTTAATCAATGCTAATTCTTATCTTTTACCAAAGATTATGTGTTTTACTAATAACGTATTCGGAACATATCAATAACACTTCACCAGTTAATGTATTGTTTATTGGTACTTAAACTATATCTAAGCATGCAACTATAGCGTTTATACGAGATTGATAAGTTCGTTTAAGTCTTATCGCAGTAACTGGTCGAAAACGCGTTCACTCGTTAAGTTCAAAATTTGAACTGACGAAGTTGAAGGAACTTAATTTCGCTTACTTTTACGTGAATAAATTTTAGTATATCGCAGACCGCTTAGCCATGCGGACGCTAACACTAACGCCAACGATACTACATATTGCGTTTCTAACGCTGATAAGCACCATATGTTTCAGATTGGGCCAAGCACAAGTTAATTATCGTTTAAGTAATGACATTATACCAGAAGCGTATAATATTACAATAAAACCCTATCTCCTGATCGAAGACAGACCAAAGCAATTTACTTATGAAGGCGAAATTCAAATAAAATTGCATGCGATCGTGTCTGACGTGCGGGAAATCACGTTACATAAAGACATTGGAGTTATTTTAACGGCTGCTGCTTTTTACGACAATACCAATAAAAAAATCAATTTAGATATAGAAAGTTTCGTTTTTGATCAAGTGACCGATAAATTGACAATTAGACTTGATAATGCTCTAACCGTAAATGCTGCAGTAACGCTTCATTTCGAATTTAATGGTAAAATCGGAACCAGTCTAACAGGATTATTCTACACCAGTTACCTGAATGAAGATGAAATGATTAGGTGAGTAATCTAGAAATTAATCCACACGAAAGCTTGAACTATATATAATAAATGTTACGTATTGATATATATAATTACATTTCATACATACACTCATTTAAAAAGTAGATCACAGTTTAACAATTAGATCCCATAAACTTTTGCCTACCATAGATTATAATGGTTCATAACTAATTGTTCTAAAAACATATACAAATTATTGTTCTGTGCTATTATAGATGGGTTGGTCTAACACAAATGCAACGTTTAAATGCCCGAACTGTATTTCCATGTTTTGATGAACCAGCACTGAAAGCCAAATTTCGAATGCAAATAAGCCGTCCCAAGGAATACAACTCTGTCTTCAACACTAGACTCATCAAAACCGAAGCTGATGGGTATGCACCACTACTTCTAGTACTCATTTATTAATCTTATATAACATAAATACATATTTTCAGTGAAAATCGATATATGGATTACTTTGAGGAAACACCACTCATGTCGACTTACTTAGTGGCATTTATTGTATCTGATTTTGTTACAAGTGGCAATACGGATTTTTCGATTATTACGCGTCCTGAATACAAAGGATACACTAACTTTAGCAACGAAGTGGGTGTAAAGGCTTTAGCTGCATATGACAAGTTAACACAACTGCCCTACAAGAGTCTTGGAAACACAATTTTGCAAAATGCGGGCAGTCCAGCTTTCCCTCACAATGGTATGGAAAATTGGGGTCTTATAATTTACAAGTACGTTTACAAGTTTAATTAAATTATATATATTTACTTATGCTACAAATATACCTATATACTAATTTAATCAATATATCATATTAGAGAATCCGTTTTGGTCAATGAACCAGGTTACACTGATGGTTGGGCGAACAAACAATACACGTTAACAATTCTAACACATGAAATTGCTCACATGTGGTTCGGTAACAGCGTTACCTTTGCTTGGTGGAGTTATTTCTGGTTAAATGAAGCATTCGCACGTTACTATCAGTATTTTATGGCACACGAGGTAATTAGATTTATTATACCTAGATAACTAAAACTTTAGCAAGAAGATTGGAACTAACTTGCATGTGTCTCCGTCTAGTTATATCCGGAATATCAATTGGATCAGCAGTTCGTGGTAAATCAAATGCACCTTATATTCGGTACCGATGCAGTGAATACAACTCAACCAATGACTAGCCCTGAGAACAGTGTACAAACTCCTTCAGAAATTGCCAATAAATTTAGTTCTATAGCTTATGCTAAAGGTGCGTGTATAATTAGAATGATACGTAATTTAATGGGTTCTGATAATTTTGACAATGCGATACGACAATACTTAAAAGAAAAGTGAGTAAAGCTTGAATTCTAGTAATTATCATGAAATATATGTTTATGGTTTGGATTGCACTACGGTGCAGGTGGTCATTATCATTGCCATAAATTATGCGATATTGATTAGATATTGATTTGTTTTATCTATGGTATTCCTTCACTTTGAGTTGTTTCAGATGTGAATTGATAAGTTATAACCAATTTAAATTTTATAGTGGAGTAAATAGTATATGGAATGACTAGATATAGAAAAGATCATATACTGGAAAAATTTGTAGTCAATATAAACAAAAATCGAGCTATCGCAATAAATAGTTAATAGAAATTTTTATTTACTGATATGCATTAAAATCTTGAGCGAATTTAAGTAGATATATGAATTGTAGTACATTCACCATTGATAAAATAACTCTTCTAAAGCAAAACTTCTAATAATTACTAATTACAATTGTAACTATTTATTGATTATTAAAAAATATACCTAAGCATTCTTAAAAAAAACTTCTCTTTTAAATGCATTTGCAGAACTTTGGATAATATGTACTCTGGATATAATGTAGTCTGCAATAATGTTATAACTATTAAAAAAGCTCTATAAGGGTATTCACTATTACTAGTAAAGTGTTTGGTGATCAAATAACGTTCTAAAAACGCAGCGCGGCAATAATAAAACCTATTCCGATTAACACAATGCAATCTTACTACTCGTACGTTATTGAAGACTTTAATACGTTTGTGCTAGACTTTTACTGCATATTCTCTGAAAATTAGTTTTTTCTCAACTATTTGTTAGGGCCATGTTATATAGAGGGACTCGGACACGACAAAGTTGTCTCTTTCAGGCTATGCCGAAAATGCATGTTATGCAGATGTGGCACTGTGACCTTCGGGTCTATTGGGCCCCCTTCTAGGTTTAAAATAGGTCTCTAACTCCTATTGCGTCAATAAAATTTAGTATAGAACACACTCTACAGAGTTTTATTGAATCTACCGTAAGAATATACATTTCCAGAAGCCTATTCCGTATGTGCATTAGCGTAGGGCATTCTAACAGTACATGTGTGGTCGACTCATGGTCATCCTCTTCACAGAATCTACAGTTTGCATCCGCATGTATACCCAGTCTCGTAAGGTGGTATTAATTGAAATATAAAATTTAGTGTTATGTGATGGGACAAAATTTTATTTTATAAAATACGATACAATCAAGTGTGGTCACTGTTTAGAGTTACTGATTTCACTCTTACTGATTACAAAGCTCATTACTCGTTACTGGTAATAGTGAACATCCTTTTTATATTTCGAATGGTTAATTATTTTGAGATGCAGTTGCAGCGTACTAATAGAAAATGAGAGACAGAATGACATATCAAAAAAGTAAAGATAATACCTACCTTTTAAGAAATAATCAGTTTGTAAGAAGTATTTAAATTTAATAAAGTATTATAATCTCTACACGATATTAACTTATAACCTTTATCTCTAATTACCATAAAATGTTTAAAAACTAGTACTCCACATATAACAAATATAAATAAATAATAATATATATCATATATAGCATCATGTAATATAATAATTAATAATATGTAATCAACATATATAATATTATAAATATACCTATATATATTTCATTGTAACAAAGTGATGTGTCTTTTATTAACATATAAAATATTTGTAAAAAACTATAAAGAAATTTTTAATATTTGTTTTAAAAATCATTTAAATTTTATTAAAATTCTATTTTCAGTCATTTGAAAAGTGTACAGCCACAAGATCTGTTCACTCAGCTCAAGGCACATTGGCCGACAGACCAACTTCCACAAGTAAATTTAAATAAGTTTTTCTACGATTGGACTGAGAAAGTAGGCTATCCTTACATATTCGTACGCTTTGAATATAACGGAGATAGCATTTATATAGAACAACACCGTTTCTTATTCGATCCCATAGAAGGAAGCAATCCAAACCTTTATTACACAATACCTATAACCTTCACTACTGATAAACAAAAAAATTTTAATGACTTAAAACCGAAATTTTATATGGACAATTCCGGAATCAGCTTTTTGCAACAGCTTGAGGAGAATGCTGAGTGGATTATTTTCAATTTACAGCAATCTAACTACTACCGGGTGCTCTATGATGAGAAAATACTGACCAATATCAGAAAAGCACTTCTTCAGAAAAATCATAGTGACATTCCTGTCATCAATCGTGCACAACTTGTGGATGATTTGTTTAATTTTGCACGTAACGGATCAGTTAGTTATAATAGAGTCTTTGAGTTCGTGGAATATTTGGCATTTGAAACAGAATATTTACCTTGGTATGCTGCCTTCTCCGGATTTGAGCATGTAACAAAGCGGTTACCATTGAAGAGACAAAAAGATTTTGGTGACTTTTTGGAAAAAATCGCGAAAGCAGTTTACGAAAAATTGTACTTTGAGAATAATAATGATACTGTACTTGATGTTTATAATCGTAACAAGGTGATAAATTGGGTATGCAAATATAGAATAAGCGATTGCAACGAGAAAGCGCAACAAGTATTAAATAACGTATATTCTACAAAAATCAAGCCTTCACCTGATTTCAGAGAGACCCTCTACTGTAATGCCATACGCAATGGTATTTTCATGATGTATTCAACTGTACATGATTTTTTTAAAAGTGAAGTTGTAATTACTGAAAAAGAGTTATTGGCTCGTGCGTTAGGATGTACACGACACCATTATGAAGTACATTTTGCCCATATATTACTCGACATAATACCAACTCATTACAAAGTCATGTCTTTAAAACCTTTGTATAGAGAAAATCCAGAAAATGTAGGACCCGTTTTTAATCTCATAACAGAAAATATTGAAAAGTTATCTGAAGCGTAAGTATATACAACTATACTTTTTCAATTATACATTGAATTGTAAATTATCTTACAGACTTGGAGAATGGTCAGATGCGGCTAATATAGTTAATGATATAGCAGACTACTTGACTACCAAAGATCAACAAACACAATTGGAAACTTTTGTTAAGGAGAAAGGAGAACTTTTTGGAACTTCAAAAGCTACTTTAGATAGAGCAGTAATCAAAGTTTCCAACAATTTAGTGTGGGCCGAGAATAATCTCGGTACACTGTACACTTATTTCGACAAAGGAAATAGTGCTACAATAAATCAAATGACGGCAACCTTAATTTTTTGCCTCAGTATTTTTTATTATTTTGTGCGATAAAAATATTAATATTAGTATTTCATTAAATGAATAAAATTATTAATAAAAAAGTCTATATAAGTATATGTTATAAGTAAAAGAGTGTGTTGTATGCTGGAAGGAGTAGTTTATATAAGTACTAGGCTTTCAGATTTAAGCTCCCACTAAAATATTTCAAATCATTAATTACTATAAATAATGGATTTTTCTTAATTAAATGTTTTATATAAGCTTTGATTTAGTTTTTAAAAACTGCAAATTCAAAGGATTCTTATGCTATATGATTTGAAATATGCATTTGACTATGCATTTGACACACCAGTCAATTATAATGATTGGTGTGTCAAATGCGTTTTCATCACATGACAAGAATGTGAATATGACATCATATGACGTTATACTGACAATATTTGACATTAAAAATGACATAGTGAAAATGAGGCATTAGTACACGCTTGTGTCAACAACCCATTACGCCTTATCATAAGATTTTCCATTTCCATAACAACACAAATCACAGCGTGTTGGCTACTTTTCCAAAGCGACTAATGCAACACTTATGTTGCCAATTATTTAAGTACTTGGACGAATATCCAACAAAATATATTGCAACATATTTCATATTAAGAACAAGACGAAACTAATATAAATCTATTAGCAAATAAATTATCACATTACTTGAACAAGGCTTCCTCTGGTCACAAGTATACTTGGCATATGTCAAGTATAAAAAGGCTTGGTCTTAGTGAAAAAATCTTCCAATTCTACAAGAGTCAGCTGTCGACCAGGTTGTGTTTGCTAGTTGGGTGACTAGAGATGTTGCAGAAATTAGTGCCCAACACGAGAGATAGAAGCATAATTGTCATACTCCTTATATACTGCTTGAGTTTATTGTTATCAAGACTGGATCCCGTTAGTACGGAAAATGCGCTTGTATCCTCCGATAATGGTATGTATTGAAAACAATTAATTATTATTTATAGTTATAAGTAATGTGACAATTGTGTGTGTATTTGCAATGCTAGATATTTCACATATTGGTGATGATTGCCAAGTCACCCCAGTGATACATGTGCTGCAATATCCCGGTTGTGTGCCGAAACCGATACCCTCATTTGCATGTGTGGGGCGTTGTGCAAGTTATATACAGGTCACTTCCTACAGTTAATTCTTAATTTTGTTTATTATGTATTGTATGTTTATTATATACGTATAGGTATCGGGTAGCAAAATTTGGCAAATGGAGCGTTCGTGCATGTGCTGTCAGGAGTCTGGAGAGCGAGAAGCAGCTGTGTCACTATTTTGTCCAAAAGCCAAGCATGGAGAACGTAAATTTAAAAAAGTACTCACAAAAGCACCTTTAGAATGTATGTGTCGTCCATGTACATCAATTGAGGAATCTGGTATTATACCACAAGAAATAGCGGGATACTCAGATGAGGGTCCATTAAACAATCATTTTAGACGTATAGCATTGCAGTAAATGCGTACAAGTTGTGTGTGTATGTGTGTGTATATACATTTTATTTTGAAACGATATTAAATAATGTATTAAATTCATTACAGTAAATAAAATATCTTTGATACTTGCAAAAGTGTTTAGAATGCTTAACAATATTTGAAGAAAACAACAGAAAAAAATTATAGTTACTATATGGCAGGACACAATTTCTTTGCAATAGAGGTTTCTACATGCCTAACTAACAGTCAAAACTTAAGTTTTAGTATTGACTTAAGTCATTAATATTTCTGGCTTAAATCATATTTAAGTGAAGCATTTAAATTTTAAGTTTAATGAAAAAAAATTAATTGTTAAATTAATTTGGAATATTGACGTTAATATTACTTATTAAATAATCTCAAAGGAATAACTGCAACAAAGAAGATTACTAAAATGTTGGTACTAAAATGCTGTTTAACTTTCTTAGGTCGTGTGCGAGTTAGGCTAAGTTTCGTTCTAAATAAGGGAAATTCTAAGTTGTGCCGATAATGTAGTGATGTGTCGTTACGTGTTAATAAATGGCTAAATGTGTGCAATGCAAAAAATCCCAAAAAATCTCCCATTTGGTTTAGCATCAACTTAGCCTAACTCGCACACGTCCTTAAAATTAGTTGTTATTTGACATTTAATTTTGTTTTAACATTATTATTATTGCTATGTTGCAATGAATAAATGTAAATGAGTGGAGTGCAAAAATTCCCTAGGAAATTTCAATTTACTTCACCTCAATTTACTCGAACTCGCACACGGCCTAAATAATAATTTCTATAAAACGTCACAATTAATTTTAAGTCTTTTCCTACAGTTTGTTGAACTAAAAGGGATAAATTTAAAAAGCAAAGTCGCAACACTGTTCACCGTTTTTTTGACGTTCTCTTTTACTACCAACAGATGTTGCTCAGAAATGAATTTGTTCACTGCTGTCGTAAACAAATGTGTGTACCAGAGAATATCTTTTATAATAATAAAATGTTTTTTGGTGTGCATTGTGCTCTACTAGAAAGAGAGCACAATGAAGAGAAAATTAAATAAAAATAACAATTTATTGAATTTGTTTGCTTTTGGATTCTCATTCATTTGTGAATCGCTGAAGAAGTCAGATGTTTGGTGTTTTTGTGTGTTTATCATTTTCATTTTGTTTACTTCGGTGACTGAAATTTATTTATGCTCATTTATCAATGAAAATTATAAACAAATTAAATAAAATTTATAGTATAAAATAAAGTGAAGTAAAGTAAAAAACTGTATACATTAAAATAAATATATAAAAATATTTTAAAACCCTAAAAGTACATAACATGCCGCACAATCCGGTTAAGCTGCAAAATAAATGTAATAAGTGGTGCAAAAATTAAAAATAAATTTTAAATAAAAAAGTAAACAAAATACAATAAACTTAGTGCAAGGAAAGAAATCTTGTTAATAAAAATGTAAAAATAAAATAAATATTATAATGAAAGTGATTGCCAGCAGCAATAAAACCATTATCAGTGGTTGTTAAAGCGCAAAGTATAGCAACAACAACAAAAGCAGGCAACAACCACCACCGCTGGCACCAACTCCTCCACTATTCACTCCCCATTATTCAGTCCACCTATTTGCTATTTGTTTCCTTGTGCGCTGTCAAGCTCAATTTATTTTAGCCAAAAATAGCTGAAATTTTGTCAAATTTGTGTCGTTGAAGTTCGCAATTAAAATGCAGTACACGTAACTGCTGAAGTGTCTTAATATGAATGAGAAAAAAAATGAAATATGAAATACAAAAAATAATAATTAAACATAATATTTTGTATTAAATTGCTACAATAAAATTAAATAATATTAATAAATACATAAATAATATGAAAGGGAAAATGTGCTCATATTTTCAACGGCGCCAAACACAACAGACATCACGACCCACCTATGTTGCTTGCCCCGCTTACCGAGCCAGCAGTAAATGCAGCTTACACATTTGGCCACCACGTTCATTGTATGGTTTGTTGTTGTTATCACTATTTGTGCTACCACACACAGCACATGTAGGAGCGCACAATTGTCAACATCACCACCCAAAGGCGCACGAGGTGAGTTCTGAGTAATCATCAACAGAAACAAGAAAATAGAAAGAAAAATAAAAAGAAAAGGAAACAAAAACGTAAATGGCAGGCATCCTTTCTTTCTTTCTATTATTTTTATGAATGGAAGCCCCAATGCCCATTTCTGATTGCGAAGCCAAAGTTTGCGAATTCTGTTGCTTTTCTATCCAATTGGAAATATTTATTTGTTTATATATTGTTTTCGTTTTTTTTTTTGTGTTTATCAATTAATTGCCTTTTTCTTTAGTTAAGTTGGTATTTTTTTAAGCTGAAATACAATAAAAAAAACCCTTTAACCGAAGTACGGAAATATATTTTAGTAGATTTCATTTATGGATATGCAAATTGACTGACATTTACCATAAATGTCATGTTATAGGGCGGTTTTGTAATTATTATTCTTATCTTTCTTGGTTATCCTTATAACACAAATATAGAGTAAACATTTTATATATTTTCAAACTATTGTGGCCGTGTGCGATTTCGAGTAAATTAAGGTAAATTAAATTGAAATGTCCTAGCGATTTTTTGCACTATATACACTAGGCTGTGTGCGAGTTCGAGTAAATTGAGGTAAAGTACTTATTTACACTTGCACTTATTTACACTTATTTATTATTTTTAGTTAAAAGTTTTTAAATTTATTTATTTATTTATTAAATATCTTATAAAATTTTCACAATGGTAATATTTAATTTACCTAATTTACACTACTCAAAATTCTGGTAAATACAAACATTAGTTGCCATACCGTAATAATATACTATTTCTCTCAATTTACCATCAATTTACTCGAACTCGCACACACGGCGTGTATATACAATATAATGGATAAAATTTTTATTAGAAAATTATATGATTCAACAAATTTTTACTTTCCAAATGTTTTTAAAGATTTTTTCTACGCGAAATGCTTTTTCTTATTTACCATTGTTTTAATGGTACTTGTACTTACCCTTCTTCCTCTTCTTAACATTTTTTCATTGTTGCTCTTTCTTATTGTTGGCTTTCCTGTTGTTGTAATGTAGAGGTCTATGTATGCGGTAGTGTGAATGAAAGTAAAAATAAATTCCCTTAGAACAAAAAACCTCTCTGCCTTCTCAATGTACCGGTACTTGTATGCACAAATGCACAAAGTAAATATCAAATTTATTTAACAGCGCTATTTATTTTAATATATTACATAAATTAAATCTGCAATCTATTAATAATATGAAAAAATAATAACTTCTTGAGTACATATAATATTTATTAACTTATTTAAAACGTTTTACTTCTGAGTAAATTGATTTATACTACTTAAAAGTGCTGGGAATTTTCGGTGACATTTTTTTAACTACCTCATTTTCCTTGACGTACTTCATGCCTTGCATCTAAATCTGTGAAATCTAATGTGCTCCAAATTAAAATTTTCCATCGAATGATAATATGATAGTAGTGCTGATGAGGGGTACTATTATGTTATTTACAAGCACTAAATAAAGGTATAGGTAAGAAGCAGAAAATACTATATAAGAAGGTGATATGTAACTGCTTTTAGTATTAGTAAGTCATTAATATAGATATGATGGTGCAAGTGCATATTATTTAAGATTGTTCTTTGTAAGCCATTATTATAAAAGCCATTGTTAAAAGTTGTTAATTTGAATGGTTTTGTAAAGTAAACTAGACTTATATTATGTTCAGACACAAGATAGATGCACAGCTCATCTTTGTGCTTTACAAAGGCCCATTGTGACATTATAGTTTTCAGGGGTGCCTTAGCTGTTTCGGGGGGCATATTTTTTAACTAGGAAAAACTTTGTTATTTTAATGAAACGGGCAATATCCTTAATTCTTTTAGATATACATATAGATATAGATATAGATATAGGATAGACAGAGGATGCGCTTAAGAGAGCGCAGACATCAAAGTGTCAGTTTTTAGCAATAACAGAGTAGTTGAGTGGTATTTAAACTTCATTTAAATTAAAGCTAATTTATTTTTTTCTCTAATTTTTTTAAAAATTATTTTAAAATTTTTTTTTCCTTGCTCTACCATAAATATTTTTTAAATTGGCGTAACTAATTTTTAAAAAATTTTTTTAAATAACATCTGAAAACTGAAAAAAAAACTCTTGCATTAAAAAATATTTTAAGCATTCACTAAATAACAAAACACTTCAGTTTGCTTTTATTTATTTATCTAAATAATTCACTTAAATGACTTTCAAAAACAGATTTAAATAAAATTTATTATTTGTTTTGCTTGAAGTAGTATCTTTTGTAGTTTATTTATTTATTTACTCATTTTTGGTGAAGTATACATTGTTAATGAAAAAATTGCTTTAATTAAATTAACTTCAACTTAAACTTCAATTAAGAAAAGATAAGAGTAGACATATGAAAAGAAAGATATGAGAAAAAAGCATTTAATCAAAAATAAACCGCATGAGTTGCCATGATAGTTATTAATAAAAACTAAAGCTGAAGTCGAAAAGAAAATGAAAGTAATCTTCCAATTAAACTTTCCAACTCGAGATACTTTTATATATTTTTCTTGAAAAGAAAATTCAAGCCAACAAAACCAATTCAGTGTGTTCAAAAACAAACTAGTGTAGCCATAATCTTGGCAGTTCAGATTAACATTGTTATTCATAAATTAAGCAATTGATATTGATTGGAGCATATGAAACCATTCAGGAAATACTTCAATTGTTAAGTTATCCTTGAAAATATGTTATCTCGAAGCAAGTAAATTATTTTCCCACAGAGTTCTCATCGCTTCGAAGCACGGAGAAAAATGGCCTTAGTCTATTTGCTTTTCGGTTCTAATTGTTTATTCAATTTTATTTTTGCAATTTAAAGTATTGCAAATGAATTTCTAACCTTTGATATATTGCTTATTTTCTCGTTTTCGTGCGGTATGAGATACTTATTGTATTTGTTTAAGCAAATACAAAACCAAAGAACACCAATTCGAATGCAAACAATTGACATACAACATTAAAGCCCACATAAAATTTACACAATTAAAGTATTTCTGCACGATTTCAGGCAAATAACTCTTATTAACATATGTACATTATTTACTTACAAACTTATATACATATATCAAATTATATTATTTATTTATACATGCATTTATTATATTTTAGCTTAAATCATATTAGCATGAATCAATTTACACCTTTTTATTATTACTTATTTTTTTATAAATACAGTGGACGTCCAATATAACGAAGTTTATGTTGCACCCCTTGTTCGTTATATCGAAAAATTCGTAATATCGAATGTTATACATTTACCTACCAATATGGTTATTTTTAGGAGATTTCATATATTTGAGTTCATAAATTAACTTATAAACACGTACGAGTATATATTTATTTAAAAGTATTTTTTATTCGGTTGTTACAAAAATTATTTATAAGAAAGGACGCATTCAATCATAGTGTAGAGTAAAAAAATCATTAATTTTTGTTTGTTTTTTACTACACTCAAGACTTTTCTGAACAGCTTTTTAAAAACTAAAATTTAATTCACAACGATTTAAACGTCCGGCTTTGTCAAAATTAATTTTTAAATGATATTTTCAAACAAATACATATTAAATATAAACACCTTAATATGTACATATGTATGTCTGGATAGTATTTCGTATATGATAAACTGAATTTGTGAACAACAGATCAGTGGCGCCTGCATATATGCATTTTGCCATATATAGGCATTTTTCTCAGAAAAAAAAAAAACGGACAATTACATGCATATTCTAAGCTGAATAATGCTAGTTTTATAGTAAAATTATATTCAAAAGCATAATTTGTATAAAACAAAAACGAATAAGAAACAAAAAATTTTTTGTTCGTAATATGGAGCAGAATTTTTTTTTCGTTCGTTATATAGAACAATCAATGTAAATATTTTGGGTGTTCGTTATATCGAAAATTCGTAATATCGAGCGTTCGTTATACTGGACGACCACTGTACTTCATTATTTTTATTATATGATTAAAAGATCTCTCAGAGATAATAAGTATATCTGCTAGGTAATAGAATATATAAAATAAGACTTTTTAAATTTTATTAAACTTGAAATATATGTATAAACTTTTTAAGTATTTATTATTAATTGAAAATTATAAAATATATATATATATATGGAACGTCGCTTCGGTAAAAAATTCGAAAATCGCTTGGACTGGTAAAATGACACTTCTGGAGTAGACTCAAAAGTGATTTTATGGTACACTGACGGTTCAAAAACCGTGGGTATATGGCCCACTGTCTTCCAAGCAGAGATTCAAGCCATCCAGGTCTGCGCTCGTATCAACATTAACAAGCGCCCATATCTGTATTTAATCAGATAGTCAAGCAGCAATCAAAGCATTATCCTCCTAGAAGTTTTCTTCAAAGCTTCTATTATTCCCACTATGACACCCTGCAGCAGCTGGAAAGCAAAAACAAAGTGATGCTTTGCTGGGTACCTGATCACACAGGAATCAATTGTAATGAGTCTACCGATAGTCTTGCAAGGTCAGAATCTGTCATTCAAATTTGTGGACCGGAGCTATATTGTAGATTATGTTGGTCTACAACTAGGTCTCTGTTTAATAAATGGCTTTCAGCCGAGAGAATTTGCTACTGTCGCGACATTCCAGGTAACCGTCAGGCTAAAGCGCTGGTTCATCCCTACAGTTATGGTAAGGTGTCCTTCTTCAGCAGAAAATAGTTGAAGCTGCTGGTGGGATATTTAATGGGTCACAATGGACTGCGTTATCACCTTAACAAAATGGGTCTGACCGAAGAGATGAATTGTCGACTTTGCTTAGAAGCAGACGAGACTTCCAGTCACATTCTCTATGACTTCCCAGCTTTGATCTGGACCAGAAGGAGGTCACTGGGTCGATAATTACTCTCCCATTGTGACATTGAGAGGTCATCCCCGGCTGACATTCTGGCTTTCATTCGGAAGGCGGAATGTCTTGTGTTTGATTAGGGTCTTTTGCAACACAACAGAGCAATCACGGTCGCAGTGCTTCGCTTCGATGGAAGCTGGAAAAAGAGATAATTGTATACTTTCAGTGCAATTAATATGCCTGGCAAACAACCTAAAATAAAAATGTTCCAAGCATAGTTTACTCTGGTTTCAAAATTTAGAATCTCAAATCCGGATTGGTGGCAATACTACTATAGTGCCTATGCGTTACTTCCATAGCAAAAGAAGCTCTGCCGCTACTGAAATCAGCTTCCGTTTTTATATATAAATATATGCATATAAATAATAATTATTTACCTATACTAAAATATAGATACTTAATTTAATATTCACAACTTTCTAAGCATTTACGAAAATCATTATTAAATACTTGAAAATAATGTCCATATAATATTTAAAAAAAAAAGCAACAAATTTAAGGTGATTTTCGTAATTACAAAATATTTTACAAAAAAAAATTTATTCGCAAATCGATAACAATTTATGTTTTATTGTACAGCCGAACAAAATCCCCTTTTCAACTTCATTTTCGAACAGGTTTTATGTAATGAGATACAATTTGACAGTGTTTTTCTCATTTTTTAGACTCTGTATTTGTATTCCAGAAACTCAAAAAATATTCGTGCATTGTGTAGATATTTAATTCATTTGGAGTTGTTAATGTGATATTCGATTTTTATTGTTTATGACATAAAAGCCTAATAACAGGCTTTAGTTACTACATAATAAAATTGTTTAATTTTTAATTGCTTATTGCAAAGATTTGCTAATTGGTTTAATGAATGAAATGTTTTGTTGAATGACAAGATACTTCGGAAGATACTTCAAACATTCGTGACATAATCAACATTTAAACGTTAATCAACGTAAACGAAGGAACCGCTTTCTTGATAAATACTTTGAGAAAAATTTTTCAAAATAGAAGCAACAAATAGTATAATAGTAGAAATAAATAGTAGAAATATATAGCATTTAATACAATATTATATTTCTAAATATGTTTAAAATAATATACAAATACAGGGTGTTTTCATTTCAAAGTGCTTTATTATTCCTTATACCGGAAACGAATATTCCGGGAAAATTCTTTATATCTTTCACCTCTTCAGCTTATAAGATAGATGTGTAACAAATATATTTATAAGGCTCAAGAAACATCTCTCTGGTATATACGTTTAAGCACTACTTTGATTTGCGAACAGAGTTGATATCCGACATAAAGCCTACTACACACCTACATAAAGGTTTTGGTCCATCTAATATTGCTAGAAGTGATAAATCTTTGTGTGGCTTATGGCTAACCATATTAAACTAACCTACACTAAGACTTTATCATTCATTTATCTATATTAAATTAATACATACTTTAAAGAAGCTTGAACTATATTATGCATATTATGGCAATTCTGCATATATTAAATATTGACACTCACATAGACCTGGGACGGGTTGTGATACTGATTAAATTCCCCATGGGGAATTGAATTCATACTCTCAATCTATTTGTCTAAAATAACTAATACTATACGTTTTATTAAGCCAACTTCCCCGCTCTGTCAATTCCTCATACTGAAAAAGCTCCTAACAAATTTACTCTATGTCTGAAAGGAGCTAGAGAATGACACTACTTCTAATCTCGAACTTTAAATAGTGTTTGTTTCTTTGTGTCTATTTTCGGCTAAAATATGTATAACATTATATTAATATAAAACTTTTTATATTTTAAATCAAAAGTGGAATAATTGTTTCCATTTTAATTAAACTGAATTCTCCTAATTTAATAAAAACAAAACAAATTCTACCGTAGTAATTCAATTTTAATAAAAAAAAATTAAAATTTTTTTTGAATATATTGAATATTGATTTCATTATACAAATATTTGATAATAAAAACCATTTTTGTGGATTGGCAATTTGCTTTTTATTACAATGTTGACCTTTTATTTCCCTTTAAATTTTTTAACGAAAATTCCATAAATTTTATTGACAAGACAGTCATCCTCTCTGCCATGGATGTCAGTGGCATATTTTTATAAAACAAAACTATGTTTCGAAGAATTTTTATTTTATTGAACTCATAAAATCAAATTCCAGGAAAATGTCAAGTTTCATACAGGAAAGCGAGTATCCTTGTTACTATATCCATATCACGAACATTATAAATTATACCTTACATTTAATTGCTCTCACTTAATGTATATTAACTGTCATTATGTCAGTTATAAATGACAAAATATAGTAAATATAAAGACAATATAAAAATTTAAAAGTAAGTAAAAGAAAAGTACGAATATATAAGATAATATGTAATATGAGTTTGTGAGGATTGCCATATATATTTATAGTAAATTTCTATAAATTTCTTTTTAATTTTTAAAAAAAATATTAATTATATTAATAAATCGTCCGAAATCGTCCGAATACAACATACTCTAGTACAAAAAAAGGATCAAATCATCTTTCATCATCTTTATTCGTTCGGAAGGCCAGAAGCTGTCACGGTTTTTATTTATTTATGCAGCGTCACTAACAACAACAACAATGTCAGTTTAGAGATCAGTCAAACACTTATTATTGCGAAAAGGTGCAACTCTATAAGGCACTATAAGCAGCTCTCTTTTGACCCTTAAATCTTGCGATCAATTAATTGACTATCGCACCTGTGCTTTACAGATGCTTCTAAGAGAAAAGTACGCCTTAAGTACTTTAATCCTCCAGAATTAACGACATTTACATCCTTATAAATCGTAAAGTGTACGAGCTTTTCCGTGGCATTTACACTCATCAGTAAATTTACATCTTCGCTGGCCTAATCATATCGTAAGAATGGAAGATGATTATTCAGTGAAAAATATGTTTCAAGCGGACGTCTTAGTAAGAAGACTAAACTAAAAACCGTTAAGATGATCAATTTAATAAAAAAAAACGAATCGTAATTGATATGTGAGACTAGAAAATGGATGCAAGAAGCAAAGGCGACTAAAGGGGAGGAACTGGTTATTTAAGTAAACTAAGTAACTATGTTAGTTACATGTAACTATATTTTCTCAGGAACAAGGATTATTCATTACTAATATCGTAATTCGTTGATTTTAGGTTTAGTTGAAAGGGTATGGGTTAATACAAACATTGTCGCCAGAAGCAGGAAAGCTATTCTAACCACTGTTTGCAACCACATTTTGTGATATGTTGCTTTCGTTTTTATTTCTTCAGCGTCTGTGGACTTTTTAGATCGCGGTGTATATCGCTGGTCCTAATGTACCATGGCGCTTTTAAAATGACCCGTATAACCTTGTTCTGGAAACATTGGATTATTTCGACGATATTTCAACTGAATAAATATATCCGATAAGTTATAAAAAGGAATTGACAGATTCTACTATCTCCCTATCATGGCAACTCCTGCACAGTCAACTTTTCGGAATGTACCAATCTTGAAGCATTAGCATAATAATTTAGCATTGCGTCCACACTTCAGTAGATGTGTAAAATCCAAAAGACTTTTCATAACCTACAGTTCATCGAACCTACAGTCTATGTAAATAGTCCATAAGATATGAGTCCTAAATAGGTCTCACATGAACATCTCTATTGAGTTGTCAACTTCATTTATGTTCATTTCTAAAAGTGTTCCGGTCATCTCATTTACTATTTAATTGCCTTCAGAATCGATAATTTCATTAACTAAGTAAAGTAATACCTTGTAATGTCAATGGTTATTAATGGGGCGCGATATTTTACTAAAATCCTGAACAAGCAATGTTCTGGATTGATTTTCTTTGCAGAGAATATTGAAACAGATCGCTATTAACTTGCACATCAGGCCTGCGTAGGTAAAAACTGACTAAAGAATGATGAAGTTAGCAATAGACTTCAATTGCGTCATGTTCTTAAGCGCTACCAGATTCATTTATTATAAAGTTCAATCTTATTACAGCTACAAAGCCAAATTCTCATTGCTGTAATTTACAAAACTTTTCACAAAGTATGCCTAATGACTCATATGAAAACTAATTATTATTTGGCAAAGGGCTAAGTCTTCTCTTAGCCTAATAATATAACATATATGAAATACAATTAAATAATAATTTAAAGAAAAATTAGTATTCAGAAGGAGTGACGCCAACTAACTAAACACCATATATCGATTAATTATAAGTTATTGTTTCCAGTCGTGTATCATTTTCACAAAGTATGCCTAATGACTCATAAGAAAACTAATTATTATTTGGCAAAGGGCTAAGTCTTCTCTTAGCCTAATAATATTATATATATGAAATACAATTAAATAATAATTTAAAAAAAAATTAGAATTCAGAAGGAGTGACGCCAACTAACTAAACACCATATATCGATTAATTATAAGTTATTGTTTCCAGTCGTGTACCATTTGAACTCAAAATATTGGCTTAATATTTTCACATAACCCCATGTCACTAATTCCAATTATTCGGCTCATGCTGTGCCAAAAATTTGCTCAACTTCACATACTCGAATGTCAGTATATCTAGATACATTGTTGTACAATATTAAACTGCACATCCAATTTCCTCAAATACAAGTGTACGAGTGAGTTGGGTATGACGTTCGGATTACAGTTCACCTAGTCATAAAGTCATCTGACTTTATTTTTTTTTTTTTTTGGTTACTTTTCCACTTTAAAATGACCTTAACCCGTTGTCATCGTGCAATTGATTTTATGTAAACGGATGACTTTCGAATATGTTAAAATCAGTTGGCTTTTCTGCTATAACGATCTCAACTTGAATTGAGATACAAACACGAATGTGTAATTTAAAATTTGATGCTAATCAAAACACATATAAGCTTATCAATTTCAAACTGCGAAAGCTAAATTGTATAATCGTAAATAAAGCAAATGAAGAGTATCTATTGTTCTCTTCCCTCGATGAGACACCATTGTACTTGCACAGTAATGGTACGCGTATCTCTGTATCTTATATCTTTTTGTACGTAAATGGCTTTGTTTATGAGTTTATAATTCTGATGTTTATGATATCAGTAATAAATTTTTTTCTTCTAATTTTATTTTTAATTTTTTTTTTTTGGTTTTTGCTTAATTTTATTAATTGAAGTAGAGAGAATTTTGAGTATTTTTGTTTTTTTTGTTTTTTTTTTATTTAGAATAAAATGAACTTATTAGGTTTTTATCTACTTATTTTGCTTTTATCGTGCTCTTAAGGTATTTTACGCTAACAAAAGTAAAGCAAAAATATTTTAAAGAAAAAACTTCATACCGAAAATTTAATATGATACAAGGCTACACACATTCTTACCATTGAAGTAAATGGACTATGGTATGAATTCCGGTAACTATAGTGATTGAATATTGCATTAATGCCACTGGTCTGTTGAGCTACTGAATGTTATTGTTGCTACACAACTCACAACTAAAAAGACAGCAATTAATGAATTAAATATTTATTTCCATTTCAGTTCCATGCAAATGAATATGAAAATAACTGCAGCTTTTTGCTTTACCGCTGGACAAAGACTAAAGACTGTAATATATAAAATAAATCAAATAAATATAAAAAAATATAAAGAAATATACGCAGTAGCTAAGAGTACTGTAGTTAATTCCTTTTTATATTTATTTTTGATTTATTGCAAAATTACGCCATAAATGACTGCTGAAAAGGCGCCAGCTTGTTCTCCAACTTGTACTTGTTTTACTAAATAAGTCATCCGTGGACTTCCCTTTTGTGGGTGGTTTGTTTGATGTGTTCTCGAAAGATCTTCTACGTTTTCTGTGTTGATTTCATTCCCAGAAATTAAGTACATACACCATTTATAAGTTTTTAATAATATTTTCAAGGTATTGAAAGGCATCCATTCATTTCTCTTTTTCAACTTTAAAATTTTTAACCATGAAAAAGAAAACTGCTGGAAAAATTGTAAAGAAACTTTGAGCTTTTCAAACCAAAACTGTGTAGTTTTTGATTTTATTTTAATACAGATAAAAAAAGTATCTATCAATGGGATGAAGATGCTGTGAATTCACTATATTCGCAATATGCGCACAGTTTTGTTAAAAAACTAATTGCAGACTTTTGAGAAGCAATTTTCAAGTTCAAGAGCTGAAAGGAAATATATTTTTAATATATTTTTTTATGTTTATTTTGTTCTACTTTTTTTGTTTTTGTTAACATACAAACCAGCTAATTAAATTTAAAATAAATATCTTGTTAGTAAGCATAACGATAATAGCCCTTTTAACTGCAAAACTGGAAACGAAATTCAGAAAGATTTTTTTACTCTATATTTAATTGTTACTATATTGCTCCGAAGTTAATAATATCACACTATGCTATTTGTTGAACTCCCCCCCTCCCCCCCTTGACCGTTTTGACAAGATGGTTCTCCTTCTTGCCACTATCACTGTTTATATAGTCGATTTTATGGACTTATGGTATCCAGCTATTTGACAATGCTAGTGCATCAAATATTGAAATCATCCAAAGAGCTCAGTCAAAAATACTGAGAACAAGCACTAGTGTCCAATGGTATATAAGGAATGAAAGCATCCACCGAGATCTACAAATTCCCCTAGTTAAAACTGAATTTGACAATATAAGAAATAAATACAATAAAAGGCTGACAGAATATGTTAATCTCCTAGTAAGAAATCAAGCACATCTATTTACTACTTCCCGCCTAAAAAGAGCTGACCGTCCAGCCATTAATTAATATTCAATACCTTGAAGTAAAAATCGCACCTATCTTTTACTAAATTTCGCACCTTTCTTTCTTTTTCCACCTAACATTCACTCCAATGATATTTAACCCATTGTTCTAAGTGAGGTTCTTGATATAAGGTTTACTTATCTAATTTTATTTTATACAATGTATAGTTTAAATAAAAATTTTAATATTATGTAAGAGAATTGTAAGAGAAGATACAATAAATAAATGTATGAGTATTTAAAAAAAAAAAATTATTATGAACAATATTATAAACGCGCAAAACAATTCTCATAGTTAGCTATGCAAAGTAAGGAGGACACGGGTAAGTTTACATCGATTCCTTATGGGTGATTGGGTTGTAAACAAGGATCAGGAATAGTTTTAATTGCATCATTTATGGCGAAATTTATCTGTCTATATGTCTGAGTTTATGGGTGTGCGATTAAAATTTATTACACAAACCAAACTTGAAAACGAAACTTAAAAATATATCTGGGTAAAGAATTTGAAATAGGTCTGGTAGATATTATCTTATGGAGATGGACTTTAAAAATTTTTTTTTAAATAACTGAAACCGTTTTTCGATTTAACGCATGAAATCTAGCTAATTTCTTGCAATCGTTATCATATCTGGAAAAATTTTACTTTTCCTTCTTTCTATCTCTGTTATACTGGGTCTTTTCATCATTTAATCTAATGTTTTTTGTAGGTTTTACTAAATAAGCGTAAGACTTGTAGAGAAGCGTATTTAAGTTTCGTCATATACGCCGGTCTTTTGTAGTAGGTTTCATTTCTGTGAGCGTTTTTTGCTTCCTGCTTTCTCTTTCTATTTCCTATCTCTTTTAATATTTTTCAAATGTTAGGCGGTGTGTGCGGTAGATTAGCATCCATGTTTTTGATAAGATTTCCTTATAACTCCAATAGCTCCTTTCTTTATTGTACAATTGCATATAGTGCATAGTTTTAAAATGGTAGTTAATCAAGTATAGCTTCCTATATTAAAATATTTTTGTGCAATTTTTTATATTTTGCGATTATCTTCAATTATCAATCATTTCGGCAGTATTCCTTTCAAGTTAGTTGAAATATGAGACATTTTAATGTATGTAAAATCGTCATTTTATTGACATTGAGGCTGTACATTATTTATTACCCTTTACGAGCTTCCAGATAGGATGAGTGAGGGAGTGAGTTGAGTAAAAACTTATTTTGATGTCAATAAAATTTAATATTTCTTTATGTATAAAGTATCTATTAATATTTTCGCAACTATTTTTCCTGTTGTTTGCTCAATTGTGCAAGTCAATATTGACTTGCCTAATGATTCTTGCATTACCCCCTTTACAAGCTGCGATACAATTTATTTATGAATAACAACTAAGTAAATGTAAAAACAGCACTGATAAGTTTAGAAAAAGATATTTTTTAAATATCACGTATTTTTACAATGTAATTTACTATATTTAGAAGAAAAGATGCACGTTTCATTTTTTTGCTTTTTTTTTCATAAAAAAAGATAAACAATTACAACTTCAATTTTGTGGAAGCGAAAAAATACTTGCAAAAAGTTTGTTTTCTTAGAAGAGCAATGTCATAATGTAAGTATCTAAACAAACTAAACCGGATTGTATCTTTTTGTTCACAGCTTCTATTTTAGTCAAGCTAATAAATTTGTTTATAACGCAAAGTTGAAGTGTAAAACTTGCGACACACGGTCCATTGAAAGTTATATTGTTAAATTGTCTGTCTGTCAAGTCCAAGACGAGATTTTATATACCAGATGTGTTGTCAAAATTAGTTGTTAATATTGAAATGCATAAAAAAGATAAATACTCGTAACGAAATACATAAAAAGCCATGTGCATAATGACGAATGTGGAAATGTATACCGCTTTAGATGAAGTAATACTAATATTTGAAATTCAAATACTAACCCATGAGGCAAGAAATTAAGCTAACCAAAATAGCGGAAAAACGAGACGAAATGTGCTGCCAAGCCGCATACAAATGAATCAATACTCAATTATAATAGCAATAAATTCGCACCAAGCAAAAATAAATTTTTTTTTCTAAAATTATAAATTCGATAAATAATTAGCAAAAAATAATAAAAGCAAAAAGTTAACAAAAATAAAAAAATTGAAATAAAATTGAAATTGAAAGTGAAAGCTCACACGATGCTGTTCAACAGGTGCTAACAATAGATAATTATCAAGTTTTTGCTTAAATCAAATAATTACAAACATTTGCACACTGATTACAACAACAATTAGTACAGCAATTAAAAATTTGTCAAACGGTGTTATAAGTCAATAAAACCCGTCAATATTGCCTTACTAACTGATTGACACACTGAAGAGCAGGCCAAACTGAAACCGCATAAAAAATATCTATTGATACCGCAAACCTACAAAACGCTTGCACTTCCAGTATTCGCATAAGTAAACTGTAGATACATTACGCATGCGTACGGCTGTGTACTGGGATTGCAGCCCAGTAAACCGAACGTGCGAAGAAAGATACGCAAATCCAAGAAAAACCAGACACACCCACCGTTAAATGCAGTTTAAATACGAGTTTGAAGTGTTAATGGCACCACAACTCTCGGTTGTTTGAAGATATCAACCGCACACAATTTTTTGGCAAGCTACAGTAAATATTGGGTACCGCTGGTGATGTTACGTGAACGAACTTAGAGCGCCACATTACGCACGCGAACCTATTCAGTTCACTTGGCAATAAAGAAATTGCGGACTTGCGTATTGTCGGTTAAACGTTTTTTAGGTTAAATGAAATATCGAATGCTGTCAGTTCAATTCATTTGATATGTATGAGATACTTATGCAGTCTAATAAAAAACTATTTCGAAACAGTTTTTATGAAGCGTAGCTGAACATTTTTTTTAACACTAAAATCAAATTATCTAACTATTAAGATAAATACTATGAAACTAGGTATCTTTATTGCGGTTGTGGCTCTGAAGATGAGGAGGAAACTTTTTTCCATAACATGCGTCAGTGCCTATCTTTCGCTTGGAGAAGATCAAAAATCCTAGAGGCACTTTTTCTAACCGATCTGACTGAGCTATCATCCTGTAATGCTAGAGACCTGGGGAGTCGTTGCCTTTTTCGACGTTGGACGGATCAGCTTGTTTATGTATGAACCAACGCTATTCCTATGGTACCACAATGGGCCATTATTTGAGCTCAAGTGTGCTTTCTTGGTACACCAAGCCACCACTCCTACCTAACCAAATCTAAGATAAATAACGAGCAATAATTTATTATATACATATAATATTTATTTTTAACTGTTTTGTACACATCATTATGCAGTTATAGTAGTTATTCGGTCAAGGCCTCCTTCAACAAGGGTCCACTAACCAAATGTCCCATTTGCGACCCAATCTAATTTAATCGAGCACTTTTAGGTTCCAAGCGTCGTGATATATAGCGTTTTTCCAACACAGATTTCATTTGCATTTCCGCTGCTTACTATAAAATCTGTTATGAAAAGTTTTACGAGCAGACTCGACTTCAGTCGTACAATTTAGATGACCCACCCACCAAGTCTACCAAACGTAATTTTTGCTACTATGTCTGCTTCATAATACAACCACTCCTCGTTCAGTTTGTGGTTGTAGTTAATCGTCACTACCATTAATACTGACGATAGTGACGTTATACAAACATATTTTAATTCTTTTGATACTATTACCTAGCACTTTTTGTTATATTGATTTTAGTACTATTTGTTGGCACTTTGACTTTTGCTTATTTTTATCTATGTATTTATTTGGATTATTAAAATTAAAAAAGCTTTGTCGTGAATTTGCGCAGCAGTCGGTATTACGGCCTGAAGAGTCCTATTGTACCAATTTCACTATTGATTACACAAATCCCTTTAAAGCTTTGTGAACAAAGTCCAGAACTCAATCTAGAGAAGAGCTCTTAATCTGTTCTGGTAACAGAAATTCCATATGAAACATGTTTATTCTTTGTGTTATTAAAGCTGGACATTATTATTTGGATTAGTTAAACACTGACTGCTTGTGTAAGTGAACTAAAGGGGCTTACTTGGTAATTGATATCCATTGTAATCATCTGTCAATTCATCTGCACTGTAATTTTATTACTATGTGACTAAACCACTTTAGTTATTAATTTTACGAATTTTATTGGAACTTTTGCTAGAGTTCCTGAATAGCTCATTTTTTCATCTCATTTTAGTACATAAAATATGTTAAAATTTTCTTCTATTTTAACGACAAAAGCGAAAAAACTTTTATCTTTTCATTTTATCTACCTTTTGTCTTCTCAATTTATACTATAGTGCTATTTAGTATCATTTTTTTATTATAGTTTTTGTGATTGCATAGTCTTTCGACAGTTGTTACCTCAGATACGTTAATATTGTTTTTTGACATATTCATCAAGCTAAAATTAAGCCTCATCACTAAAGAAAACTCAAGTTTACACTTTAATCGGTTGTAATTTATTTATTATTAAAAGGGACATACTGAGAACTATAAGATCAGTTGTGAGATCAGTATAGAGAGTTTCCTAAATTAACTTGTACAAATTAACGTTGTTGACAAATCTAATAATGTCTCTTAGTTGTAGATACCAGTACTCATTTGATTTAATAGAAGTCAGCGGTTGTTAAGAGATACATATTGTAAAATGGCAAACTTTAAATTAAACCTATGATAACCTGGATGATAGCTCTATTTGCTAGCCTTTTCTTTCTAAAGTACTTTAAACTTTATTAAAAAATGTTTTCCATTTTCAAAGTTCATTTAACTTTATTAAAATATTAATGAAACACAATAACAAAATTAATTGAAATACAACAATAAAGCTGTTTATTTATTTATTTATTTTACATTAAAGCGAAATATCCATCTTCAGTGATGTTTGGATACATTTTTTTTGATGTTATTGTTCATTTATGGTAAAGGCCACTGCCAAGGGTTAAACTCTCAAGTTTTTCAAATTTAATTTGCGTAGTCACGCTGCAAAGGCCTCATAAATTTGTTAATATATCCAAAATTGAAAAGTACGGTAGCAATTAGTAGGAGTAATAATTAATCTAATCCAAGGATAATGAAAATTTCATTTAACCGTTTAAAGACGTTCGTTTTATTGCGTGTAGTCTCACTCTGTACAATTTCTTTTTTATCTTTAGCAATAAACACCAAATTAATGATGTTAATAAAGACTAAATCTGGATGAAAGACTATAAAGCCAATTTTAAGTATCTTGTATATTACATAATATAAAAGAGTCTTTTACGAGCATTGCATTGAATTCGCTTTCTTGGCATCTTAGCATCTTGGCATCTTGGCATAGCTCAACACGGTCAGGTGCAAGAGTTCATTCAATCACTTAAGTCGATGTGAAAACTCGCTTCAATTAAGATAAAAAAAAATCCATAATGCAACTGTTGCCAATACCAGTTTTACTAAAAATATCTTTAGTAAAAGACTTGAAACAACAACCTCTAAAAGTATCTACACAATTGTATATGTGTTTCCGTTGATTGTATTATATTACATCAGATTTTTTAATACGCGCATTGAATTCATTTACTTCACATAACTTATTTATTATAAAATATATTTATTATGAAATAATTTTAATAACAAAACTCTTATTAAATAATAATTTAGAATGCAAATGTAAAAATGTTGATTTTTGATATTCATATTGAAATCTCTTAAGATTCTAAATAATTTATTTTAATGATATACTTTAAAAGCGAAACCAGTTAAAGCGTCACAGAAACTCGATCTGCAAATTGTAGCAAATAAATTAATATTTAAATAGTTTTAATCACCAAGAAATCATAAATGAAATGAAATTATTAAAAACAGTCTTTGCACGATTAAAATGGACAATCTATTTGACTAATAATTAAAATTTTCCAATAAACAATTTGTAATTAATTATTTGATTTGAAGGCATAATTGCTGGTACTCGTATTAATGTATTATAAATTATTTTAATTTTATTATTTTTTACATTATAATATATTATACTTTGTATTTATGGAGTGGTAAGGTAAGATTGTAGTGGGTGCTATATATGAAGTTAGCACTGTCGTGGCCACTGGTAGTGCGCAAAAATAATCTACTGAACTGAATGCAACTTGTCTCAAGCGCAATTACTTGCAAATCTGCAAAATGCAAGCTTAACAACAATTGTTTAGATACTTGCAAATTCCGAATAATTTGCATGAGATTAAATATCTTTTTTTTCTAATTTTATGTGCAATGCAGTCAATATCAAAAACCATTGGTGTTAGTTACACTTAATTCAGAAGTTCCTTTCGGCTATGGTTTATTTCTCATGAATTTTACTCTTACTCTTAAATTGTAACTCCATAAAACTTGTAAATAAACAAAGTGTTGAGTATCTCATCAGTGCACGAGCTATATTACATCATTACACAATTACACAAGTAAAGAATTATTACTAATTGTGTATAAAATGTGGTTAAATATTGTTTTATGAAACGCCTTTCTCTCGAAATCCATTACTTTATCGTACCTAAAAATAACAAACTGTTATCCTTTATGTTTATTTATTTATCTTTTAGTTTCTTTGGCTTTAATCTGAATATGCTAAGCCATTTACGCAATAAAATGTTGGGAGCATATTGAGAAAAAGCTCAAGGCAGTTGCCCAGGCGACTTTGCAAAAGCGTACCACTTTAATTTATTCACACACCTACGCGCTTAGTATTCATGGATTAACTACACAAAAAATATTAAATATTATTTATTGTTAATTGGCTAAAACAAACTATTTTATTATTATTTTTATACAAAACTAAATTCTAAATAATTAGTAAAATATTTTCTCTGCTAACATAAAAATCCGATATTTCCTCATAATTTATGACTACTGCGAAATTATTTACATACCTAGGTATATGTTATATGGGCGTTTCACTTTGTTATACTGTGTCGTTATTATTTTTAACTACTTCAACCCAAATGCAAAGTTTATATATTAAAAAAAATACTAAATGGAAGAAAAAATTGAATTTTTAAAATTATATTTAACTTTTATTAACTCATAAATCGACGTATGTTAAGCATGTTTATGACTAAAAATATTTCACTTCAACAAATTACTATTATTTATTTAAAAAACTATTATTAAATATTCGTGGAAACTTTACAAAAATGAGTGATAAAAACACAATTCTTTACTTTCTTAATTTATTAAAAATTATAATAGTTAATTTTACCACTTTTTAAATAATTAACAAGAGGCAATCACACGAAAACTATTTAAATCTGAGTTAAAATACGAAAGGTTACTCGTGTATCAAATATGCTGACAACAATGTTAATTATATTGAAGATACATAGACTAGGTTAGGTTATAGCGGCAATCCCTAGTGGAACTACTTACGCCTATTGGCCCGTTGCGTTAGCGTATACCTTTATAGGAAAAAAACTCATGGTTTAAAACCTCCTTGAACCTTTTGGGAAGCATAAAATGCTATTTAGTGTAAAGTCCTGTAATTAGTTAAGGTCCTCAAGAAAGGGAGCTCCTGGAGTATTAAGTCGTCGCCTTGCATGAGCTGGGCGAAAACATAGCAGATAAGAGACACTCTCATCGTCTTCCCCGCAGCTGCGACAGATTTGATTGAAGGAGAGATCTAATCTTCTAGTATGGTTCCCTAGTTTAAAGTAAACTGTAAGTAATTCTACCAAAAGACCGATATCTCTACGGGTATCTTTCATTAAAAATTTCAGTACAAAAAAGACTCAGTAATAATTTGTCGGATGTTAGAGATATGCCCAGATTATTTAGGTGTTCCGAGTGCGGTCCTAAAGCACCCTTTCTGGCTAGCTCGTCTGCTCTGTAATTGTTAATAATATGAAGATACATAACTATCAAGTATAGTAGTTGACATCGTTCTTGTTGAGCATTGAATATATTTAAATTATACGCTCATATGTACTCGTATATAGCTTAGAACTTACATACTACGTTGCTAATAATATTGTCTTGATATATCTAAATAGCCGTTCTTCTAGTATTCAATGATATTGCTAAATATCCACAACTTTTTTATCACTAGAAGGTGTTGGTACCCATATCTGGCAACACTAATCAGATTATATCAACGCATAAGTGTTTGAAGGTGATATTTTAGGCTACATTTACTGACAAATACAGTTATGCGCAATATGATATGATATGATACGTGATACTTTAATTCTATGTGCTTTTAAGGGTAAGAAATGTTTCACTGAATACCAGACCCAAGAGCAGTTTGCTTAATTCCGTTTTGAGGATCTCAATACAAAAGATCCACCTCGGTTGGTCATCAATTATAAAAGTTGATATAATTGTGCAACTATTGAAGCAACTGTTGACGCAAGCTGTTACCGAGGACATCAGACATCAACCACATGTTGATGGTGCTAAAACGTAACGAAATCGAACTATTTCTGAACCAAACCATTACGGGCGGTAAAAAATGTATAATATACGAAAATACACAAGCGACTTTAAGGTCTGGTTTGACAACTAACAAGGTTATATTAGAGTGTTTGGTAGGATTAAAAGAAAATTATCTATTATAACCTTCGATAATTCGATTATCTACTGTTCACAACTCCATCGCTTGAATGAAACAATCAAGAAAAAGCAACCAGAACAAAAACCAGGCCAACAAAAAATGATCTGTATTTCATGTTAACAATTTTAGAATACACATCTTGGATGACTCTAATACATTGACGGAACTTGATTGAGTTTTGATGTTCCAGCGTATGGCCTAGACTTTGCACTGTCTTACTATTATTTGTTTTAGTCATTGCAAAACTCTTTTAATGGTAAAAATCATGTTCAAATTTTAGATACTAAGCTAAGACAACAAATATGTCAATCTTCAAAAAGAATTAGTTGTAATCAGCTATTTTTAAAAAGAGGTCACAGACTACAACTCCTAAGAGAGTTTATTGAATATTACTCATTAATTTTATTTGCTCGTCAACTACAGAACGGGAATCTATTATGATAGATACAAAATTTTATTGAAGAAAAACAGTATAACTTGGTGCAGCTTCAGTAATTTTATTATGCGCTTATCTATTATCTATTAAAAGCAATTAAAATAATTTTTTATATAAGTATTTAAGCAATTTATGATTTTAATGAATATTCGAGGATTTAATTGCCAAAAGAAAATTATGTAAATCAAAATAAAAAAATTAATAAAATAATTAAAAAATGTGAAATGAACTGCAACAAAGTACAAAGCAATTAAATAAAAATTTAATTTCTTTTCTGTGCTATTAAAAAGCAATAAATTTTTTATTGCATGAAATTAGTACCGTATCAAATAAAAGACTCTGAACTGAAACTGATTTCTGAATTTAGCTTAGTAACATATATATCGGTAATGTTACACAATGAATTGTAATTTAAAGTTACTAATTAAAGTAATTTAATACAGACTCTTGAACAATTACTCCCAATTAAGTGCATGTGATCATAGTTTTATATTATATATCATCTTGTTATTGTTCCCAAGATTGTTATTTTATTGCAATACATAATTTAAAATAAAAAAAAAACCAAGTCCTCAACACCATTTACTAAAGTTTTTAATTTACATATTGAAAGTACACACAAGTAAACTTATTTACTCTTTTATAAATAACTTTATTAATTATTATTGTAAAATAATAATTAGCTTACAAAGATTTTTTATTCAAACTATTTACTTGAACAAATTTTACACACATAAACACTTACACACATACAAAAATATTCCTTTGTTGCACAAGATATCATCGATGTTGTTGCAAATTCGTTGTTTTTTATTTTCATCATATTTTTTGCATTTATCCCTTGACCAAAAACATTAATGACTTTGTATTTCTCAACTCAACTCATATGTATATTTTTTATACAATTAAAAAAGAAAATGCAATTAACAACAACAAAGCAACAATGAGCAAATAAATATACAAATATACAAATTGCTCTTTCTGCTATCAATTTCAACTTTTAACACTACGAATCCCGATCCTTTAAACCATTGCCATATTTCATAATATAAATTTAAATCTCAGTTCTAAAATTCTATAACGCAACAAAGATATTAAGCAAAGAATTTCTAACAGATTGTAAATTTAAGCTGGTAGAGTTTATCCAGACATATGACTTAGCGGAAACTGTAAACATTTTTTGGTTTCTTTCAATTACCATATTGTAGATTAAGTTAGGTTATAATAGCGTTCGTAAGAATCTACCTCGACCTAGACTTAGAGATCCATTCGAATACCGTACTCAGAGGACTAGATACCATCTGGAACATTTATTGCAGCTTAAGGAGACGTCTTGCAATAGACTTGGATCCTTTAGTACAGTGTTTCTCAACATAAAATTTGCTGAAGACTTGAAAAGTATTCAATGAGTTTCACAGGGATCGAATAAGTATTTAATGTGATTTACAAAAACCGGTACCAATATCTTACTAAAAATAAATATCATTATAGACAAAAATATGATATTTTACAAACCAGTAATGCTAATGCTGCGACTGATAGAAGTCTGCAGAAGAAACCCTACTAAGAAAGTATTTGTATGGCATTTTTAATCATTGTTCCGTCTGCTCTAAACAGTACCAAATCAAGTACAGTATGTGACAAAATACATTGAAATCTGTGTTATGAATTTTAAAACGCATTATAGATATTAAAGAAAGAATATTTTTAGGTTTTTTAAATATATAACATTATATGGATAAGTAATTTATAATTTGTTTCTAGAAGTGCAATATTTACAAAAAAAAAGTATTGATTTCCTTCATAATTCAATAGATATTTTAAAGGGCATATGTCAAAGATATATATATATATATGTATTTATATAGGTACATATTTATTTATTTGTATATTTTATATTGCACATAATATATATTTTAAATTTTTACAAAGTATTTAAGTGTATTTACCTTTTATAAAATTCGCAAGCTGGGATTTTGTTTTAAAGTTTCAATGAAACATTATGTGAAAGCACCAAAAATCCTTCAAAACTCTTTAGGGACTCTTTCACTTCATAAATTCATGCACGTAAATGGTGATGTCATTCTCAAAATAAACATTAAAATTACAACCTAAGGACTTTTGTTTTCATTTTCTTTACAAAAATCAAACAGTGAGCAAATATGTTCCAGAAGAAGAAGTTTAAGGATTTATATTTTATATGGTAAATCCTTTATCTAAACAAGGAATACAACTTTGCTTTTATACTAATTGGTTTGAACAACCAAAGAACTGATAATTATTTATTTAATTAGAATATTGAATATATTTTTACAAAGATTTTATTAAGATAAAAAAAAATAGTTTAAAAACTTTTAAACTTAATGCCTTTGCTGAAAATGATATAATCACATACAAATAATAATCACTTGCATCTACAAATTCTTTATTTCAATTAATCGGATTTATCTATGATGACAAAAACAATATTCAAATATTTTTATACTCCATATTTATATTTATATAAATATAAATATATATATATATATATTGTGGTGAGGAGGTGGAATACTTTATGTACCGTCAAACCAACCGTCACCGGAATGGTGTGTCGGACTCCTATAGAAACTAAAACACCCCTTCTTCTTCTGCGGGATTTCTTCTCCCGGGACCGCTTTGGCAATACTTCAGTGAGGATCTATTATAAGTTGGTCATCCATGCCACATGCTTTTCGTAAAACCTGCGTCCAGGCTCCTACTCCTGATCCGAATTGGATCAGAATCAGGAGAATATATGTATATATATAAATGAAATTATATACAATAAAGGCTAATTGAAGTACAAATTGAAGTGAAATTGAAGAACACAACAGAGTACCTTGCAACGAAAATAAAAGCAATAAAATATTTATATATTTAATTGTTGAAAAACAAAACCTGATTGAAAATTGGAAAAAAAATCGATGTATTTCAGTACTTTACTACGACTAAGTGAAGAACACGATAGAAAGTGAAGAATACAAGGGTGATCTTTAACTTTAAGGAACTCCAGTGCTATCAATTGTCAATAGATGCTTTACGCTTCTTCATCTTGAGAGTTAGTATATAAAAATGAATCCTCGTTATAGTCAACCTATCGTCGAAAAAGTGAATGAATAAGGTTGAGACAGGTCGGCATAAGTATAAGCAATTACAACATCCCAAAAGAAATTAAGATTTAACACAATATGATTAAATTATGAAGTATAAATATATTTAAATAATATAAATATATCTAATAAAAATAATTATTTATATTTAAATATATTTCATTGCTATATCTTGCTTAGTTTTTTTACGATGTTTTAAAAATAATCTTTCAACGAAATTCTCCTTTTCCGAGCTAATATTTCATTCATAACTTGTGTGTCCTTTTATATATTTTATTTTTAACTTCATATGAAATTAAAAAGTAAATTCTGAAGAAAAATTCTAAATATATTTCATTGCGATATCTTGCCCGGTTTTTTTTCCGATGTCTTAGAAATATTCTTTCATCGAAATTCTTCTTTTACGAGCTAATATTTTGTTCCTAACTTTTGTGTCCTATGACATATTTTTTTATAACTTTATATGAAATTAAAGAGTAAAATCTGTACTGACTGCAACCAACAAAAACTTATTGTTAGTGTCATTGCAAGAAAAGATACAATAAATAAATATATACGTATTTAAAAAGAAAAATTTTCTTTATTCAATGCATTGCGATGTCTGCTATATTTAAGATAATAAAACTATTTTCCATAAAGGTTTTATGTCCGTGACCAAAATATTATTATATAAAATGCATTAATTTTAAATATTAATGTTAAATATTTACATATATATGGTATATATTAATGTAAATATAAAATTATATATATTGTCCGTTTACATTTTTACTGATGTTATAAAACTAATTGATATGTTAATCAATCATTTTATGAAACATTACAAATTAAATCTTTACAGATTGGAATACAGAAACGACATAAGGGCACCTACACTGCTTGTCAAAAATATTTGCCAACACATTTTGAATATTTAAAACACGTGTTTGTTAAGATTGAATCAACTTTTATTCCTTCTTTATATCACTTTACTACTTTGAGAAAATTAATTAGTTTAAGTTTATATGTTTGTTATAAGATTCTTACTTTCCAGTTTATTTGTGGTGGTTTCTTTATTATCTTTCTCTTCTTAGTGTCCGTTTCCCCTAGTGGGGCATAGGACCGCAACGATTCTGTGAAACCGCACTCTATTAGGTGCTTCTCTTCATATATCGTTCCATGTGTAGTGTGCTCTATCATTTCTTATCTTTATAGTTCTAAGTTGATTTAGTTCAATAGCTCAGATATATTGTATCTAAACTTAGTAGTTTAGTTTATTTGTGGTGGTTTCTTTATTATCTTTCTCTTCTTAGTGTCCGTTTCCCCTAGTGGGGCATAGGACCGCAACGATTCTGTGAAACCGCACTCTATTAGGTGCTTCTCTTCATATATCGTTCCATGTATCACACTATACATTTCTTGTCTTAATCATTATAACATTTTAATTGTCTACAATTACGTTAAGACTTCAATAGTTCAAAGTTGATTTAGTTCAATAGCTCAGATATATTGTATCTAAATTTAGTATATTCTGAAAAAAAGAGTTCTAAAAAATTAATAAATATATTCTTTCACTCAAATACGAGAGTAAAGTTTACTATATCAAGCGTTGCTAAATTTATGAACTGTAGTGTAGTGTAGTGTACCCATGTGTGGATTTGTTAAGTAACAATCAATTGAATCGACACTTTGTAACTTTTGTAACTGATAGCATTGATTTCGAATGTCAGAAACAATAATGCAGCATTAACGAGCTAAGATGATGCAAGGCCATGTTCGGCATAAATGTTGGACGTCAGTTACACAATTGGAAATCAGCAGCCATCAGCTATCATATCAATTAATTCATAAATTATATTGGATGAAATTTTTATGACCCCAAGCAAGATTAAACTACTTTGCATGTCAAATTGAAATTATGACACGTGGTTGAATAAACTTTTATTACTATGTGATCAATAGTAGTTCTTTTCCTTACTTTATATCTACTAATTTTATAAATAATAATTTTTTTATGGCTTTGTTGTATATAAAATTCTTCGTAAAAATATTTTTATATAATTTTTCTAGTTTTATATTGAGTATCTTTGTTAAAAATACAGTAACTGTTTAAATAGATTGTAAGATGAATTGTACGATATCGTTACTTTTACTTAACAAATAGTGTTGCCTATATCAAATTAATCTGCATGCAAAAATTGCATAAAACAATAATATACATTATCAATGCTTCAGATTTATTTTTTTTTTTTTTTGTTCATCAAGATATAATATCTAAGTTTGTATTTCATGTATTTCGCACTGCAACTTCAGCTGCTAATTGCCACAAGGCTTCCAATTGTTTAAAATGGAAACATAAGTTTGTATCTGTAAATGTATCTTTTGCAAGCGTAGCTGCCAGAGGGCGTTTTCCCCATTTACCTCACCCCCTGCACTCAATTGTATATTGGGTTGGGGGAACTGCTTCCTTATTCTTTTATATACGAGTAATGAAAGATGTGCTTTTCATTTGACTTAACTTTTTATTGACAGAAAATTTGATTATTTAATAAATATTTGCGATTTTCATAATGAAGTCATTGTGTGTACGCTTTCATCAATATTTGATAATAGAAATTTAACAAGCAGTTTTAAATGCACTAATTTAAAAATCTTATTTAAATTTTAAATGTATTTATATTGCTTATATTCATTATTGATTTGATAATTAACTCCATAACACTAGCTTTTATAATCAAAGCAAAAAATTTACTGTAATCTGTTAAGTTTATATTAAGAAATTGGACACAGAGTTATAAGAAACTACTTCAAACATAACAATATAAAAATTCTAGTTCGTTAAAAAAAGTTTTTATATCAGATCTTAATAATATTTCTGCTTTTCCATATACAAAACAAATGTGTGACTCTTATTATATCTCTCCCCATCGCCGGCTTGATAGAAATTGATTAATGATTGTTAATTGGACACCCTTTCAGATAATAAATAAATATGTTTACTTTGATATGCTAAGTTTATTGTAAGAAATTAAATATACAAGATACTATTTAAAAGCAACATTAAAAAAATTTTTATTTATGAAAAAATAAATTGGATGCTATATTTTAGTACTATTTTTGCTTTTCCATATTCAAAACAAATGTGAGTGTTGTTTCCTTTTCAGGCTTGACAGAAATTGATTAATGATTGCCATCGGAATTCGTTTCAGTTACTTTACAACAGTAGTTTACCTAATATCTATAAACAGTTCTAATTCTATAAAAATTAAACTAAAATTATACTTAAATATAAATCTTTTCTCTAGCACCTTAAATATTTGCTAAGAGAAAGGTATTAAGCAAACATAATTCCATTTTTACAAAAAACTATTTTAGATTTTGTGCTGTATTTTATTACTTTTTTCGCCTTTCTATGCACAAAAACTAAATGTCATTCCTAATACAATCCTTTACTTTTTTTGCCACCAACCACCTAATGTAATGTAAAGTAAATTCTGCATTAGCCAACTTCATTTCCGATATTTACCAATCATCCACATAGCACTTTAATAAATGTAGAACTCAAAACACTTGTATGTAGATGTAGTATATTTAATGTAAAAAAATAATTTTTCTTAATAACTCTTCTCATGCGTTATTAATTTTGTCCTCTATTTATTCTTACTAAATGAAGTAGTTAAGGATTTTCGAATCCACAATTTTTCTAATGAAGCCAACCATAAATGACTGTCTAATGACAGGTTAGTTGAAATTGAGATGGTAGCCTTGTTCGCCAAAGCCTAATTGAGCACAAATATTGACCTTAGTATGAAAAGACTATATATAAAGAACTGTTCAACGACAAGTCAGTGGGACTAACCTAAAGGTAGAAATCTGAAGCATTAATCGCATTCAACGCAAGTCTTATTACATGTTAGGTTAAGTTGGAGTGGCAACCTTGTACATCAAAGTAATGATCTGTTGCGATACTTTAAATAAGTCACAGTTCGAATGCTAGACCTTAAGGACCACCTTTAAGGAACAAGTTCGATAAATCTAGCGGGTGTATATCGCCCTTAACTAACAAGATTCCTCCTATTCAGGTAACCTCATGTAGTGATAATTACTTTGCTAATAATATTTCTTTCTTTCTGTCCTTTCTTCTTCTGTGTTTGTTTCTTTTCTTCTTCTTTCTTTGTTTCCTTTCTTCTTCTTTCTTTTTTTGCTTTCTCATTTTTTTTCTATGCTTTCTTTACTTTCCCTACAATATTCTTTATGCAACTTAAACTTTCAACAATTATGTCGTTCAGATATATGAACGCTTAGCGCTCTTTGGTGGTCATGTGATAAAAACGGATGATGATGATGCAAAATCTTTATATTGTTTATATGGTTTTCTTTTATTCGAATAATGATTTTTTTTTAATAAAATATCCGAATATTTTCAACCATATTATCATACCAATATGCTTTCGTTCTTAAATAAATTTGGAAATAATGAAGTGGTATGAGATTGAGGAATAGTTTTTCAATGTTGACATGCAAATTACAATTGTATTAAGGTGAATGTATCTCAAACTCTCTCTCTTTACATTATACAAATACATTTTTATTCCAAAAAATAATAAATTAGACTAATTATAATATTAAATTTAATAAATTTAACTTAAACTTTAAACCTGAAACTTTAATCAATATTTGGCTTCTTGTTCCAAAAAATCAAAAAAACTTTAGATAATTTTTAAACTAATAATGACATGCTATGCATGTCATTA
>NC_051847.1:216310722-216317070 GCF_002237135.1 Teleopsis dalmanni
CCGTACCCTCACTATGTTTCATTGGTCCTTTTTTTTCTAGTTAAATATTCTCAATTTCTTTCATCAAATTTGTTGTTCTCATTATCATCCATCCTGATTTTGGGTGCAATTTTTGTTCTACTTGATAACCAAAAGATTAATATTAATATTACTTTGCTTGTTCGGTTTAATAAATCCTATTTGCACCCCAATAGTATTCCACGAAAATTTAATAAAAATGGGTAGAATACTTTTTCTTTTTATATATACATTTTTATATACATAAGATCTAGACCCAATTAGCATGAAAGATAAAAAGTGTGATTAAATTTTATTTGGTAAATACCAAATTGACACTCAGAATAACTACAGCTATCCTTACCTAATGAACTAATGCATATAGCTAAGCCCTACTTCGAGAGCATAAGAGGTTAAGTATTGCACTTGAAACCCAACATATAAAACAATTTAATAAAATCGAAAAGTATTGTTCAGAAAGAGACTACGTATACTGTTTAAATATATGCACCTAAAATGTCCGTAATATGAACAGAGAAGATGTAACTTTTGAAGTGGTGTATTCACAAAGGGCTCGTATAACCACTCCACAGGATGCTATAGATGAGCAGTAACATTAACAATAGGTGATAGTGTAACTACAGACGTTACTATCACTTATTTAACTTCAACTTATCGAAGTGCTTGAGCAAACTCTTATATGAATTTTGTATAAAAAATAGCAGATATTGCTGCATTCTTGTCAAGCTAAGTACAATAATCTGAACATTATAATAGATATTAGAAAATTTTGAATAAAATATATTGGGAACTTTATACCTATATTATGGTTATTGTTTATTGAAAAGAATTTAGAAAGGATTTCGTACAAAATTTGTATTTTATCGATATCAGAATTAGGTAGAAATCCCATAACAATTTATTCAGATAGTTGACCTTAAAAATCATTGAACGGAGCAGAATAGATCTCTACGTCGCAGTGCAAGACTTAAAACATGCAATCTTAAAATAACACCTTTCGCCCAATAGAAAAAAAATGAAAGAACACATTATATTACCTTAAACACAATGCTATATCATTTGAGTTAATGTTTTCATATAAACTTTGAATTTCTTTTAAAAGTTTCTTCTCTAATAGATTTATTTTTTATATACCCCTATCTATACATATTGATTGCTCATGACAGCTGTTAAAAGTATACAGAACAAATCTCCAAATTTTTAAAATGTTTTAACTTTAATACAAAACTAAGAAAATATAAATAATCAAACCTGTCATAAAGTTCAGGGTCAAAGTATATAGGTATAGTCGAAATATCACCGATAATTTTAGTAAATAAACGTAAGCAGTGATATCCATTCGTTTTCCCGAAGCTTTGAAATAATCTATACTTTAAATCGTTTAAGTATAAAAAAATACCTGATTTCAAGGCCATCAAATCAATAAATATTTCAAAAGGTGATTAAGCCTCTATAAAAATAGATTAATTTAAAGTTTGAGAGTACTTAAAGTATTTGAGTCATTTTAATTAACTAAATTAACTGAATATTAATATTTATGACTAATTAACGTTTGTATTTATCTTAACTAAAATCTTGGAAAATTGTTCAGTAGCAAATTCTGAAAAATAATGCTAGAGCCCAATTTTACAATACACACTTAAGTGTATATCGAACACTTAAGCGTTACTGACCGTAACTATTCTTTGTAAAACTCGTTCTTAGTTGTTTTTTTCTGTATTTTTTCATCAACTTAGAAGTTTTTATATATAATTTAACAAATACTATACATTAAAAACTACTTCGAATATTAATTGCTGAAAAAAGCTTAATACAACAAATCTAGATCTCAATATGAAATTATCTATAATAATAAACTATATTACTTGTTAGGCAGTACTCTACGGATTAATATTTTTTAAGGTCAATCCCTTGTGGCAGTTTTCAGTAAAATGCGCAGATATATATTATTTCATTTCATCTTATTATTTTCTGGAATTTTATTGAATTGATCAGTTCACGTAAGCCTCAGCATTTTCAAATATCTTATTACTGTGTTACAAACCTCTAGTTCACACAACTCATAAATATGCAATATATAAAAAATTAATTGATCAGTTGAATATAGTGGCGACATATCTTCCTCTTATAACGTTTAGCTACTAACTTATTTGGAATAGGTTTGTGATGACTTCTTAAAGGTAAGATGAAGAATAATTATTTCTTAAGTCTATATTTGGATTATTTAGCAGGCTCGGTAGACTGTTTCCATTTCAAGTGAGCATTTGGTTATATATTATTTATTCACAAAAATTAAGTATAAAATTAATTATGTACATAAGGTTAAAGTATGTCATACAAAATGAATGATATGTGTCATACAAAAGTAACAAAATGTTAGCAAAAGTAACTTATCTTACACAACTTAAAACTTGCTGTAATGGAACATATAGATTTTGTAAGAAATAGAATGAGACCTTAAGACATGGTCTAAGAATTTGCCATCCATATACTGATCCATACACGAATGTACTACTAAGATGGGCAGTTTTTATTAATTGGATAAAAAATAAAACGCTATGTATAATCTGGATTGAATACAATTTATATAGGAAATTAAACTTGGAGAATAACTCTATATCCATGGAGGGACAATAATAATGATAACTAAAGAGCAACTTATTTATATCCATAGTAAATATGCTGGTTTGTTTTTTTTTTTTGGTTGGGGAAAAATTGGGCATGTATTAAAGAGATAAGAATCTATTGAGCCATCAATATAATAAAGATGCTAAAAAAAGATTCAAACTGTAATATACAATTAAGATTTAAGACCATTTTTTTTTAAATACTAGATAAAAATGATGATGATGGATAAAAATGATATATAGAGTTTCCAATTAACCAGTAGCTAACCATCCGATTACTTTTTGCTGTGAGGTGCTATTGCCAAAATATAAACTATTCTGGACAATAGACCGAATATATAGTGCTAATTATTTACTCTTACTCTTACTCATACCTTATTCTTACTCCGACCTATACGTGAACATTCCTATATTTAACTTTCAATACTGCTTTGCTTTGCATTTCTGATCCATGTAAGAAGGCAAGGTAAAGGTATCCGCACAGGATATCTGGTTTTTATCCGCACAGTTCGTTGATTATTTTCTCTGATTTATTAAGCGCGAGTGAAATAGAACTATATAATAACATATATTTTTGTATTTATTGACTCTTATTTTTCAAATTTTATCAAGTAAACTAATTTATATATATATATATATGACCACAAGGCTTAATTTAAATATTTTGTCATATTGTGAAATTAAAAAAGTTATTTTAGTTGATTTAATTTATAGTGAAATTTATAAACAATACTTTTATCACTAAATTGTTTAACACTGAGCTGCATACTTTATTCGTCTTATCGATTAATTTGTTTCGAGATAAAAAGGTAATAAATTTCGATTTTAATAATTTTTATACCATAAAATTGCAACCGATACTCGTACTCTACTAGTGTACAAAACTAATTTTTTTAAATAGAAAACACTGCAATTTACAACACTTTTTACGTACTTATAAATAATTAGTAATGTATGCCACCGTCTGGAATTTATAACATTGCTTATAAACAGATACACAATATATATATATGGATAGACAATATATATGAATCTACACATAAACATAAGGTTTGATAACGAATGCCTAGGTCCGTTTGTACTCAAAACATGTGTTTATGCGAATCCGGCAAGTGGAATATCTATAAAATGTTTTGGTTTAAACTTTTAAGTACATACCTTATAAGTTAGTTTATTTTTAGAACACCCCAATAACATATGCGAACCTTATATATTATGATCTAATCAATCCAATTTTTTTATACCATCTGAAACCATAAAATTTCAGATTCATTTTTTCTAAATTATTTTTTGTACTAAATACATTTATTAAACAATTTAATTCATTATTGTTTATCTTCGACTTAGCTATGAATACTTTTGTGCAAATGAAATGCAAAATAATTTCATTGAATTTCTTGAAGAGCTTTTTCGAACAGTAGTGACTACAACAACAAAAATGCATTTTATATTATTTTAATTAATTGAGTTTTTGGCTGTCTATACAGCTGTTTCGAACTTGTGTCCTGCCAAATTTGAAGATCAGAGTCAGCGCTCCTTAACCAACTGATTCAAAGTCGTAATTAACTTTTATGTTCGCACATTTTTCTAGAGTTTTATTAATTTGCTGTAGAATAATCTGTAGAAGAATTGCATTAAATAATGATATTTTTATTTTTAATTATTAAATTTCGATACTGTTCTGTTTGTAGATACATTATTGAATTTCTTGTGCAAAACTATTTTCTTTTTTACACCTGAAAAAGCTTAGCGACGAAATAGCTAATCATTATAAACAAAACATCCTAAGTACCTTAGAAGGCAAAATCTGGACTTCCACGGTACGAGTCGTAACCACTCCTCACGTATGCCGACAGAGTTTGTGAAAAAAGGAAGAAACTGAATGACTTCAAAAGAAATGTGCTAAAAAATATATATAATTTGCAATATAGATGTATATTAAATGCAAGAATAAGTTATGAAGCTCGAAATTAAGCCAGATATTGTAACTACAATACAAATTGAAAGATTATATTACTTGCAACGAATTTTTTGGATGATAACAAAAAAACCTCACGGTTTGAGGTTCTTTTGCTCTTAGTTGATTGAGATTCGATCTTAGTCGTCGATGGTATCGACAATAATGCAACGACATACATATCATAATTTAAAGGACAGTTGTAAAAAATAAGGTTAAGTGCAGGAAAATCTTAATAAGTGTGTATACCTAGTGCGGACCCATTTAAATACATATACAATGGTGTTGGAAATTATAAGCTGAGAACAATATTTAATAAAACTATTTTCAATTTGGAAGAATACTATCTGATTATATATAGTAGGATTTTTTTGTCTGGTTTTAAAAAGCTAATCATATTTAAAAAAAGTTTTTCAACTCTCTAAATATATATATATATATATACATTTCCCAAATATGTACTAAAGAGCTGAAACTTCTGCTAAATGTGTTAGATTCCTATATTAATTTATTTGAATGCTTAGCAACTTATTATTACAATGCATAGTTAATACTTTTCATCGATATATGAATATGCAATATTCAAATCATTATATATCTATGTTTATTACAATAAGATATAAATTCATATGTACAATGACTAGATATAAATGATAATGTAAAGTTATAAATTCATATATATAATGACTTTCGGTCCTGAATATGTGATCGAAGGAAACTTGATATAACTTGATAACAATATATATATATAATAATATTATATAAATATATATTATATATAAGCAATAGTACATTACGTTCTTAGCGGAGTTTTTACATTTATTGTAAAATAACTAGAGTTCAGTCTAATAAACTTCTATTAAAATTGTTCTATATTATTGAATTTAATTTTTAAATAAAATATTATTATAAAACGAACTTTTCTTTTACTTCTTTATATTTTTATTTATGAAACCCTAAACATCCAATGATGCTCATATCACATTAACATAAAGTAATGATAAACAACATAAAATTAAAGCGAAAAATTATCATACATAATTCTAACTTAAAAATGCTTATATACATATAATATTTAAATTCTCAAATATTACAAAAATTTAAATATTTAAAAAAGCCTTGAAATAAATACAGCAACGGACATAACCATCGTCAGAGAGAAAGCGGTAATAGACACACCGCCATCAGTGCGGTAGTCAGTAATCCAGTTAATGATGCTATTGCGATTATTTTCCAACCAATTGAAGTTAGCATTAATGTTTGACTTGACCGAAGTTTCCAAGTTAGAGTTTACAGCATCGCTGTCTTTTACTTTTTCAACCAACGCCAATAGCTTAAAATAAAAAATAAAAATTTTATTTTTGTTAAAAGAATTTAAACAATATGTTAAAAACTTACTTTGGTTTCCTGATCTTTGGTAACTACATATTGTGACATGCCCTTAATATCAGAGTCAAGTGGTTTTGAACCTCCGAAGGTACCAACTGTTAAAGCAGCGTATGCTTCCCAGTTCTCATTTAAAAACTCAATACATGCTAATAAACCTGTTTCACTGCGAGAGTAGACTGGATTTAGTATGATTGTGCGTTCCTGTGTACGCAAACTATTCTCCAGGTCAATGGAACTTTCAATGAATTTATCCAACTGACTCCTCTTAGTAGCACAACCCAAAGAGGAGATTAATGAACGACGACGAGCTTGATCAGCTGATGTAAACAATATCTCAAGGACTTTATCGTATAAACT
>NC_051847.1:216317170-216327001 GCF_002237135.1 Teleopsis dalmanni
GATTTCTTAAGTTCATTAACGAAATGTTAAGTCATCATTAAGAGATCTTGCGATGTCACTATGGAATAACCGCGTATTATGGATTTTTTAATTATGAATGTGTAGAATTAAATTTCAATAATAAACAAAATAATTGTAATAAATTAATTTAGTTTAAAGGTTTGTATTTAAAAAGGGATATATCCTTTGTGTATAAAATTTTAAAAAGTATAATTACCATAATATTTATATTTTGCAATTAGTGTCATATCTATCTTATGCAGCGTATACATGCCATTGCATACATTAAGTATAATCTTCAATGTTCGTCAAAATATTGGTTTAAATCTCTACTACATCGCAATAAGTTGCCTTTTAAGTCTTGCATCTAGATAACACCAAGTATTGCCAGATAAATTTTGACAAAGTTGTCCGTGGACAAAGAAAATCTTAGTAAATTTTCATGTGTTTTTTCAGAAAGACCGGCCAAGTTGCAACTGTACAATGTAGAAGAACTATACAACAACGTAGAACGATCAATTCTAAGTGGTACATGACAATTTGTTTACGGGAAGTCTTTGCTGAATTGAATAAAACCAATTATCGAAGAAAAATCAGTTTCCATCACAATAATGTTAACTCTCACAACTCTCATCAAACAAAAGAGTTCTTGAATTGGCACCCAATGACTTCTTTTTGTTCCCAACCGTTAGGAAAATAATGCATGGCAAAGGTTTTTCGAGACCCGAAGAGGCCTTTGAGCCCACAACACCCTAATTTTAGAGATATCAACTTTATAGTGACAATACGTTTCCAAAATTGGTTCAACCGAATGCTCAAATGACCATGATGGAAAATATTACGCAAAACAATGAAACGATTTTTACTGATTAACCATTGTTATTGTTAGGCTCAAAACTTAGAAGGCAGCCTAGGAATGAGGTGCTGCCTTTAACAAGCACATCTAGCCTCTCCTAAACATATTTCTATACTTGTAACTCCCAATAATGCGTAATGGAACTAGATTAGTGTCTTGTCAGGTAAGAGAACTACGAGTGTCGAAATACCTTTGCGAATCATCTTCTGATTGCAAGGGTATAAGTAGATTTGAAAGACTAGGTAAATATTGGATTGTGAACCAGGCGACAATTCAGAGTCAGAAGTCTATTGCAAAACACTTTCAAGTTACAATGATATAAAGGTTGAGAGAACAATTCAAGCACAACACTCGTTCAATAGTGACAGAGTTCCAGTCAATTGAGCACAACCAGTGATTGGAGGTCTGTAATACCAAAATAAGATTGAATGAAATATAATGGCCTACAGTTGGAGTTATTTGTTTTATTTCGGAACATAATTAGTCAGAAAACCTTAAGCAGAAAATAGATAACATCGACCTTTGCAGTTATAAAACGCTGTGATACTGACCAATGATTGGCATATTGGTTCATTAAAATATCTCCATTATAATTTAAAAATTTAATTAAAATAATTTAAAAAACAATTTTAATTAAAACTATCTGAAATCTCATATCAATGTTTCAACTCTTATATATAGCGAAGTAGAAATATGACATTTTTGAATACTAATTAAGGATATATTTTCAAAATATTATATCCGCAATTAAAATGAGAATCACAATAAAGTAAACAAAACCAAATACAAATTCTAGTACTTTTAAATAAATATTTTGTATATATACGAGTACGACCATGAGAACACTAATTGCATAAATAATTCTAATAAAAAATAGATTGAGAAGTGCCAAAATATTCATAGCACATATTTCTGTTTTTTGGATATTTTTCTTATGGAAGCTACACAACTACATTAAACGAGTACAGTACGAGCACATCCTTTCCCCCTTTTTTTCTCTAGAACAAAATGACGCAAATATTCTTTTTATGAGGGTTTATTAGAAGTTTTGCAGCATTTTTGAGAGGGAGATTTTATTGCTGACAGACGTGCTTAGGTTGCAACTTCATCAAAAAACAATTGTGAAGTTTTTATACGAAAAATAGTAGAATTTTAGAGAAGAGAGAATGTGAATTCCTTAAAAAGTATTAAAATGAATTATAGAATTCAACAGGCAACTTTTGAGATGAAACAAGAAATTTAAGAAATACGAGTAGTAAATTTAAACTTTAAATATTCCATTTGAAATTTAAACAATTGAAGAATAAACATAAAAAATAAAATTTTTATTGCTTAATATAATAAAAATAAATATTTTTTTACTAATAATAACTTTAAGTTATTATTGTTTCAGATAAAAATATATACTCTGTAAAATACTGATATCAGATTTTCTTATTTAACAGGATTGATAACATCATAGATTGCACAGCAATACAGTACTGAGCTGATAGTAATTAAAGAATTGACAACTAACATGCAATTATATGGAATAATAAGCTACATCAGCTACACTGTGACACATATATAGTTAAGTCTATTCGATTCAGTGACTTTGCTAGCTAAATAATATGATGACAGTGAATGAAAATGCTCCTACTACAGAGTTGACTAACAACCGCTGGCAGTAAAGGATATGCGAACCCTCAATGAGAGAATCGATGCACGAACAGTTTGATGTTACTCGGAACTACCTATTTGCTAAAACAAGTCATTGATCAAGATACCTGGCGAAAGTTACTATGACAATCATATGATGACAGTGGATGAAAATGCTCCTACTACAGAGTTGACTAACAACCGCTGGCAGTAAAGGATATCAGGACCCTTGATGAGAGGATCGATGCACGAACAGTCTGATGTTACTTGGAACTACCTATTTGCTACAACAAGTCATTGATCAAGTAACCTGGCGGACATTACTTTGACAATCAGATGACCAAGATGATAAATATTATATCAGTGAAGGTGAACTATGTTGATTATTAAGTGTTTGCTGAATACTATAGTGTCTTTATCTGCCTAACCCTCTAATAACAGATACGATATCCACTGAATACTGTTAGTGTTCATCTCTTGCTTAGCATATATATATCATCTACCTACTTCGAGCTCTCTAATTTAAAAAAGGGTATCCTCTGAATGATATAATTATGTGCCTAGTGAAACTTAAGCTTCACTGTAACTGTCTGTATATTAACAAAATCCGTTTCAAAACTTCATCTTCATCTACTGGAGTTTATTGTGTTGTAAAAACTATTCCAATATGCAGAAAGCTTTTCAAGAATTTATTTTTTATTGTCTTGAACTATTTGTTGTTATAGATGTAGATGTCTTCAAAATCATTGCTTATTTGAAACGTTCTGTTTTCTACTTTCAATTTTAAAGTATCCTTTGCATACGTGTATATTAGGTGTTAGTTTTGCACCTTTCAATTTTTTTTCTGACTGTGCTGATTGCACTAAAATCATTAAACTTCAAATGGCGCAGAACGTTTTTGGATCGCTCAATCCTCATTTTTATAGCATTTTACTGAAGTTCTCTTTTCGCATGCTTCATTTAATGGTAGAAATGCAGTTGAGTTCTAAGAAAAATTCCAAAATTCCCATTTTTTCTTTCTTCAAGCTATGCTCTTAAGTGTGAAATTTCAATGTGTCTGTTGCCTTGGTTAAACGAAAATACTTAGCATTTTTTAAATCAAATATTTGTTAATATATATGTACTTGTGTGTAGTAATAGTTGGATGGCTTAGATGGAAAAATACTTTAGTCAGCAGTTTGCCTCGGTACCAACTACTTAAGTTATTTATAACAATTTTTGCCAATTTTTTCTTTACCTAAGCCTTACAAATTTGATTTTCTATTGATTTCAACAATTGTTGCTTAAAAGCATTAAAGCGATTTGCACATTTTCCTCGGCAAACACGGGTGGAATAAAATAAATTGTCATTCAAATGCAACTGCATAACAAGTCAGTGAAGGATAACGTTTCAGCTAAACAAATATGAACGTCATTGCTACAAAATGTTTTATAATGCCAGCCGAAAGGGTCTAAAAGGATACAAGCTAAACACGTGCGCCTCCATGTTGCAATACATAAATAATTCACGGGTTTCCCCTACATTTACTGCGAAACTCTGCTGGGGGTTGTTTGAGTTCGAAAACGATATAAAACGGCAATCACGTTTACGATATTTCAAGTGTGATAGTTGCTTTGTACAAAACAAGGTTGTTTGCAATAATTTTTGCTTAGTATGAAGTCAGGTACCGAAGTGAAAGCTACACGCTTTACGAAGTCCTTTCTAAATTGGCGGAAAAATTTTACGTACTTTCACTTGAATTTATTACAAATTATATATTGAAATAATTTTATATAATTTTACTATAACAAATAATATGCCTGACATTTGCAATCTTAAAATTCTTTATTTTTCCTTAACAATTCCCTATAATTTTTTTTTAATAATTTTGACAATTAACAGCCAATTTACAACTTAACAGCAGTAGAGCACGCAAAGCACGCAATATTTCAAATATTTCAAAATTTTAATACTTAAGTAATATTTTTAATTAAATGCCTTTTGGCAATCAATAATCGTTAGGGGCCACAAAGCCACATGGCCGCTTTTGTGAGGTGGCATTGGATTTGTCTTCCACGGATATAGCCAACGAACACGTACCAGCTGCAAATTGAGCCAATTTGCTTTTATGGATTCCTATTAAGCGATGTGTCCGCTTATTGATTACCTCAATTTATCTACTAAATACAAATAAATTATCCATAAAAATGTATACATTTCAGAGATTAGATTCACTTTTAATGAGCTGCAAAACAACACATGCCACTCTTATGTAAGGAGAATTTATGTCTACGCCGTTGTAAAGTAAGAAAAATGTATCCGTTTGAGTTATTGAAAGTTTTTCACATATAGATTAATGTGTCATAAACTCATAATATATTTTATTGACAAATAGTGACAGTTTTGTTTACTTTTCGCACTGAAATATGCTACTCATACACTTCCTTCGCAACCATACAAAAGAAAATATTTCAGTAAGTCTTATAAGGAAGCAAAGTTTTGCAAAACAAAAAATATGATGGATTATGTCAATATATCTAGAAATACATATTTAAATACCAATTAATTTATTTTTGTGAATATTTAAATGCCACTTAAGTACAAAATATGATTAAATAAAAAAGATTTATTTTTAATTTTCATATGAAAGTCTTAAAATACGGACAAAGGCTTTCTTTGGTATGAGTTCTGTGATTTTCATAATTTTGAAAATTTCTATTTTAAAAATAATCAATCAAATTAAGAAACCAAAGAGTTTAAGAAAACTAAAATAATAAATAAACTTAAACAAGATGATTATGGAAGCTCAACGCCTTACTTTAAGAACCACTACGAAAAATTTATCTAAATTTAAATAGAGAAATGCTTAAATAATCACTTGATAATAATTCTGCTTATACAATGATTATAATTAAAAATTAAAGTACTAACAATGTTTAATTACCGGTAAGTTTTATTTTGTTAATCTCTGAATAGATCACATAGATCACTTATATTTAAAGAAACTGAACTTAAGACGTATATCTCAGTAGTAACAAAATGAACGTATTATGGCTAGAAACTGCTTAACTACTCCTTCATCTCTTATACCACTATTATCTTATATTATGGAAATAAAACATATGCTTGAAATTGATCTGATATTTTAAAATAACAGTTATTCGTAATAGCAAAAAATACTGCGTTTGCTCTTTCAAAATAACGCTTTCAAAATAATTTATATTAACTACTGCTCTCTCACAACTTAACATATTTCACCCAATTACCTTAACTAATACAAGCTCTTATAGTACACGCTCCACTATCTAATCTATCTAAGTATCTTAACTCCAAACCCAACGGACCAAGTCTGCAAATCCCTAATTTATCCAATCTCACAAAAATTTTGTACGTACCGCATTCCTTTCACCAGCAATAAACATCTCTCTGCTAGAAGAAGAATATCAGATTAGGAATATCGAAAATATATTAAACTATATAAAGTTATAGATTTGAAAAATGTCAGATAAAAAATAAAACTAAAGTTAAACTTTGATCAATAGATGTGAAAACTGTCAGATGAGAAAGAAGACTAGAGTCACTCATTGAGTAATAGAGTTCTCGAAGTCTTGAATGGAATGATTATCTGAAAAGTAAAGAAGTACAATTTACTGAACAAATGTCGATTGTCCAGTTATGAGTCCATAAAGATCTTCTTCCATGAAAACTATGACTTCTCAAATACAAAATTTCTAAAAATAATCTTATTTTATCAAACGTATAAGCTATTTTTGAAATCTTAAGATTTTCTGCTATGAAAACCTATAACCTAGTAAGCTTTACGGGCTTTCCAAATACAGAATTTCCAAAATTAGTATATTTTATCAAACTTTTAAGCTACTTTTGAAATTTTCAATCCACATCCTGGTGTATAAAAAATTGCACTTATGTGGTACTTGTACCGAAGAAGCTCTGCTGTCATTTAAATCAACTAATCAGGCTAAATTCCTATATGGACAATATAGTCAATATAGTTTAATAAAATTAAAAAAAATATAGTTTTATAAACATACACTCCACTCTACAATAGTTTACTACATATTAAGTTAATGAAGAGAAGATATTTGGTGTTATATGTAATTATTTATTATGAGTTCTCAAGTTTCCACATACTTTATCCTTGACTTCTTTAAATGCCGTGTTTACTGCTGCGGGGAGAAAGCCTTGACTAAGGTTTGAAAGTGAATTTATTGAAGATGATCACAGCCCAAAAATAACACAGTGAAAGTTACTATAATAGCAATATAAGTAATATTATAGTAAACTTAAATCGATTGGTATTGGTATTATTTAACAAATAAATAATATTCGAAATAAAAATAAGCATTTCATACCTATACCTAGAATACAAAACTAGTTCGTTTTTTTTTCTAAAAAAATAGTTTGAATAAGTGACAAGAATATGCTATATTTAAGCACTTTTAATGTTTCGTAGGTAATGATTATGAAATTAGTGCACGAATATTTCGACGTAGATATTTAAGTTCTAACATTGGTCTAATATGAGTTAAAAATTTTCATCTTTAAATTAAATTAATAAAGTGTAGTTTTAATTTTAAAGCTAGAAAATAAAAACTAGTATAAATAAGTTTTCCTGCATTCATTTTGTACATCATATGCTATTCTTTACTCTATAAAAATATAAATGTAATTTTAATGGGTGGCTTCTTATATTATCTACTTCCTGCTGTGACTCATGGAGTTTGGTAGTTTAATGAAAAAACTAATGAAACACGAAGGAGTTACAAAGTAAAAAGAACCATAAAATATTTTTTTTTACTGCTATTTAAAAATATCTTATATTTGATTATTTGATACCAGATAGAAGAATATATACTGTGCTTCCAAATATTTTTATTATGAAATGTTTTGAGATATTTTTTATTGATTTGCTTGTTAAAAATATCTTATGTCAAATTGTCATACCCAATAAATAGTGATAAATAGTGCAAAACCAAATATTTTATCATATAAATAAAACAATACCTATATGAGTAATAATAAATATTAAGAATAATAAGGATTATAAATATTAAAACATTAAAATTTTTTATTTAAATTAACTAAATAAAAATTAATTTTTTATTTAAATTAATCAATTTAATTTTAATTTCATATTGTTAAACAAAATCAGTTTGTTTTTTGTTACTCATACGCACTGTCGGCCCTGCATTAAAATCTTTAAAACTCAATAGAAATAATAACATCAAATATGAATCCTAAAAAAATTATAAACAAAACCAGCTAAACAAAATAAACAAAATAAACAAAAGAGATAATCGTGTATGTTAAACCATTCGCAAACAAAATACAAACACAAAAAAGGATTAAAACACACAAGTGCCAGTACGAAAATAATATGTAAAATAATATAAAAGGAAGTGTTAATTTGTTTTGTAAGCCCTAAAGCCTTCCCCGCTTTAGGCAATAAAAACACAAAAGCACAAGAGCACAAAAATACAATAACAAATAACAAAACCAAATACAGAGTAAATAACAGAAAGCTCTAAAATAAAATAAATAAATAAAAACTTTTCGACATTAAACAAAACAACAACAACAGCAGTGACAGGAAAGAAGCGTTTAACAACCTTTCCACTAATAAACAAAAAATGGGCCTCAGGATAACAGACTTAAATTTCGACTACTGACAATAAAGCAGAGAAAATGATTTTAGTCTCAAGAATAAGAGTTCCCCTCATATAATTTAAATACCAAATATTGCATTGCAACAATTATAGTCCTTTTTTAATATGCATAAGGACATCTTTTTGATATCCTTAATCATTTTGAAATAATATTTTATAGATATTTTATTAATATTTTATATTTCTGTAATATTTCTAAAATAATAATAAATTTAATTAAATTAATTTCTTCGGCAGTGTACGAGTATATTCTTTTTTTAATTAAAAAGTCTATGAAAATATCCTTATGTTCCTTTTTTGCTGACAATATTTTAACTTAATTAAAACGTATGGTTGTCCTTTTTATTTCATTTGGAAGTTGTGAATGTGTTCGTATCTGTGTTAACAATTTTTGTCGTGGTTTTCTTAACTTTTAAGTGGTTTTCAAGTAAGCAGAGTGTGAGCACATAAATAAAATAAAAGTTTTAATAAATTTTATTTAAATTAAAGCAGAGGCTTTGTTTGTTGCAACTTCATGCCTTCTTACTTATGTCTGCCTTTGAAACATATTGCTGTCTGCAAACAACATGCTAAACACATCCGCTTCCGGTTTTTAAACACTACATGGAAATTTATTACAATAAACATATCTGAAAATGCTTTAAGCATTTCCTACTGCATATACTTGTATTTTGCCAGTCAGATTTGTAGTTGTGTATATGACAGGAGTATTGCATATTTGAGATATTAAATGGGAAAGTTTTTTTTATATTTCAACTTTTGATTTTATTTAAATTTATTTGATATTATAAGGCGTTCTACAAATTTAATATTTCTTTCAAATTTTTGAATGACTTATATTGAATTATAAGGCAAAAAATTAACTTCAATCTTTTAACTTGAAATATAGTTCGCATCAAACTAAATACATTATGGACTTTGTATTATACAGAAACACTGTAAACTAAAATAAAAATTTTATAAAAAATAAAAATTCCATATACTAAAAAGTCTATATTTACATTGATGTCTCTCCAAGGATAGCGGGTATTCAAATAGAAGAAAACGGACTACTGAAATGAGCCTGTGATATGTAGTCTTTCTCTTATTAGGATATATCACTCATGAAAGTAGAAGAAGATTAACTACTAAAAAGATCCTGTGAAATGTAGTCTCCTGTTTAAAAAGGAATACTGGCTATTAAAGTAAAAACAGACTGTATACAAAACTACTTCCGTGAAGTACAGTATGTATGGAAGACATTAAGTAACACTGACTGTTGCAGTGAAAACAGGCTATTGTATATAACTCTTCGTTGCAATAAGTAAATATATAAATCACTGGTGGACTTCATTCTTGTATATTAATATAAGATGTGAACTACTGAATCCGTTTAACTGGAAAATAATTTCGAAAATATAAGGCCCAGTACGAATTAGCGTTTAGTCTTATCGAAATCGGTACTAGCATATGTGCGATTATAAAATTAATGGGCTGAATAAAATAAATTACATTGAATACTAACATTTAAAGACACTCTATCGTATATGAAATGCACTCTAGTGTAGAGAAAATGCACTTTAGCCAATAAGAATGTAAACACTGACTGATGAGAGTGTTAGAAGCAAGTTAACATAGTTCAAAGATATAGTAAATGATTTTAACAAAAGAGAATAAGTTTGGAAAAAATT
>NC_051847.1:216327101-216339480 GCF_002237135.1 Teleopsis dalmanni
AAAAATAATATTTTTGAAATAAATGAAGCTTAATTAGAGTAAATGAAATGATTTTCATAAAATTTGATGAGTTTTCTTGCATTTGAGAGTATAATTAATGATTAAAAAAATATAGAAAAGACGAAGAATGCTGGAAATATATGCGGTATATTAAATATTCTGAATTATTAAATAAAACGCACAAAAACGTATCAATCAATTAAAATTTATTTTTCTGCCTCTTAAATAGGCCTCATTAAGTGCCACTTAACTATACCAGCACTTGATGCAATCCTCCATACATTTCTCATAAGATGACTTAAATATGTCCTTCAAATTCTTTAGTAAATTTTCTCTTATGACCACAATCTAATCAAAAGGCCTTCCTCGAAGTGTCAGTTTTGGAAAACTGTCAGCGCAGGCGAATACGGTGCTAGTTAAGTATTACGCTGGTTAAGTTCTTTTTGAAAATGAATCTTGCAAAAATACGGTATTTTTAGGCGCCTCATAAATCATTAATTTCAGATATTTTTTATAAAAAATGCATATGAAGTTGAGTTCCCGTTTTGTATATTTATTTTATAATTGCCAGCAAAACTATATTTATGCAAAAATAACAATAAATCTATTAGTCAGAGTAGATATATTTCAGTGCGTTTTTCAAATCATATATTTCGGATACTTTTTGTACGCAATGTATATAACATAAACTTATGTTCCATTTCCGTATATCTCGTTTGTAATACGCAGGAAAATCTTGATTATGTAAAAAGAACCAAAAGCATCTGCTACTGAAAGACGATGTTTCTTAAATCACAAATTCCGGTTTCTTTGTATATTAAATATGGGAAACTACAGTCTCAACGTATTAGCCAGATAGGGTACTTGACCGCCTCTGAACATACACTAAAATTATATTGGAACAAATATTGCCAGTTCTAACTTGAAGAATACTATCGTACAATCAACTGACTTTGAATAAACGACTACTCTTGTCTAACGTCCAGACTGGAATCAAGGCAATATCTTCATGACCGTAGTTTATAGAAAAAGAACTAATTTTTTTCACGCATGCTTCTAGTGTGGACTACATTCTCTTAAATACTATTGCAGTACATTTCGAGCTAGAAGTAGAGCGACTTTCTTAGCCAATTAATCTCCTACCTCTCTTACGAAAATTACTAGCTCAAGTATTTAGTTTCTAAAGAAAATAAAACAAATAATAATAGTAACAACAGTACTATAGATCAAACATCCATCGCTTTACTAAATAATAACAGCTAACATGCTATATTAAGTAGTGTTGCAAAAATTGATCCATAGCAGCTTATGACATCATAATGACAGTCAGAATAAACCAACCGAACCCATTAATACTGAATACAAAGAAGTAATCAATAACCCCTTTGATCTCTTTATAATAATTTTATTTTTTTAATTTTTTAATATTAATTGTATAAATGACATTATGATAACAGACCGAAATACTCTGTAACCCGATGCATATATCTACTGTACATTCTTTAGAGCTAATTAACAAGAAACAAATTAGAAATTCTTTAAAAGTACCATACCTAAATAGCTATGCAACAGAAGGAAAATTTTAATCATTAGAATTTTATATTAAAAACACATGTTAACGACTAGATGTAAAAGATTTACAGCTATTTAACGTACTATCAATTAAAAGCAAATGAGAATTATTTACATTGACATTTAACATTGTGCAAGATACTCAAAATTATTGTGGTATTATATGATAATTGTATGCTATTGAACTCTGAAAAAATGTTTTATGGATTATGATCAAAAAGTATATTCTCTATATATTAATATTTTAGTACAAGTAATATTGTGTATATAAGTAGGTCTGAATTCCCGGAAAAAAAGTATAAGTTTACAACAATTTATGTCATTAAAATTTCATTGTTTCTATTTGACATTTTTACTAACAAATATCTCTGTAGTCTATACATGAGTTTACAGATTGTGGATACCTTGTCTAAATTTAAGTTAAAAAATTTATAGAAAATATTGCTCATAATGGCAATATGTTTATGATTTCTTTGTTGAAAAGCTTATATGAGTCTGTTGTGTTATCAAGTAACAACTACCTGAAAACAGCAACAGTTTTTTTATGAATTATTAGAAAAAAATCGTTTGTCTAATAATTATCCATACAATTTTCTGTTAAAATTACACAGACCTCAATAAAAACTATAGGAAAAGTAGTGCACTAAAGAAAAGTTCACTATTCCCATGAATTGTTAGTGTTTGCTTACATTTATCTCCTAAAAAATGAATATTTCAGTTTGCAGTTTAAAATTGAATTGATCCAAAAATCAGCTTATTGAGAATATGGCAATACATGCATTTCATAAAATATAGATGGAATATTTAAATGCGATTACAATACAGCTATCAGTTCGGAAAGAATAATACCCATGAAAATAACAAAAATGAGATTTTTTTTATTAAAGTTATGGTATACTACAATATGATGAAAGGATTTCCTTGTTAAATCCACAATAGTTTCCCTTACAAAATGTTGGATTTCACCAGCAGACACAGGGAAGCTAAAGGCAAGCCACAGAAAACAAAATCAAGTGTAGTTACCAACAAAACCGCATAAACACAAACACAAACATAAACACTAACACAAACACAGGCACAGAAACTAACACAGAAACAGATTAACACAAACAGAGAAACTCACCAATAGGATTGGTGGCTTGGCTTGGCTTGTTGGCTTCGTAGCCTGGTATCTTATCTAAATCGCATAGAAGCTTCATGCTCCATTTATAAGCAAAGATGTTGCCATTTCGACCAGCGTTTGGTGTGTATGGCAATAACCTAAATTATAAAATTTAAAGGTTAAGTAACAAATTTTAAAATTGCATGGATATGTAAATTTTGTGCCACAACGCATGGTTGAAATTCATAAGAATTTTAATGGAATTTTGTAGTTGTAATCAAATACAGATACACGAGCATATTAACATGCATGCAGTGGGTATCTCAGTTATGCAGATTAGTTGTAAAATATTAAATTACAACATGCAAGTGTTGCCAACTAAGCAGATTATATCGTATACCAAACAGATTTTCATGTAACTGTAAGCCTGTACGAGTAGAAGTTGTGCTTATTTTGAGTTGAAGCAGAAGACATAAGAAAATCAAATGAGAATAAAAAATATTTTATTTTTGTTAAACATTTTTAAAAAAAAATTATTTAAAAATTTTTTTAGGATGCTTTAGTTAATGCTTTTTTATTTATTTTAAATTTTGCAATAGTAATAAAAGTTTTAAAACGTGAATTGAAATGAAGAATATTAATGATGTTTTTTCCAATCGCTGTAATCGATAAAGTTTATTAATTTAGCACAATTTCTTTTATATACATGTTACACATAGACTATAACGATGGTGGACTCCAGCGAAAAAACAGTGGAGAACTTGCTATGATAAAGGATCAATGGAATCAGTCAATTCCTTTTTTGTCTTTGTTCAGGACTAAAGATGAAGTGTCAATATCTTGGATAGAAATAAATAAATCGTGAAGGAGTTGTCGCGATAAAGAAACAATGGAATCAATCAACTGCTTTCTATATCTTTGCTCAGGACTACAGATGAAGTATTTGTAGCTTTATGAACTATGTAGCATTACAAAATGAATTAACTAACTGAAAATCCATGCAACCAATGCCAAGAAATGAAAAATTAACGGTCAAGCTCCTTCTTATTCTATCAGTAGTTAGCTTTAGCAAGGAGCTGAACTACAATTTTGAAAGTGATTCTTTTTAGAGAACCCTAATAAACTATAAAGAACTGTTATAAGAGATTTCACGAAAGTCTTAAAGATATTTAATTGCTTAAACTGTTGCTAGTAAATCTTGATCAGAAATGCACATATCACAGCAATCTCCACTATCTAAAATACTAAGCCACTTGGACTAACACCATTAAATTATAAGTGGTAAAAGAGTGTATCGCAGAGATCGTTGGGATAATTCATTTAGCTAACATCACTGTCATATAGAATTCCGGTCATAGAAACATTGAAGAGAGTAAAAAACCAGACAGTTTAGCTCGACTTAAGCTTCTTTGCATGTTTTCCTTGGGGAACCAGCATTTGTTTCCCTAGAGACCATAAAGAGGAGTGCCTATCTCAAGTTTTTACAGCTAGCTAATAATAGCTGGAAATCCATGAGAAATATCCCAATCGACTGAGGCTTTTGCACAATATCATTAGGGAACTCATTAACAGGCACTAAGTTCATACAGCTTGGATAATTTCCGTTTTTTCAGGTGCATAAGATTCCACGCAAAGAAACAGAGCCTTCCGTTTTATAGTTATTGTAGCAGTTGTAGAAACTTGATCGAAGAAGAAACAATTTTTTTTTCACCCCTAGCCCGATACATCTCTCCTTAACAACCTGAACGCCAAAGACTCCTCTTTGGCGCCCATGTTGATGGCAAGCTTAGTACGGAAGTTTCGTCAACATGAACAAGTCCACTGCACAGAACTCCCGGTCTCAGGGTATCCCACAATCAAACCTCACAGAAGCGTGATTACAGAAGATGCCAACCTTCCGGTAAGAAACAATCGCACACTTCTATTGTGACTACCCTACTTTCGATAACACAAGAAATATATTTTAGAGAAGTATATTCTTCGGTTACAAGATCTGTTAACTCAACTGGGTGGATCTACTTTATCTATATGGGTTTCTAGCGAAGCTCTTATGGCTATCTATTAGCCACTGCATCTCACCAACAATCCACTAGGACGGGTGATATTTAATAACAACTATTAATGAAAAATGTGATATATTCATAGACAATCAACGTAAAATCCATGGCATATTCACTCATATGACTATGAAAGCAAATTCAAATATACTGAATTGTTAATCCAATCCAATCCTTACTCTTCTATCTATTTTTATATTCATTCTATTAAAGTTTTTCTAGTTTTTTAATTTAGGTTTCGTTGGCAACACTGCACAAAGTTAATAGACAAACATGAATGCAAACAGCGTTGGCGGTGTTTACACACAGCGATTCACACGTCACATGTGTACGGTGAAAAGAAGTACTAAAGTGGCTTGCACTGGCATGTGTGCTTGACTTTAAATTGTATTTGAGTGTCACTATTTTCCACATTTCAACGTGTGAACATGTAAATGAAAAGGATTACAAAGTTAAATGGTTATTGAGCTGAAGTTTTCACACATCATTTAGGTAAAAGCCTCTTTACTCAACATATATGCCTTTTATATATTTATACAGACACGTGTGTAATATATCTTTTGTTCGTCTTTTTAATAGCAATTTCTACATTTTGAATATAAAAATTAATTAATTTACTTCAATAAAATATATTCCAATTTAACTGTTTGTCACTAAATTTACTTCATTTACATCGCAAAGCAGAGCATAAAAGGGGTATGAGGTATCACGTCGCTAACGATCTAAAATATAAGAACCCAATCCCTAAGATGCTTGTTGGGATAAACTTGAGAACTGAAATCTGTAGTCGTTTAGTTGTCGTTGAAAGCGATATTCTTACTTTAATCGTCAAGTAAAATAATATAGATAACTTAGGAAAAATATTGCTTTATAGCATTTAATTAGACATAAAGCAGCTGTGTATTAAATAATTTCATTTCGGCGTGAACATCACGTATTCATAATTAAATTTTAACAATTCAGCAAAATATTTTATTCACTAAAACACTTCAAACTTAAGCATTTATGTTGACATTGACAGTTCGCATGACTTTATGTTTCGCATAAAAGTCATGCAATTTAAAACCAAAAATGCGAATTATATCCTCGCAGTGTTTAAAACAATCATAAAAATTATGGCAACAATAACAAGTTGAACACCCCACAAAGGAACTCCTGAAAATGAAATTAATAAAGGGAACTTAAGTACCATTGCGTGCTTTCGAACAACATTAATAATTCCTCCGTAAGTAGGGCGGGCAGAGATGAAGGTCCTCAGTTAATACACTTAACTGGTATAAAAATGTAGAACAAATATATTATATATCTCCCTACCCACAGAATATAGTAGAGTATGTGAATGTTTTCATACAAAAAAATTAATTCATATTTTTATTATACAAATTATTTGTTTTGATTTTTGTTATATGTAATTTTCATTAAGTGCTTTTGAGCTACAAATTTGATAAGAAAATTAATTATATATTAAAGAGTGAAATGGTATAAAAAGAAAGAAGGAACATATGCAAAAAAACTATTAAAAACAAATATATATCAATTTGTTTTCTTATTGCTTGTTCAGGTACTTTATAATAACTTAGACGGATTCTAATTGCAAAATGTTAAGCATTTATGGAGAGATTAAATACCCTTTCGGAAGAAGCCCCTTCCATCTTTAAGAAATTTACGTTGAGAATACTTACAACTCCGTTAGCGTATAATGAGAAAATGACAATTACTTTTTGACATCTTTATCTCCTTGCCTTTACTTGAGAAAAGATATACTTTCATTTGAGCTTAACTAACGATTATCATGTCTTCAATAAATATCTTCTTCATTATCTACCCCAAATATATATTAAAGCAGTTTCCTCTTAAATATATCTTATATACCCTTGCGAACTTTCATTCACAATACCCACTGCCATATGTGGGTGTGGAGTACAGTATATATATTCTAATCTTGAACTTTATAGATCGAAACTTTTGAGCAAAATGCAAAGTACACAAAATAGCTAGGAGGCTACAAAATAGATTGAATATGATATAATGAAATGTGAGATTGCATTCTTCCCAATAGCACTTCAAATCAGTAAATATAAACCAATTCGGATGTGATAAAGTAAAATTAGAAGCAATCGAACAGTTAATTCAGAAACAAAAAATTAAGTTGAAGTCTGTCATATGAGCATAGCCATAGAGCATAGTTTATGGGTAGATATATTTCAAGTTTAATGAATGCATATTCCAAAATTTTAATTCAACACAACTAATATTAATAAAAAGTTAATCCTCTCACAAAAACTCTTTCTTAGCGATTATGTATAATTGCATTAAATTCAAAAGTATCTACAAATCCAAATGGATTTCATAATTTCATTTCCAACAAAATAGAATTTAATATTTTAAATTATGTTGTTGATGCTTTTATCTGCACAAAGTTTTATGGATTTACAAGCTCCATTAAACTCATTTGAAATGCAACGATTAGTTCAGCACAATTTGGTTTAAATGCAACCTATAATCGTGTTTCGTTCCAACAGATTTCAGCACAATGTATTCTATTTGAAAGGATGAAGTTAATAGATTAAAAAAATATTGGAAATTAATTCCTTTAACTTATGTTAATTAGTTTTTAAAATAACTTATAGAAAATATAATATAATAAATTAATTTAATAATAACACTTACCATCTAGAATACAATCTATTGTAATCCTAAACTCCAAAATTTCACGCTTTATTATAAAATTATAAAATACATAAGTGAGAGTTACATAGTTATATGCATCACAAATTTATTTCTGCATTTTTAACATATATACATATAAGAAACCACCGGTAACAGTCGACTCAAAATATTGAAATGTAATATCGTCTCTGTATTAAAAACTAATAACCCAACAAATAACGTTTGGTATTTAACCACAGCGCCCATAGTTGGTCAAAATAGTTGCAATTGTAGACTTCTGATTCTAATGGACTTTCATTAACACTATAGATTGGATTGAGACTGGATTGATTGACTCACTATCTTTGCTATTTTATTAGAATATGGTTCACTAATTGATGAATAAATTAATATACGAAAGAGTTCAACTTAACTCCACATTTCATTATCTTTATTTTATTTATATTAAAATTATTAAATTTACCTCACTATTTTAACATTATATAATAACAATCTTAAAGACTAGAACCGTTTAATGATATGTATAGCACTTTACTAACATCGTACTTACAACCTCTCCCTACTTGTACAGCAGATATAACAAAAATCTTATTGAAGATTTCAACTTCTCCAATAATATTCTTAGCGAATTTGTAACATTCTCGGCCAAGCAAGTCTCCCTTGCTAAAACAATCAGGATAATAAAGATGAAACTAAGTCTAATCTCTCTCACAGCATTCTTACTAACTAAATTTTTAATGACCTCGTACATAGGACAGTCCTAAAAAAGAGAAAACTAATATGATAACAAGGGGATCATTATCATAATAGATATGAAATAAGTAGGTTTGTTTTTTAAAAGTTAGAAAGAAAGTAAGAACAAAGGTGTACGCAAGCGTGAGAACATCCTGAGATAAATGAAAAAGTCCTTGTAGATACTACCACATATAGTGAAATAAGTTTTATAAATCAGGGGTTTAATTTCGTTTACAGAAAACGGTAGTAAGACCTATTTTGATGTATGGTGCCTGGCCTATAAAGCATGAAAACGATAAATCCTACGCACTAAACAAATGTTTATTTTTCGATAAATCCTACACACTAAACAAATGTCGCTTTGAAAAGGCGTTCAGATGACATCAAAAAAGAATAACCTTCTAACAAACCAAAGTGATGAACATTATAAATAAGAATAAGAAAGCGGGTAAAAATAGAGTAAAATATTTAGAGTAAAAATATTTCAAGTGTACCTAATGACTGATTCATTAAAGTTATGAAAGATGTAATACTTAACGAAGGACGTATCCCGGAAAAACTACCTTAACAATAAAAGGAGTGTTTGGAAACATAGGCAGCAGTATCAGCTTGATATGAATTTTGAATCTACCTATACATAGTAACATAACTTATATGTTAGAAAGCATAACCACTTAATGAAAATATTATTATATTATAATAATTGAAGACTAAGAAGAGAAGCAGAAAGTAAAAATAATTAGAAATATAATCGAATAATTCTCTTTGTAATATAATATATTTTTAAATTATTTTAAACACATTTATTGAGAACATTTTGTAATATTTCTAGTCATTCGCTGGGTATATCTTTAATAAATATATATTATCTCCCTTAATACTTTTCAGTCCTCTTCCACAGATCTATTTAGAATCACTGCGAACACCTTAAACATACTCGTATTGCTGAACTATTCTTTAAATTGATTACAGAAAGGGTTTATCCCTACCTAACCAATTTCTGTACATTTTGTTTCGTTATAAGTAGAAAATGAAATGCATTTCATTAGCTTAAAAATTGTCTAATAAAAAAAATATTCCACATGAAACTATATGCCTAAATTTTTATATAATATAAATAGGTTACACTCTCGTCTCCTTTGTATAAAATATATTTATGTATAACCTTTAGAATAATTATTCATTTACAAAATAGCCTTTGTTTAAATATTAAAGTTGAGGTAAAACATAAATAAATGCATTTTGCAATCAACTTAATGGATAGCAAAATTTAAAAGCTTTTATATATAATATAAACACATATACTTGTATGTAAATTAAGTAAGTATACTTTAACATTATTGCCTTTTAATATAGTTGTCATTTGTATCTGCAACTTACACAGCCGTGAATATGCTTTTAAAGCCTCACCATTGTACAGACAAAAAAAAAATATACTTGAAATTCGTTTTCTATAGAAATCAACCATGCAGATAGGATAATTAAATGCATTTTGATACAATCTGAATTTCTGTTAAAAGTCATACAATTACTTGTCAATTATTATGATTAATTTAAATTTTTAATTATATTTTTATTAATTCGAAACAAGGACTAAAAGCCAACTGGTTATAATCGACGTTGTCAGCGATTTTTACAAGCATTATTAATGAATTTACAATTGTGCTTTATTATTTTGAGTTCTGCATTATTTTTAAGGATATTAACGGCAATATTAAGGATTTTACATATTCCTTTAATATGGTACAACTAAAATAACATGAAGTTTATGGTCTTAAAAGAGAGGACGTTCAAAACATATACGATTCACTTAATTCACGTAATTGCACAAACTACAAACTGAAGTCTGTAGAAATAGAATTCTTAGGATGTCCCAAAAATAATTTAATCGAAAATATTGAGCTATTTACAGCTGTAACCGAATTCATAATAACATTATGTATAACATCAATTAAAATAACTGTTATTTTGTTATATAAAGGGAAAATAGGACGACAAAGTATGAAACACCTTTGCAAGCAATTTCTTTTGACTTCTTAATTATACAAAAATGCAGATTTTAGTCATCATACAGGTTTACTGTATGAAAGTTCTTGATAGTATAGTACGATAGTATAGAAATATTGGGAAATGGTGTCAAAACAAGTCCCAAGCGCTAGTTACAACAAAATAATGAAAATACGATAAAAATAGGTGTATATAGTAAAAACTATAACAAAATGACAAATCAATATTTCCATTCTTTAAGTACATGAGTACATCAAATCTACGAATTCATCGAGCAGAAATAGTTCAGAAATTTACACAACGCATTTCGGGGAATGATTACTCCTTAGTACGAAACACAAATGACTATAGCATATTTTAAATATTTACTATGAAAAAGTATAGAAGATGCCTGAAAAAATCCCTTAAATCTTAAATAAACCTTGAGATAACATATATATCGTATGTAAACAATATCAAGTAATTTAAAATTAAGATTACCGTAATCCGAGAATAATAACTCTCACAAAGTACTTTTAGAAACCTTAACGCTACTTTTAATTGCATTATTAAGGTCCATTATTTTTTAACAAGATTGTCTGCATTAGAGCTTGCCACTACCGTGTTCTTAACACACTTATCAGTATAATGCAAATATAAATTCTCCGATTGGAATTCGAAGGAACTCCACCGGTAACAATTGAAGCTATAAATTTCTACAGGTTCTTTTATGATCGAGCGTAACATCTATTTAAGACAATTATTTGCTATTGTTTTGGTAACAGCATCTGATTGGAAAATTTAAGTCTATCTCAATAAGAGTAAATGAAAGCAATCATTCTACCATTATATATTTGAAGTTTAAACACAACCACTACAATATTTTCTTCAAGAAGCCAAACTTTATTGATCAAGATGACAGAAATTGCGGGTTCTAGCTCCCCTAGTACCAAACTTAAGCTCCAGATCTATGACCGCAAGTCAAATATGTATAATAAAAACGGATATAATTTTAATTATTAGCAAGTATATTATAGGTACGAACCTATTTTCATTTTTTTTATCGGAAAAAACTAGAATATGAGTAACAATTCCATAACAAAAATATTGTTCTATAATTTTTGATAAGCATATAAAATAATTAGTATACATATATTTTCCCTTTAACTTATTTATAATAAACACAAATTACAACTTTCAAAAACTTATCCATAAACAATTTTTCATGTACGGGTGTATTTCCCCAAATCCCTCCAAACTAACCAACTGCTCAAACATAGAAGCTTATTAAAATAAATCAATAAATATATATGCAATTTGCTTATTTATAGTTTTTGTTTATAGTTTTTGTTTAAAGTGCTACAAAGTATGTAGAATGTGCTTTGCTAAAGCATTTTTTATTTTAAGTAATTGTACAACAATTTTGGAATAATATGACATATCAATAATATTTATTTATCAAGTAACTTATCTATAAACATAATATTATTGAAAAATGGATTTTTTAAAGGACTGTTAATATCTCTTAAGTAACGTCAGGTCTTATCTTAATTGCGATACACAGTATGATATAATACATCTACGATTAGAATTAACCACCAAAGAAGGAATTGTGTTCCAACATGAGAATGGTAGGCCACCTACAATTTCGACGATTTGGAACAAATTGATGAAGTTTGTTTGGAAAGTTGGTTTGATGCATTGCCCGTATAGCAGGCAGCTTGCACAACTTAACTACCATTTGTTTCGGCCTCTGAAAATCTAAACCTAATGCAGTTTGAGCCATGGCAAAAGCTGATAAATAATATTTTCACAGGCTAATTGGTAACTCCTTTATTATTATTAAAAGTAAAAATTAAACGAATTATTATATTTTATACTAATTTTTATTTAATCGATATTTAAAGTTAAGTCCAAATTCATTCTCAGGGAATTATAAACATCATCATTAGCTGATAAACAATGTAATAGTGGACGATACATATTTTTTTGAAATTTCTTATAAATTTTAATTATAAGACAGTATAATTTAATTTCAATTTATATTGAAAGTATTAGTAAAAATTTTAATAGAGCAAACTTTCATTCAAAGATGATCTAAAGAACTGCGGACACTATTTATTGTATCCCATATATGCGAATATTAAGTCAAATAGAAATTAAAGCGAAGTATATGTCTTTCATGGTTTCAGATTTCAGATATCTTCCGTAGATATATTCTATCCAATATATGCGAATTAAGTCAAATAGAACTTAA
>NC_051847.1:216339580-216347047 GCF_002237135.1 Teleopsis dalmanni
TAACAAAATAATAATAAATAAATACCATATTAGCAAAATGTATTGAGAACTTAAAATTGTCGTTGAGAAATAAGAAAATTTTACATACAAAAGCAAAAAAATAAGTGTCAATTGAACTTTACAGAAAAGCTTTCTATTCGTTTTACCGGAGACCGTAATATTACGATCTTTGCTGCAAATTTCAATGGCTTAACAGCAATGTTAACAACAGCCAAGTTAAGTACTGTTAAGTTAAGTTTTTGTGTGAAGCTTACTGTTATCGAATAATGTTACGTTTCAATTCGTCTAAGTTTTGTTATTTATACCAAAAAAACTCGAGCATTCGAAAGTTCATTATTATAATTATTATTAAATTTAATATTTATTTGTTATAAGCAATATTTATAAATTATTTATTAAATTGTTAAGTTTTATTTTTTGTTTTACAGTTCTTATGCTTACAATTTTGTTAGATTTTAATATTAAAATTGAATTTTGTATCATGCATTAGTTTAAAGTGTAAAACTGTGTAACAAATACAATAATTATAATAAAATTTAGTACATAATTTAATAAATGAAATGTTTTATTATTATTTGAAAAGTATAATATTAAAGCTTTCAACTTGAATTAATAGAATCTATACATAATCTATACATGATTTTTAAATTATTTGAATATACAATACAAAATCGTCCAAAAAAGGTTTTCTTTTCAGTAGACGGAGCCTATCATCATGTGAGGTGAATATAGCTTAACATATACTTAAAACCAAGTCTTATATACTCGGATCTACTCCATTTAATAGAGAACTAATCCGGATTTCTTAGTCATTATTAGTCTCAGTTAGTTACTATCAAATAAACTTTGACTTTAAGTAAAAATTAAGCCATGTTTGGTGAGGATTATTTGTTAAACATTCAAATCGGCCACTATAATTTATTTTATAATGATCATTTAAGTATCGATTTAACATTAAATTGACATTTCATTAAATTTATAATGACACTTTAGTTAGGAATTATTTTATTATTATAAGTTTGCGCTGTTACTCTGAATTTAATAGTTATAGATAAGGATAAGAACTCATAAGTATTACTGAGCTGTATCCATCATTTTGTTACTTTGTTCAATTGAAAATTATGGAGAATCAATCTAGAAAAGTTACATTACAGTCAACTACACCGCCCTACAGACAAACAATATACAATACATTTAAAGTAAATTACACGATCTAGTAACTGTAGTAGTTGATAACACTCTATACATAAATATCGATGAAACTAAAGTCCCAGCAGTCCCAAAATTTCCACTACCAATAATTTAGGACGTCAATACTATGTGGTAACAGGAAAGCATTATCTTTGTAGGCGGTACCGTCGAGAAAATTTTTTGCACATATAATGAAAATATACTTCAACCACTAAGACCCATGTTATGTAGAGTGTCACGGGCATGTCAAAATGAAAATTGTTGTGGCCTTCAATACAAATTAAAAAACTACGAGTGAGAGAAATAACAAATGACGGTTTAAATTCGGTCATGAGACCCAAGCCATGTTGTATGTATGTGTGTACATATTTCCTTTAAATTTTAGACACAACCAAAAAGTACGAAATTAATAGTAAAAATACGAAATTGACAATCTGATGTGACACTCAGTTACCAATTAAGAGCCAATTATGACGAGCCCATGACTTCCTGTGTCATGCGTCATATTTCTAAGTTAGGGAAGACGAACAAAAAGTGAATGTCAATGTCAGAATGAATACGTTTAAATGCTTGTGAATATATGGGGGATCAGCTAGTATCATGTTTTGGTTCGAGTCCGTAACAGTATGTGTCCAATGGAGACATTAATAAAATATAATTATATACAGTTTTCTCTCCATATGAAGAGGCAGCTGTGCAGGATACAAAAATCTTGCCATGCCATCTTAATCATACATTTGAAAAAGGGAAGTAATTAAATGTAACAGCATCACATATGAAGTTTATATTAAATTAGATGGAAAAAAACTTATTTATATTTGAATTTTTTTTTTATTAAGAAACGTGCCTCTTTAACACTCTAAAGTGCGACTATTAATAGAACGCATATTATATCACTGAATAATAAATTTATTTTGAGTTTTATTAGAAATGTGTTTATTAGTATAACAAAATACTTCTATATATTAAAATGATAATAATTTTAATTTCAATTCACCTAAACTATTTTAATAGTTTCGTCTTAATTACGCTAATTTATGTAGTCAAAATAGTTAATTAAGCAATAAAATGAAGTTCAAGTGACGTCAGTTTAAATACAATTAAATTTACTTAAATCTTTTGTGCGATTTTACTCAATGAAATTTTGTATTCATTTTAATTAATTAATTATTTCGAAAAACATTTCCATATATGCTGAAATACGAGTCCATCTTAATTATATATATATTTATCTACATCTAAATAAATATGGATTCCAAGCAATTGCTATAATACAATTACAGTTTGTCATTTACATATTGTATGATGAGAAATTATATATATTTATATATAATTAGATTTACCAAATTTACAAGTCTACAACTTTACATCCAATCAATAGAAAAATTGGAAAATAAAACTCTCTGAGTCTTATTATACATATACATATATATATATGTATATTCACAATGCATATATAATATTATGAATTTATTATTATTTACCAAGCAAAGATAAATTTGATCTCTCTATATTAGAAAATAATTTCTTGAACTACTGTTTCATATAAGAAATACCGTACAGCACATTAAATGATGGACTGTGTACTTACACGGTTGGCAATGAAAGATAAAGCGACATATGTTAACATACACACGCACACACGCTTTTGTAGTCTATTTGGAAGGTGTTTTTCCATCTGAACCCGTGTTGATCTTCAATTTAAGTCCCACTCACTAGAAACCACCCTTTCTCCCTACCTTTAACCAATATTCAATTACATCCCTATCCATGTAATCGTCTTGTAAATCCTTTCATGTTGCCTGCTTACAGGTCCTATTGGGATACAACAACAACAAAAATAAAGTGAAAAATGTTCATAAGGATGAAAGGAACTTAGCCACGAAAAACGGTACAGAAAGAAAGACGATTTATCCATATAAAGAAAGAAGAACAATCAAAGAGAACCACGTTCCCCTGAAACAATCAATAAAAATACGATAGAAGACTAAGAGAGGATATACTGACAGTTTTTTCAAAACACCCACTCTCAACCTAACCTAAGCTTCTATAGTTTCAGATAGTCATCCTAAATCAAAAAAATTAGAACAATTTTAAAGCGAATGATCTGCTAAAGTAGATAGGTACGCTTATCTGTGTTAATCTACTTTGAATCATTAAGACGAATCATTAATCATATGATCTTTAATAAATAAATCTGGAGCAGGTAATATATATTGTGATGCAATATATATTACTATATATACTATATATATAAAAGATATTACCATATATGAACTACGTAGATAAGACGTATATGAAGCTTGCACAACATTTGGATATTTTAGTCTAATTTAAACATACAAAACACATAAATATAAAAATATGTTTAATTAATACATCCTTCCCCAAACTCCTCTTCTTTCCAGCCTAATGAAGGGATGTTTCAGTTATTAGTACTATATCAAAGCTTATGTGGCCGCCACTTCATAGCAAAAAATCAAGGAACTTACTCAGCTTAACTGGAGAAGACATATTTTTGGTCGTAGCTTGTTTAACTGGTCACTAAGTGTTCGGGAGATATGCTATTAAGTTGGGTGTCCCCCATAATAAATATTTCAGAAGTTGAGGAGAAAGAGGAGGTAACAGTGAAGCACTCTTACGTAGCTGTCCAACTCTAGCTGGAAGTAGTCTGAACATCTTAGGCAAACATATATTTAGCTCTCTCATAGAGGTATTCAATACTTTGATTTATAACATCCGCAATTAATGGAAGCCACAAAATGGTTCCATAAATAATACAGTTAAAATCCTGTGTTATGTAGTGGTGTCACAATGTACGCCAGTAGGGTATACTATATGTGAGTTGGACAATTAGACCGATTGACACATTAATCTAACCTAAGCTACTATACTGTGTTTAATTTTTAACTTAATAAAACATGTTCAAATGTCTAAAGAAACATATATCTTCAATCTAATTCTTTTAGAAATCCATCAACCACGTAATTAACATGCCATCTAAAAATTTACGGTATAATAATACGAAATAACTATTATTCTATTCTCTCTAAATTTCTTTCTCTCATTCTAAAATCCATCAACCACATCACCTAACATACTATCTAAAAATGTAGGGTAACAATTATAAAGTCATTGATCAAATACTTTACTGTAAATATTATAAAAAAGCAAAACTGATCAAATAAGTTTACGCCGTACAGAATATACTTGCATTACACACCCTGTATATAAAGTTAATAATCAAAATGAACTTTAGAATATTTGCATTAAATGTAAATGGATTAAAATGATTCGCCCATAAGTAGTATCGCGGTCCGCCATATACATAACTTACGAGTGTACCTTAGATATTACGATTATATATGTAGGAATCACTAAATCAGTTTCAGGTACTAGAAAGGGAAATAGTGTCGCAACGTGTTTAGTATTTAGTTTTCATTTAAAGTGACAACAGCTACGATTCTCCACAAAACCTAAACGCATTGATTCAACTAAAAGCTTCGAAATATTTTTGTGCTGAAGGTGGCCTTTGAACTGTTTTTAAATTAAGTGCAGAGTAAAAAAATTAAATTCAAAAATTTATTCGAATTATACTGAAATCATACATTTGTGACGCTAATCCGAGTTCTAGTTCAACTGTCACACTAAGTGCTGCTCGCAATTAAAAAGTTATTAACAACATAATAAAAATTTTAAAAATATTTAAACAAAAATACTTTCTAAAATGCACATCCTATTCTCCGTTCTGCTCACTTTTGTTAATGTAATTTCTATAATTGTAAATTTCGTATATAATTTGGTTGTACCGCAAAAGAAACCCGACTACCCACCCATCAGATCGAAGATATTGACAAAATCTGTAACCGAATTGGTTACGGAGTTACGGAACAGAAAGGTGATTAGCTCATGGAGTTGGCATGTTAAACACTAAAATTCTAAAATTCCACATTTTACAGTTGACATCTGTGGAAATCGTCCAAGCTTATATAACTCGTATTAAAGAGGTTAATACTTCCCTGAATGCAGTCATAGAAGATCGCTTTGAACAAGCTATAAGGGATGCAGAACGTGCAGATACAATGATCTCGAGTACTAGTGATGAGAATCTACTTAAACTTTTTATGAAATACCCATTATTGGGCATTCCATTCACTGTAAAAGAATCATGTGGTTTAAAAGGTTCGTATTGATCATATAAACAAAAATATATATTCTCGTACGTATATACACTGATTCCCGTAATTCTATTCAATTCATTACAATATCTTCACTCCATTTTTTTTTATACCATCCTTTTTGTTCCTATAAAATTTATATTATTTTATTATTTTGTTTTTATTTTTTAATAAATAATTAAAACTAGCTTCGCTATTTCTGTTACGGATTATCGTCTTCGAACATAGCCACAATATTCTAACTTAAATTTGTTGCATTTTTTATAATTGACCCTAAAGACTTCCTTGCTCAAACCAATACCAGTTATGCTTAAATATTTATTGATCCAGTTTCCCAGGAACATAGTCAAAGGGGTGCTTGATGAGCTAATGACGTCCCCACTCACAAAATGAATCTATAGCATAATAAAGCGCTAGAATATAAAAATCTAAATAATCAATCTGCAATTCATTTACAAAATGACTGACTGGTAAACAAAAATATAGTCGATTCCCCATTTTATCTGAATGACTCCCCTCTTATATAAATTTTTGACTACATGTACAAGGTTTTGGCTACAGGTTTTGGTTTAACATGACTAAATAGTAAACAGTACTATACTTGATACAGAATTTTATATAAAAGACCACCCTTCAAAAGTAAGTTTCTGGCTATTGGCCTATGATTTCCCGTAGCTCTCCTTTTATCTACACTTCCAAATGTAGGCACAATATATTTTTCAATTCTTTGTTTGAGATCTGAATTTGATTGTATTCATTAATATACATATTTGTATATACATTTATATATTCTTCTTCTTCTTGTCAATACTAACAAACATTTAATAATCAGATATAATTATTTATTCGAGAGAAAGTAATTATATTTAATATTGCTCTTTACCTCTCTAAAATCACCTTTTAAGAATGTATAATGAAGATTTTAATCATTAGACCATGAAGATTAGAGTACTGAGAACCTTATTCCATTAATCAAGAGCAAAAGTAAATCCGTTTTCTTTTTTTCTAATTTGTCAAAATGAACAAAACGATCATATAGGACTTAACTCCATTAAAATCATCTTTTAAGAATGAATAGTGAGAATTGCAAGCATTAAGGTCAGGCCGTTAAGATCAGAGTGCTTATAGTGCTTAAAACCTAATACCAATTAGTGAGGATTCCAATTATTGGGCCCTGAAGTTCAGAGTGCTGAGAACCTCACACCAATAATTGGGGCCAAAATTGAAATTAATAGGCTTAAAACTTAGAAATCTATTTTTATCTAATAAGCTAAACCCAAGATATATATAAAGAGAAAACAGGGAGAAGAGCGATACAGACGTTATTAGATACGAGTATAGGCCGCGATTGTAAAGTGTGATAATGGAAGTAACGTATAACACCTTATCGAAATAGAATCGGAGGTATTGAGGAGCTTATGTTTCTTAGCTGAAATCAAATGGAGAGAAATGATGCTAGTGGGATGAAAGTCATCATTTTACTCGCATTTAACAGTAGGTATATGTAGGTCAGTAGGTCTTATATGAGAAAATTTCGAATTTATTCGTTTATTGTACAAATTCGTTACGATGAATTAACTATGTATAATATACACTCATATACATGTTATATATAAAATGCGACTTAAACGACATAAATACGGGAGAGGACTGGTTTTAAGACCCTTTGTTTTCCATACCTTATCATATAAGAAAGAAGAAAGAAACTAAAAGTGATCTTTTATCATGTTCATTGAGTTATGGAGTAAATATATGTAAGAATTTTGTTTAGATTATTATATGTTAATATAATCAAGTTCCAATTATAGTGTTTTATATGAGTGCAAGAAGGAAGTTCCTTCTTTAACACTCTTCTCATGCGATTATCATATTTTCTTAAATAATCTGCCACATTTATGCTGTTTAATTAATAAACACACATTTGTTTTTATACATATTATGTTATATAAAATAATATAAATTTAGTTTTATAAACTACGACTTTTCATATTTTTTAAAAAATATTAGCATTAATTAATAATTAAATTCTTTTCAGGACATTCATATGTTGTTGGTAGTGCATTTCGTTTAAGGGAGCGATGTACAGAAGAAGGTGAAA
>NC_051847.1:216347147-216363456 GCF_002237135.1 Teleopsis dalmanni
TCTTTTTTTGTAAAATATACATAATATTGTATAAATAATTATGTATGTAGAAAATCTCGCTGTAACGCTTCGAGAGTTTTCATGTGCGATGCACGCTGCTTAAACTAATCTTTTAAGTGATCTGATCGTATCACGCTGCTGTTGCAGCACTGTTGTTGTTTATATTGTTGTTGCTAACTTTTACTGCAATAGATACAATACAGTACGATACGATACGATACGATATTTAATATTAGAGATGTTGTTGACTATTTTCGTTTACGTTTTTAAACCCCCCTGCACCGCTAAACATAACGAAATTGAAAAATAGAATAAAAAAGAAAACATAAGTCGTCGTCATTCATAGAAAGGCATATTTACGTTTAAAAATAAATCTCAGAAATTAATAGAATGGAGTGAAATTAAGCATAGCTGAACTTCAAAAAAGTAACTTGAACTGACTGAATGTCTGACGACTACGTCTTCTGCCCACAGTTCAAAGAAACTAGCAGAAAAAGTATCGAAGAAAATAAAAGAAACAGTTTTTTTTACGAAACAGTGGGTATTATAAGTATCTATATATTTACGAGGAGGCACTCTTAGTGATGTGTTGCCCCAATGAGTCATGCAAGAAAAGCAAATAACTAACAGTACTACGTTTACAATATTTTTGTATACATATATACATATTTCTTTTTGTATATTAATTTGTTGGACTTTTAAAAAAATTGCAAACATTTTTTTATTACTCTAATGCTTTCATTTGTGATATTTTAATTTGTTTCATAATTAAATTTATTACTTTTTTGTTTTTTATGTTATTCCCATGCAGTCTTTTTCTGTTAGTAGTGTACAGTGACAGTGTACCTTTCATTTCTTACTGTTATACTTGCATAAATAAGCAATCATTATTTTACTGTTATACCAAACCAACGACATATAACAGTAAAGTTGTACTAATTATAACAGCACATTTTGGTATTCTGTACTACGTCATTTGGAGGCGCTAAGCACTGATACTGCACAGCACACTGCCGCGCATTAGTCAGTCGTCAGTCACTTTAGTTACTTAAATTATTTCTGTTTTTATATTGATTATTTTTACAGTGGAATTAGGTTATAAAGCGGTTAATGAGTTTATTGTTTTTTCTTTTACTATTTTTTTTGTTGTTGTATAACTATGGAAACTTGTAATCAGACTTTTTGTTATGGCAATAAAATAATTTCGTATTGCATAGTAATTTCAATAAAAATAGTTACACCAGCTATGCAGCAGTGCATATGGAATGAAGTAAAATGAATTACTTCCCTTCTTCTTCTATGGAGTTTCTAGGACACAAAATCAATGTTGGGGAAACCCAATATTTAAGGTATTGTTGTAACAATTTTTTTACATTGAATTCTAGAATAATTAAATTTTAGAACGATGGTCAACTAAAATACAAATTTTAATATCAAATAATAGAATTTATAAGTCATTTAGCAAAGAGAAAAAAAAATTTATTTACTTTAATCCTTTAAATTACAATGAGAATTCGTGAAAACATTAAACAATTTGAAGTTATTGTTATTATGTAAGTTATTCGACAGCTAAAGAGAACTCATATATAAAAAAGCGAGTATTCTTTTGAAACTCTCTTACAAAAGCATAACATTTATGACATTTTATAGCTATAATTAAACTAGGTTCCCAAAATAATATTACATATTGTTTTTAGATAATTTAAATTAATTAAAGAATTAGGCATATATAAATACTTAACAGGATATACATATGCATGCTTTTAAATGGTTTATTTAAACATAGTCATCATTAAATAATTCCATTCTTTTTTATTTTATTTGACATTCAATTAATAATGGTACTATTGTCATCACTATTATCGGAAATCTGGGAACTTCTTTTAGTCGCTTTATATCGAAATTTATAGAATGATAATAAGATACTCAATTGGTGTCAACAAGATTAAGCTGGTAGCGGTATTGGTTTAAAAATTTGTTAGACATTCAAAGATTCTTAAACAATGATCATGGTTCCGGGGACTGACAGTCAATCATCTTTTAAGACGATGAAATGTTGCACACCTTCCTTAAACAAAGAGTCAAAAAGTAAATTTTCTGATTGAATTACAAGACACTATGAACACTATTACACTATTCCAATTTTGATTAAATTGTTAATCTCAGTTTACTAAAGATAGTATTAATACGTTGGCTTTCTCTTGTTGTTTTAACTCAATCGATAAATTGGATCTGTTTGCTGGGTTCATTTCCTTTGACTAGCCAACTATTATACAAATATTACTTACAACAAAAATTATTATTGTGAGATTATTATAATTATAAATAAATTATTATGTTGCAAAGAGCATTGATTACTATAAGAATTCATACACTGCCCTTACTTTGTTGTTTTAAGCTTTTGGCTTCTTTGACTACCAACTAGCCAACTATTATAAACAAATTACTTACAAGAAAAATTATTATTGTGAGAATATTGCAAAAAACTTGAGTTTGTTCATATTTTGAGTGAGTGTGTTTTTGATCTAGTCAGCTAGAAGCTGTTTTGTGTTGCAATTCGGAGTACTCATTATTCATCAATCAAGAGAAAATTTCCAATTTTCACTAACAATCTATTTTCCATACATTTCGTATTTTCCCTTAAATCTTAAATAATTCAATGATTCGTTATCATTTTCCAAAAAAAGCACCTACCTTAAATATGAAGTAGAAAATAATTCCATGGAATTTCTTCTATGTCATATTTTTAAATTTGACGAGGGATTCCCAGAAATTCATTTAAAAAAATTGTATAATAATCAATAAAATATATTGTATTAGCAAAACTTCAACCTTTGCCAGGGCAGGCAATTAATACTTCTATAATTTATAAATAGTATTATGTATGACTCAGAAAAAACCGATGGAATCGACTAACAGCTGAAGAACAAATATTGGATTTGTTTACAATTTATTAAGTAATAAAAAAATAATAAATAAATAAAATAATTTACAAGTCGGAATTGTAAAAAAATTGTAAACAATAAAAAGTTGCAAAAAAAGTGGAAAAAACATAAGTAAAATTTTACAATAACAATTAGCTAGCAATTATATAGACGCATTATATATTTTGAATATTTTTACTATATTTCAGCTTCAATTATTGCCTTACGAGAGACAACGTCATATATGCTAATTTGCTCCGCTGCAGCACTTAATTGCCAACAAAATACGTGCCATAAAAAGTAGCGAAGTAAATACAGTTTTTTAAGTGCATTAAATTGCATTTTACACTAAACTGTCATAGGCAAGCCAAGGCAAAGCGGAGTGAGTAGTGAGGTGGTGCACGTACTATACCCTCTCTGACAGCTTTCCGCACAAAACTATATGGAAATGTCGCATTTTTCTTCTCGAGCTTTAATGCAAATTGATACTTAATCAATCTGACAACAACAACAACAACAACGACAACAACAAAATATTTACGGAAGTTTTCGACTGCATTTGAAGGTAAAATTACTTAATTTATAAAAAATCAAGTCTTTTTTTGTTTCGTAAAGAATCTGTTTATATCTATATAAAGATAACGTAAACTATATCTATTCATATGTATGTTTGTAACCGTATATAGATGTGAGTTTGACATTGAAGTGCATTTAAACTGCTTTTTAATTTTCTATTTGCAAGAGAAGCTTAGGTTTTTATCATAATTTTACCGCACGTGTTTAAATTTAAATTTTAAAATAATTTGCATTTAATCATATTAAAAATTTTGCATTTCAGTATGTAATATGCATTAAGATATTAAATTAAAAAAAAAAAAGTAGCTCTACCATTTTATCAGTGTCATGCATCTTGTCTGTAACGGAACGGCGATGGTGGTGTGGTGAAATTTATTTAATGAAGGTTACGGAAAATTTTCTGATGCATTACTTTACACTTCATTTAATAGTTAGGTAGTTACCTTATGGAGACCTTGGAAGATTTTTAGTGACTTCACTACATATAAAAAGGATTGATGATACTCTAACAGATTATTAGTGACATAATAAAAAAAGTAGAGTAAGAATATTGAACCAGAAAGTAGAGAAAATGTTATAGTATTTTAATAGAATAATCGGGGTTTTTAACTACACAATAAACTTTTAACATTTTATTCTAAACTACAATTGTTTATGGACAATTTCCGGGCAATTTGAATGCAATATTTTCCCACGGCAGTTTTCTGTGTTTAATTCAAATTTTAGGCTTGAATTTTAGGTTCTTAGGCTAGAAAAATCTAAATGTACTACTTAGACTTTTTGGCAAACCAGAAGACTTTTAGGTTTGCGGTATCCTAAATCGCCATTACTTGAGCTCAAGTGGGTTTTGAACATAAGGTCGGCACTTCAACCTAACCTAGGATTCTTAAGGTAAGAATTTAATAGCTAGATCTACTATTATTATTTTAAATATTCAATATTCATAAGCCTAACAATATTTGTTGGTTCAAGAGTTTGGGCTTGATACGGTTTAATGAAAAACAAATATTATAAAGGTTCAAAGCATGGTCTTTCCAGAAGACCAATTCCACAATTGATTTGCTCATCACAATAGCGACGAAACCAGTTCTCTTCGGACATAACAATGGCAATTAATTTAAGCTGGGATTTAAAGAGCAACTGGTAGCCAATTGCCATGTTTAACCACCAATAGCTATTCAATATTACAACAGCAATATAAAGCAATATAAATACAATAATATAAAGTAAGTAAATAATTCTAAATCTTTATAATCTAATTAATAATTAGTGCATTTGAATTTTATTTGACTTTTATTTAAACTCACCATATACAGCAGGACTGGAACAACTTCTCGTTAGTGGTGAACGATTTGAAGATGTGGATGATGAGGTGGAAATCGGCATTTGTTCATCACATGGCGTTGTTGCTGTTAAATTTTCTTTTGATCTTTTATGACTATTATAATCTTTGTGATTAGCTAAAAATAATGTATAACAAAATTTATAAAATTAATTTCAATGAAAAAATTCATATAAAAATAAATATATAAAAAATTTTATTTAAATACATTTTTGTTATTAATATATTAAATGACGTCAACATTGAGACTGGCGTAAAATACAAAAAATAAAAAAAAATTAAATAAAAAAATATACAAAGACAATTAATGAAATGAAAGATTTGGAGGAAACAGCAAGAGAGGAGATAAGATTAAGAGCACTACACTTAATATATAAATAAAATGTATGAATAAACGCTTAAATAATTTTACAATTCAATTGCGTTGTTTATTGCAAGTATAGAGAAAGATAAATAAACATACAATAACATAAACAATAGAAAAGAAAATAATTTTTAAGAAAATAAATGCATTAAAATTAACTAAATTTCGACTTGATATCATGACTTATTTAATTTAACATAATGAACGCTTAACTAAGTACACATACAACATTATGTTAATAGCAGACATACGCGATGTGTTATAACATAAACGCTTATCAGCTCGATGAGCATAATCAAATGTTATAATTCACAAATTTACATATTTATAAAGTGAAACCAACAAATAAATTTACCCTCAACCGAATAAAATTTGAATTATCTCTAATAGTAAATGTAATTCATGCAATCATTTAATTAAAAATTATGTTCTTTTGAATGAGTACATATAACCACGTTTTTTTTTGTGATACGCTAAATTTTTAAAAATTAAATGAAAAAAAATTGTCAACCTTATCAGCAACAGCAAAGCTTCAGTTGAACTTAAAATTCAACTTAAAATTGTACAAAAAAAAAAATTAAAAAACAAAAAAGAAGAAAATTTTTGCTGACGTTGTACGAAGTATAAATAAAATACAAAAAAACCAAAAAAAAAAAACGCATGCTGTTATTTTTGTTGTTGGCATTATTGTGGTTTGAAGTACTAAAACAAGAAATCAAAAACAATAAAAAAACAAAATGAAAAAGAAAAAACACTAACAAGTAAACACTAAGAGACAACATAACTATAAACCAGGCAGACAAACTAACAAGTAAACAGGAAAACACAATTTTACATTACTACAGTCAGTCAGCCACAAACCCAACATAGCAATGCACTATCTGTTTACAACAACAGCAGCAGCGCAGCAGCAGCAATAGCGACAACAACTGAAATGGTATGCTTGAAATACATGCTTTAAGCTTTACAGCGGTTAAAGCATAAATACGATAAAGCAAAATCAACAATAGCAACAAAAACAAAAATAACAATAACAACAACAGCTATATAAACATGCATTTAAACAACTAATATACACGTTCATGTATACATAAATATATGCCCAACATATAAAACCTAAACTCGAATTCGTACTCAAAAGGTCGTTTCAAATCGGTTCAACAGTGTTGTCAACTTGCTTTAATTTATTTTTGTATAATTTTGCGTTATACGTTATTTTTTTTCTTCACGTTTTTTTTTGTTGTTATTTCTTAATTTTTCGCTACCATGCGAAGTTATGATTCACTTTGTATTAAAAAGTTAGTAAATAATATTAAGGTTTTCTTAAATTTTTAATGACAAGAATAAAATAAGGTAAAAAAAAGATAGAAGTTCTTGATATGTTGCAGAAAAAGAATTCTAATTAATATGAATAATAAAATATTTACTAATTTAAACTTAAAATTGAGTAATAAAGTTGTTAATTAAATTCATTTGGAAAGTTGATGATTAAAGTAAGCAGAATGAATTCTTAATTAAAAGTTTAATTTTAACATTTAACTGTTTATCATCTAATACTTACGTTTAAATAATTCAAGATATAAATGAATGGTTAGAAACAATATAAGAGCTTAATTATACAAACTACTTAGAGAATAGACATTGAATGAATAATAAGGGGATTTATGTTGCAAGTTGTGATTGAGATATTGATTGAAATTTAGACTGGTGACGCATTAGCTAGTGTTACACTAAGTTTTGTGCTTTGTTAAAAACTCTATTCGGCTAAATATGTATATTCAAAGGGACACTTAATTTTCTTAAATTCTATATATAAGCTCCTTACCTGAAGACTACTTTAAAATAAAACTGAAAATTTTGAAAGAAAAATAACTTATGATATTTTCATTAATATTTATAACAAGAATTGAAAGTAATTAACTAAATAGCCCAATACAATTGGCTTGTTTTTAATAGTAAAATTAATTAGTTAGCTATATGATCAGTTTAAAATTGCTTTTAAATTAATAATTGTAGTTGACTTTCATACTTGTAATCATGGTAGACACAGCCAGTTAAATAGTTATCTAACTAGAGTTTATTGTTATTTTGAAAATATTAAAGATTTATAGATTTTCTAAGCTATCAGCTGTTATATCTTTGCATATGTTCTACTGACATCAATAGAAGTAATATTTATTTATTATTGCAGAAACTGGTTTATTATACAGATAACTAATGAATTTATATTTTCCAAAACAATTGAAGCTATTACCAAAAGAGAAAAAAGATACTTTAATGCAAAAGAATTTTAAAAATTTTAACTGTTATTGAATAGGAAAACGATACTTTAATCATAAAAAACCTTTCTATTAAAAATAAAAAAATATTGCAATCAACAATTGATTATAAATAACATTTAACAATAAAAATATATATACAAGTTTTGCTAAACAAATAATATTTAAAAGATATTTAAGCTACTATTAAACCTTCGGTCAACATTCAAATAATTCTTAATTTTGGAAGCTTTAATTTTCTATTGGCAAACAAAAAGCAACACTGTCAGTCAGCATATAAAATACCGCAAACAAGTGGCACAACTTCCGATCCACATATTTAAGGTTTTCGTATAAAATCATATAGGAATTATAAGAAAAAATTTATACGTGTATATAAATTAAAAAGAATTTTTTTTAACAGAACAGAACAAAAAAATTTAATTTATGCTACAAAGAAAATCATAAGACAAAGTTGCATGAGTAATGAACAAAATTTGAAGGTGCAAAAATAGCCCATAAGCCAAAAATAGCAAAGCAAGAAAATAACATAAAAAAATATAAAAAAAAAAACAAAATCCAAATAAAATAGCGTTAATAATAATGATGATGCTGCTGCTGCTGTTGTGGTTCGTTTTGTAAATTTATGCAAACAATTTTTTAACTTTTTACTACTTGCTTTATGTGCATATTTCTGTTGTATGTTTTTATGTACAAATATATTTGTATTATGTTTTATATATTTTTATTTCTTAAACATACCGATTTTGTTGATTGGCATAAATCTCAAAAGAAGGCACGGAGATTCTCTTTTTATCCGCATTTTCATTTCACTTTTATGACTCACGCTGTTGTTGTTGCTATTGCGTTCGCACCTATCGCCGTGTATGTTTATGGCGTAGTGCGTCTCTTTTTGTTGCTCTGCTGGTGAATCACTTGAGAAGTTTAAATATATAAAAATTTTTTTTACGAAGGTATTAATTTTTTTATATTCAAAAAAAAATTTTTTTTTTTTTACTTTATGAATTTATTATAAAGCTTATTAGATAATAGCTGCGTTTTAAAATTTTAGAGATTTTTTCTTTTAATCTGTTTCATTGGATTAAAAAACACTTGTTGGACACTTCCGTTATATAGTATCGTGGCTTTTTAATACAAAAATAATATGTAATTTAGCGTTTATATGTTATTTAGATATTTGAATAATTTTTAATAATAGCGTTTAATTAACAAAAAGTTTTATTTTAGTAATGAAACCGTTTTATTTATTTATACAAGAGGCACTATTTGTTACCGCGATATAGTTTAAGTCTTATTAGTAGTAAATGTGTTACATCAACAGTGCTTTTATTTAAGCTTTACACACGTCTTTACTCGACAATTGACTTGTAACGACTGTGCTGAGTTGCTTCCCGCATTTTTAGTTTCTCTTCTGGCTGTTGTTTTCTGCCTCTTTTCTCTGTCCTATACATTTGCTTAAATTGGTTTGTCTGTTTTGATGCAATGTGACGTTTGCATTTTGACAAGCGAACAGTGTTGTGAAAGGTAAAATTAATGGCACATATGACTGTGTCAGAAATGAGAAAATCGTTTGAATTCAGTTTTGTAATCTAATACCATTTATATCTATCTCTTTCGTGTGCATAATTATCGAGTTAAATGAAATAATCTAAACACAATATAATGACATATATAATGTAGTTATAAATGTTTTACGTCTATTGAAGTATTGCTGTTTAGATCTGAGCATATGTTTTGTTCAAATACGTTTCTCTAGTCTTAATAGAAAAAATTTTGTTGGAGTTGCTATGTCAATAGATGTTGAAATTAAAGCTGTTCGGATTGTCAATGCAAAAAGAATTATATATTAATATTTTGATAGTAATTGATAGGTACTGCACAAACGTTTTTGATATAGAATGAAAGCAAATTTTGCAACACCGCTTTTAAATTCATATAGCATTACCGTACACAAACCACATTTATCGCTTCTTAGTTGAACGAAAGAAATTGGTCGGTCTGAACAGCTTTTTTCATTTAAAACCGAAGGATAGAAAGGATATAATAAACTGGATTTCAAGAGAGAAGGATAATGACGCAAGATGAAAATACATTTTTTCAAACACATTTTTAGTATACAATTTTTTATGATTGTTCAGTAGCATTTCTTAATAAAATTGACTATACTTTGTTCACACTGAAGTTAAGTTGATTTATATTGATATTCTACATGAGAAATACGTTAATCTTATATATATTCAAAATGAAATTAATGAAAATTAAAAATATAATTCAGAAGTGGAGAATTTATGAATACGCATAGGAATTTAAAAGTATAAAGTTTTGAACAATAAGATTATATCCATCACATTTATGTAAAGTATTTTTATTCACTTTAATTAACTTTAATTAACTTCTAGCGATTAACCGGAGTGGTATGAAATCTGCTATTATGGAAGTATTTTCTAGTTTTATGTGATATTTATCTCTGTAGTGTGTTAGGAAAATATTGTACGTAACATTTATAAATAACTGAAACTTTATTTTTATTACACATTATTGAAATGCAATACATAGACGTGTTGCAGTTTTAATTAAAATGGATGGGATTTTTAATTTATTTTAATATATTCCCATATTAGTTAGCAAGACTATTTGATTTAAAATTTTCATATTATTACTAACATATTACTAACATAAACTAACATAAACATAAAAAATTTATTAAATATACAAAATACAAAATATATAATACAATTACGATTAAATAAAATTTCTTTTTGTTTAAAATTATAACACAGCATAAATAAATAAATTAATATATTTTAAAATAATTAAGCATCCTCCGGTGGAACCCAACCTCCAAATTTAGCTTCTAATTCCTCAGCAATTTTAATACAGAGCCGGTCTTTGAATGGTGATGCGATTACTTGAAATCCTACTGGCAATTTATCCTTATTCAACCCCATAGTTACATGTGTTGCCGGCAGGCCACATACATTAAAGATTAGTGTATAATCGATTGCCCAAAGTGGTAAAAGAGAACTGTTATGGTGAATAGCTGGTACTGTAAATGTGGGGAAAAAGAGTACACCATTGTCACCCAAGAGTCTCTAAAGAGAGAAAAAAAATATATATATTTTATCATCATATTATCTTATTACAAGTACCACACTTACAATTATTTCACTTCTAAGCAAGTCCCGTTCCTTTCTATATTTATATGAATTTCTAGTTGGCATAAAACCATTTGTACGTCGCATTAACTCAAATATTAAACCATCTTTTGTAAAATCCGAAAGGCCAAATACGCTTAGTGAATATTCGCTAAGTGTTTTGAGAACTGGGAAATCTCCAGGATTTTCAATTAGAAATGGAAAATTGTGAAGGTGTGCAATCGAACTTAGCGCTATTTCAGTTGAATTACGGAAACCTTTAATTTTAGCTTCTTTTACGGGTAAACCTTTTTGTTTAAAATAATTTGCGGCGTTTAGAATACTTCCACTGATGTCATTATGAACATCGTGATGTAGAATTCCATTCAAGTCAGTAAATCCCAGCGAATAGTAGATCTGTAAATACCATTTGAATATAATATATTCTAATTTCATTTTAAATATATCAAAGATAATTTACTTTCATTTGATTCAATTGAACAGGGCTCAAGAGGTGTAATTTACTGGCTTTATTACCGGCCATCACATGCAAGATCAAGCTTAAATCACTGGCAAAACGAGTTATTGGACCCAATTGTAGGTACTGAATGTAGTCAGCATCATTAGCATGGGGAAAATGGCCACTAACTGATACCGCACCACCAGTAGGTTTATGTCCAAAAACACCATTAAATAAGCTAGGTATACGTATAGAACCAGCAATATCTGAACCAATACCAAACAAAGTAGCACCGGCACCATTTAAGGCGCCCTCTCCGCCAGAGGATCCACCACTTGATTTTGTAGCATCGTAAGCATTACAGCATTTACCATTAGTGTACGTATTTGTTTCGATACTGAAACAATATTCGGGGTTGGCAGATACAAGTAGCGGTATAGCGCCAGCTGAACGTAATATCGATATAACAGCACCATTGCTCTTCGATTTCATTCCTTGACGTTTCAGACTACCAACTTCAAACGATAAATCTGATATATAGTAAAAAATGAAATAAAACAGCGCATTTTAATAAGTGTTAAAAATATTTCAAAGTATTTTCTTACCTTTAACCCCACATGCTTCCTTCACAGTAAAGGGTACACCTAATAAAGGTTGATTTTTATACAACTCATTCAGCCGCTCTGGTGTACTTAATTTAAGCATAGCATCAACTCTATTTGCTTCTTCTAAAGCATCATCAAATCGGGTTTCAACTATAGCATTAAGGTGTGGATTAACATCTCTTATCCTTTCCATGTAACTTTCAAGAAGCTCTACAGATGAAAGCTGTTAAAAATTTTAATTTGTTAAACGATATAAATATTGTTTGATTGATTAACTACAAAAAGTTATAGATTAAGTATAAAACTTAATATACAGATTAAAAACAAGAAAAACACATTCCGTTTTATTTTATAAGAGAGTTGCAAAAGAACACTTTGATGTTTAATAGTAAGAGTTGTATGCAACTTTCAGTGCCAGCGACTTGCTTGACTACACCCGTTTTTTAGTCACATGTTAATACTGAATATGATAATATTTCAATAATTTTTCACGCATTTTTCTTTATGAATAATTTTTCTTTATAATTCAAACAGATATCCATCCATTATGTACAATATCTATCCATACTTATAAACGGACACAAATAGACCACATACCACGCAAATTATATGACAAAAAATGCTTAGGATACTCAGTGACGTATGTGACCGTAGATTTCTTGAAGAAGAAGGATTCAAAACGAAACTGACAAATTACTTAACGACTACAAATCAATTGTACGTCGCCTCAGAAATAACTGGAAACCTATATACCATAGAAACCTTAAGCTCTTTGTAGAAGCATAGATTGAATAAAAACTCGCACAAAAAAAATTAATATGTAATATAGTTGCGCTAACTATTCATGATGAAAATGGGAGAGAAAAAAAGGGCCGGAAAGAAAATAAATAAGAAGGAAAATAAATAAGAGGGTGAATAAATACCAGAGAAAATAAAAAAAAGAGAAAACGAAAGAAAGAAAATAAATAAGAAAAAAAATACAAGAGAGAAGCAATCTCTCTCATTGCTCTCATTGAAAAAGAAAGATATATAAAAAGAAAGACAATTCTAGAAATAAAACAAAAAGGGAGAGAGAGAGAGAAATGAAAAGGAGGAATAAACATAGACAGAAAAATAAAGACAGAGGGAGAAAGATGAAAAAGAAAGAGAGATACAGAAACGAAAATGGAAACCGAAAGGAGAGTGGAACAGAAATAGAGAAGAACGCAGGATCAGAGAGAAACAGGAAAAGAAAGACAGAAACAGAGAGAGACAGACAGTAAAAAGGAGAGAAATTCAAATAAGCATAGAGAGAAATTGAAAGAAAGATAGAGAGACAGAAAACAAGAGAGATTAACAGAAAGAGAATGAAGAGGAGACAGAGAGAAATAGAATGAGGGACAGAAACAGTAAAAGAGATAGGAAACGGAATAAGACCGGAAAATAAAAACATATAGAGACAGAGAGAGAAAAATAGACACAGAACAAAAGGGACACAAAAAGCAGAGTGAAAAACAGGAAGGTAGAGAAAAAAAGAAATACAAAAGTAAAACAAAAATAAACAGGAAGTGATGCCGAGAAAAGAATAGATAAAGATAAAGAGAAAAGAAAAAAAAAGCACAAAAAATAGTGTGAGAATGAAAAGAGAGAGAGAGAGAGAGAGAAAAGAGGAAACAAAAGAAGTGAAAAATACTTATCATAATATGATTGTTGTATGGATCAGGTAGCCACCTTATGAAACATTATGTATACCATAAACAATAGTTGTACAATTTATCGAATAACTTTTAGTGCAACCTATTTGTTGAATTGTAAAAATTTCACACACACACAAATATTCCTAACATGTTCGAACTTTATTCTATAGAATTCGTTAGATATTGTTCTATTTAACAAATGAATAGTCAATCATCGAATTTTATCTATCGTTAAATAGTACTTTCGTTAAATTGGGTATTCATTATCTTGAACGTCTACGGTTATATAAAAGAGGTATAGTTTTCTAAAACCCTATATTCAATTTAACAATTTTAGTGTTAGTTTAGATGGACATTCATTAAATTGGTTCTTAATTATATTGGATCTCCACTGTAATATAAAACAGGTAGTTTTCTAAAATATTTGACACGCAGTAAAGTAGAATATATAAACCGTACTTATATTCACCTGTTTATCTATTAAAGTACAAACTGATCCCTCAGTTTAAAAGCTGGTTGTATCAATCTATTCATAAGAGGTTTGGTCGTATTTAAGCATCACAAGTCGAAAATAGATAATATTGTTTTTGCGTGTAATATATGGTGGAGTTTTTGGTTCAAACCTCGTTTAAAATATTTCGAAACATATTATATTATAATTAATTAAATTTTTTTTAATTAAAATTTTTTGTATGAACTTTGAATTAGTTTTATAAAAATCTTCCCTGAATGAGTCTCTTTATACATCACTAGAATACTAGACCTTAAGAAAAAAAGTTTAACAGACCTATTTGCACGTTATAAAGGGTAAGTGGAGGTGTGTTTATGGGGAATATTTAAAACAATTTTATTAATTATTTTTATTTAAAAATAATAATAAAAAAAACAAATATTTTTCGATTTATATTGATGTGATACTATAATTGTTTTATATACTTTGAAAATTATAATAGAAATAACCGTAAACATTTTAAGAGAAAATATTATATCGAACGATGAACGATGACCGTTTTTAAAGTTGTCTTTTCACACTACCAAAAAAGATGAGTTAAATAATCCAATAAGAAAAGCTTTCAACACAAGATTAAGCCTTAATTATCCTCAAAGAGTTATTAATTCCAATGAAAGCTTTTTATTCGTTGCGCCTCTTGCACTCACACATTCATAATTGTGAATGTTACTTCCAATAAGAATGATAAAAATGTTCAGAAAAAAATGTTAACATATGAAACGTTATATTTTAGCTTTTGGCGGGTTAATAAAGTATGGATTCTTAATACATCTACATTCTAAATATTATATTAATTAACACATTAATATTTGCAAAATAACTTATTTTTAGTGCATTACGTGCATTATTATGCGACAGTAAATAAGAAAATCTCTAAATTTTTTGTATAAATATTTGCACAATAAATACCTCACGTGTCTGCAATCTCTTTAGCACTTCGGTTAATGATAATAATATTGTATCATCTTCTATTGGTGGGAGTTCATTCTTTTCTGGACTATAAACAAAATTCAATAATTTGTAAACTATAGTATAAGCAATTTTGATCATAAATTGCATTATTCGCAGAAACAATTCCATGCTGCCGAACCTCAACTATTCAAACTCAAACTCAAATTAAACACAGGCAGCACAAGTAAAGCGGTTCATAACAACAAAAACAACAAATAGAAGACAGTTGCGAATTTTGGAAGAAAGAAAGCTGAAGAAATGACGTTAGTGTTGCCAAATAAAATTTTATTAACATTTTTGCACAAAATCATTGAAGTGATCTTAAAAAGCAGTGCTACCCACTCCGTAGAACGTGTACAATGGTAAAGCTTGCAAATATCGTAAGTCGTAAGCATGACCGTAATATCGTTGTTTCCATAAACTTTTTACTGTAGCAAAATATGTTTAAAATCAAAAGTAATTCAATTAATAGAAAATAAGTTATTCTAAATATTAGTTATTCCTATTATATACTTTTCACTATAGTTAATGTATCCTAAATATTAACAGTGTTTTGACTGTCAATTATAAGAAAATGTGTGGTTGGTGAGTGTTTCAGATAGAACGTCAAATACGAGTCGATATTTCGTTACCTATTTATTTTGCCATATTATTGCGAGATTTAATTCATAGTATATTATTATATATATACCTTAGAAAAAAGTGAAAAGAGTCCCCTATGATGACTCAATATCGTTGCCATAATTTTTAAAACAATTTTTCATGTCAAAATGTGGTTTTAATTCACAGATAAAACAGAAGTGTTGGACTTTGTAAACTGGGATCGTCTAGGCTAGGATAGTCAAGCCGTGAAGTGTTTCTTTTTAAATTTTTGAAGCAGAAATAAAGAATTTTAAACTATTTCCTTCTTGTTATTCTCTAATATACAAACAAACCATTTTCATTTTCCGTAGAGTAGAATGTGTTCGAAAATTGATTTAATACTAGATAATTCGAATTTATAGTTTTTTCGAACTATAAATGCGGGGCATAATTAATTTGTTTCTTTCTTATTGCAACGTAGTGAAATTAATATCGAAAGTTACTTACATTATATATATATAGTTACTAAAGTATTGCTTCAATAGCTCCTACTAACGCATTTGGCCTCCATAATTTATCTAAATCTATGAATAATTTCTGCATCGACGGTTTTTGCATTGTTTTGTCCGTGTTAAAGCATTAAGAGAAGGAATAAGAAGACCTTTCACTCAATCAAGTTGACTGGATACCACTAGGTAGCTAAGACTGGAGAAGGTACGTTCGTTCTCAAAGTGACTGAAATGGAATGTTACGTTAGATCTTAATTCAGCAAGTTCAGCAATGAATTGCTTGTATTTTTTAAGTAATTAAGTGTGCTTAAAAGACCATAAAAAAGAAATTCATTAAAAAATTAATTGTGTGTTTAAACTGCAACAATGTTGAGAATAAAAATTACTTCTGCTACT